>NC_044572.1:17607500-17924166 GCF_901933205.1 Camarhynchus parvulus | reverse complement strand
ACTTCAGGTCCAAAGAAAACACCCTTTTGTAATCTCTCTGCATTGTTCTTGTGAAAGAAAAGTATGGACTGAAAAATTTGTGTTGCTATCCTCCCCTCCCCCTTCCTGTCCCCATACACATGCAAAGATGTGCCCACAGCCCCTCACAACCTTTGAAGCTTTTGTGAAGCCTTTGTGCCAGCCCTGCATTGCAAATAGAGAGGTGGGGGGACTTCTCTGCTGTTACCCAACTACATGCTCCACCCATCAAGGGATTCCTGTAGGACAAATAAATATTTAGGAAATCTTTGAATGACTCATCCCTTTGCATTCAAACCTTTCTCAATTTCTACCTTACTTCTGGTCTGAATTCCTCAAAGAGACTGAAATCCACAGAGAGGATTCATAAATGTGCTCTGTATTAAATATGGCAAACAAAAAGAAGACATGTTGATGTAGAGAACCATCCTCCTTGTTTTGCTGATTCAGATGTTTCATGATTAAACATTATAAACCAAAACTGAAATACAAACTCACTTTGTGCGCTATATAAGAAATTTAATATGGGCCTTTTCGTCAAATTGAATTGCCACATCAGTCTTCAAAGACTTTGGGGGCTTTGGAAGCTTGGTGTTGCAACACAGCATACAGATGTCCTGCCTAGGGTTGAAGCTTTATTATGTTTCACTTGTGTGATGGATCATGTCTGTGCTCTGTTCTTTTATCTCTGTTATATAAAACCTTTTGGACTTTGACTCATACTTGGGAGTGTAAATAATGCAATTGGTTTTGATGTGCTCCAGTGAGAGGGAGCCATAGGACAAGAAAAAGACAGATAATAGCTCATCTTCCCTGAAATCTTGATTAGAATTAGCTGCAAAACAAGTTATATTTCCCATTTTCAATTAGTTTCTTATGTCTTTTTAATGAATTCTTTAAAGACAAGTTTAAAGAATAAATTTCTACAAAATTATGACATTCATTTTTAAAGATGTAATACTGCATATTTACTGTAAAGCTGCTCAGGAAAGTGAGATTTGCATAGCAGTTCTGAGACTGCCACTCCACTGCAGTCAGTGCAGTCTTGAGCAACTTCTTGCTACCACTGAATTTCCTGTTAGTGTCTGTGTAATATGTGTGTGTAAAAATCCCCCATACACCATGCCCCAAAACAACATGAGCACCAGTCTCTCCCAGTCTAGAACTTTGATATCTCAACCTCTTTGATGTTTGGGGCTGTAGGATTTGGGGTATCTGTGTGAAGTACTGCCTCCTGCCTCTGTTTTTGTAGTCTTTTTTTTTCCCTCTCCCATCAATCTGGGGGTTTTTTTGCACAGAATTTGCTAAAATATAAGCACCAAGCTTCTGTGTTTTGAGTCCTGTCGTCTGAGTTCCTAAACCCTTCAATTGGGCTGAAGCATTCTCCATTCCTTTGTCTTCTCAAGAAGTTTTTCCTCACAGAAATATGTTTTTATTGTTTAGGGACAACTCTTCAGCAGAAGAGACTGAGGAATACTTTGCCAGTGTCATGCATGACAGGGTTGTATCATTCACCTAGATGGTGTTGGTACCTCTGGACACTGACACTTCAAACTGCGCTTCCCCAGTGCTTTGGGGTCTTGCTTTCCCTGGTTTTTTCTGTCTGGTGAGTCTGACAGGTTATACCCAGATGTTCCAGTTAATGCTGTCTCAGGATGAGGGACAAAAGGATCTCACCTTCATAGTCAAAGGACAGCTCATGGAGATACATGGACCAGCCTACTACATATATTAAATAGAATTTATGCAATATCAAAGTACTTAACAGTGATGAATGTAATGATTTCTCATTATCCCAGTTTATTTATCTCATCTGTTTTTCCATTCTGTTATCTTCTTTTTGTTGTCCAATGTGCAAGTGCTTTTTTGAAGGTAAGTTTGTCTATTTATGTTTAAAAAATCCCAATCATTTTGTTGATACTATCAAATATTAAGTAATAGTTGTGTGAGTCAATGTACAATGAACACATGAACCAATACTTAAGAATTTTATGGATTTTCTTACACTGTGTTTATGAGCTCCTAGAGTGTTTATGTGCATTCAGGCCATTTCAGTTCCTGTGCCTGATGTAATTAAACCAGACTGTTGAATTTTTTTAACTAACCAACCTTGCTGGCCTCTCATTAATAAACAACTTGTTAAATTGACAAATTTCTGCAAGCATGTACTTATTATTCAAGAAACTAGTGAAAATAATAATTTGGAAGGCAAAAAGCCATCAACGAATGTAGGTTTATGTAAGGATAGCCTAGACTATGGAAAAGTTTCAGTAAAGACTGAAATATTTTGAAAGTAGGACAATCATGCAAAATCACGCAGGGATATAAATGGCAAGTGTGCACATATGCACAGTATTTCCATGAGCCACTCAACTAATTTTTGTTCTGTGTCAAACTTGTCATCACTGTAATTTCCACCTTCTAGTTCTTGATGCTGCAAACGTGTGTTAACCAGCTATGGTTTGCTTGGTATTTAGAAATATCTTTCCCTTCCCTCTCCCCCCTGTGCTGGTGATGCAAACATGACACCTCTCCCAATACTGATGATATTTGCTAAATATTTTGGTGCTTGCTCCTGTGATTATCCTCTGTACACAGCTGTGCACTTCAGAGGAGGAGGATGGTGGGGGTACAGACAGAGTTAATCCTGTCACAAGGATGTCTGTCCTCTGCTGCTGACAGTGCCAGTGTGAGGCATTAGCTCATAATGGTGTCCTTCTCTCCCTCAGTCTTTTTGTTCCTTTTTTATCCTTTTTTAAATTGCCTTCTGTAAGCTTCCTCCCTGGCAAGGCACAATTGCTTACTTTGGTTAGTAAGGAAGAGGAAAAGAGAATTGTAGTTGAACAAACTTCTTTATCTTTCTTAGCCTTATCCACTGAAAACTAATGCATGTTTTTTTAGGTGATTTACCATATTTATGCTGCATGGGTAGTATCTTGTGTAAATTAGGTTTAATACACAGAGGAGTGTGTGTGGCCATGTGTGTACAGCCTCATGCCTCAAGTGTGTGTCCCTCTTTGAGCTTGCTGCGAGTCCCCTTTATTTCCATAACTTGTTACAGTACAGCTGAGTAATAGCAATAACAATTGTTCAAAGCTCTGTGCTTTAAAACAGTCCTATTGCATTGCTTTAGGTGAATGTAGATATCCCCTAACACAGGCGTGCTAGGGAAACTAGGGCAGTGTACTCTCTGTGTGCTTCCATGCAGCATCTAGAAACTGAGTTGGGATACTTCATTGATGTCAATAGTGTAACTGGTTGTTTAAATTCTTGATCTTTGAATATTTAATAATAAAAACGGCCTATATTGTGATCTGTGAGTGTCTTTATCATTTGCTCGTAAGAACTTTTTGTGTCTCTACTCCACTTCTGGTTTTGGTTAAGAAGAAATGTGGGTTTTAAATCTCCTAAGCGGGTGATTTCATATAGTCTATATAAATGAGAGTTATGAAAGCACAGTGTGTTTAGCGAGGGAAGGCCCATGCTGACCTTGCCTCCCTGAGGACAAGGAGCATTCTGGATGCCATTCCATAATCTTTCATTTTTATTGGATATTTGGAATATCTTCATTGAGAAGTTACTGGCCTTTGTTACAGATTTTAAGTGTATGACCTATGAGGTACTGAGGCAGCATGGGTTGTCTGCAGGGTGCCTGGAGGTTTTAGTAATTTAAAGTGTTTAATATACCCTAGCTGTCAGGAATGTCCAGGGAAGGGAGTGCAGGGGAAATCACTCTTATCACAAGTGCTTTCTATACAGCACTGGAAGATCTTATTCAATGGGGATGAGACAATATTTAGACCATTTCAGTTTTTTGAATCTCCATTGCACTTTTGCACGGGGGAAGTTTATTTGGCGCATTGTAAGCACTGATTTTCTCAGAAAGAAAAACAAGACAGCATCAAATGAAGCTGCACAACAGACTCCAATCCCTGGGGTTAGAAAGGAAAGTCTTCTTTATATCTATAGGGAAGGGGGGTATTTAGGTGCAGCCTCGCCTGCTTTGTCTGTGTTGGGCATGCAGAACCGAGGGATTAGCAGATGCAGTTTAAGTGGCCTCACGCTGGAAGTGGCACAATAGTTGGCTGGTGCATAACTGGTGTCTGTTGACCTGGTCGCTGCTGCCTCTGAGCTAATGCCCAGACAGAGGAGTCAGCAGTCACTTTCACTGTGTCTGCATTGTAAGAACAGTCAGGGGAATAAAGCAAATGCCCAGTGGAGATTAAATCTATACACACTTAGTCTTCATTGGCAAAGTCCTAATGGTGGTGACAGAAACAGAAGGGGGAACAAGGTTTTGCAGTTACTCATCCTCTTTTGCTGAGGAAAAAGATGAAATGCAGTCTCAGGAAATTTGCATCTCACTGGCTGGTCTCTCATTCTCATACGAATTTGGTTGATTAATAGGTGATGTGGGCAGGAACAGCTTGCTGGTGCACCTTCTGCCTGCCAAAGCCCTGACATGTGAGTACACAATATGCAGAGCTTCCACATCAGCTCTGGATTTCAGCAGTAATTTGTTTTCAGTATCTCAAGATAGAGCTCAATATCTTAATGATTTTATTTTTTTTCCTGATTGTTTCTGAATTGGTCCTCATTTATCATAATGATTTGTCTAATCTCCAGTAAGTTTTTGGGTAGCTGTGTAGGTTAAAGAAGTCCTCAAGAGAAGTAAGGCAGTTAACTTCATCGAAACTTTGTGGAGTTTGAACATGAGTTATTTATGCTCTTTTGAAAGTCTAATTGGTAGGACTACTTGTTATTTTTCTGCTTTCAAAAGCATAAAGTATCACTGGTAAGTTTTCTGTATTTTTGCATGTGTGTGTACAAGATCCGTACTGCCTGCACCTCTTGGGGCCCGTTTGTGCTGCTGCTCTGACTGCTGCAACAAAGAAACTGCTTAATAATGTTAATTCAGCGTTTGGATTGGAATGTTTTTTGTTGGGTTTTTTTTTGTTTGTTTGTTTGGGTTTTTTTTGTTGTTTCCAAACAAGAATGAGCTTCTTCCTGTGTTTCCTTGTAGTCCTCTTGTAGCATTACAGGCTCCTTTGTTCTCTGCTCTCGCCAGGGAGCTACCCCAGTTTCAGCAGCAAGGCAGATGCTTGCCAAGCCACCTCCTCTTGAGCTGAGCTCCAGAACTACAGACCAACTTTGAGTGGGAGATTAGGGAGCTGCTGTATGACAGCAGGCAAAGGCAGAGCAAGCAGCAGAGGCAGAAGTGAACTTAAGGCTATGTTTAAAAAACTGCTATTTGAATATGACAACAGGTAGGATACATCCAGAGAAAAAACAATTTTTTTTTCATAATTATTTACACTGATTTTGGCTTTGGCAGATCTTCTTAATCTTTCAGATGTTATCTGGTGACAATATTGTTGACTTTTATGTATAAGTGTAATGAGGCTAGGGAAAAAGCAGTAGTGATATCTTAAACATACATTATTTTTCAGCTTTTTTTTTTTGTTTTAACAGTGGATCCTCTCCTCTCACATCAGCTTTCCTGCTGCCTTTTCAGTGCTTCAGAGGCACCTGTAGTCATTGCTGTCAGCAGCAGCAGCCAAGAGAGCAATGACTCCTGCCTGCTAAGGGATGCAGCAGGGCCTTTGATCACAGTCTGAGGGCATAAGGAAGACATTGAGGAAAAGTGTCTAAATAACCACTTAAAAGAGGATGCTGGCAATAAAAGGGAGATGGGTAGAGGAACTAAAAGAGTGTCTCTTCAGAAAAAGAGTGATGCTCAGCCAAATCTGAGTCCTTCTGCTTAACCTGGCTGCAATAAAATTCTCACCTGCAGGTTTTGCTTCTGCTTACAAGGATGAGGTTAGAAAGCAAACACTGGCTGAATGTGCATGTAGGGTTTTTTTGAGGGAGAAATAGAAAGGGATCCAACCTATTCTGTTTTTCCTTCCATGGGGTTTTCTTTATTCAGAAATCTAAGGGAACAATAAAATACTGTAGACATTCAGTGCATTGTGCTCTGTGCCTTCAGTAAACGCTTGGCTAATTGAGCAAATCTAATCCACTCTTTTTTAGGCTTTATATGTTTTCACATTTTTGTTCTCAGGAGCTAGCCTTTCTTGTTGAAATTTTTTTTTCATAATTATTTTCATGCACTTTTGTATCTAATTGAAAAGGTTAAAACTTGCATGTAAATAAAGAGATATTGTTTTACTTTTTTCTCTATAGTTTGTGCTAGGCTTATGGGAGGCAAATATTTGTATCTGACACATATACAAGTACAAGAAGCAGTCAGAAAAATTCAGGTGATGATGGACAGCAATTATTTCACCTCTTGAAGAGAAAAGCCTTCATTAGTTGATATCTCAGAATAAACCTTTGAAGAACTCACAGGATTTAAAGTTAAAGCAAAGTTCTTGGTACTTCTCTGGAAGTGTTTGACCAGATTTAGTAATCTCGTGTGATGACTTCTTGGATGGCTGGGGCTATCTCTGTGTCTGTAATCATATCTGGAGTTATATTATTTATATATTTTTAAAAATACAATTAATGTCACTGCAACAGAATTCAGTAAAAATTACTGATGCAATTGGTAAAGCTATGTTTACATAGTATGTAGAGAGACATAACCTAAAAAGATTAATGCTCTTTCTCTAGTTTCTCTTGAAGTATTCTCAGATTTCAGGAAGTAATTCATGACTGGATTGGTATCTGGTTCATGTTATTAATGACTTAATCAGAATATAAGTATCAGCCATTCATGTTTACATGTTTCTGATTTGGTGTCATGAAGAATATCCCTTGAAAAGGCCTAAAAGGGGGGAGGGGGTGGTGAGAGCAGCAGTGTCAGTTCAATTGTGAGCATCAGTTGTAGCAGCTTCTTCTAGTCTCTGCCAACAGGGCCCCTCCACATCAACTGCTCTTATCTCACCTCCAGGAAAAGGAAAAATGGATGAAATGGATGAGAAAGGATGGCATGAGCTTTCATTCTTACCATAAATCTAATGTAAAAATGCCCCCTAGCAATGGCATAGCCTTTTCAGTTGCGCTTCTGAAATAATCTGAATGGGTCACCAATTGTCTGTAGTTTGGCACAGTTAAAGGCTGCAGTTTGAAATTTCAGTCATTCTTTCACTGGTAGTAATAACATTTCTGATAGTAAAGGCAGTAATCTTTATCAGGTAAGCCTGATTTAACAAGTGTTTAAGAACATAAATTTTAGTCTCTTCCAACACTTTTGTTTAAGGCTAAAGGACCACTTTTAAACAACTCACTGAGTCGGGATTTTGGATGTCTTGTATACCAAATTTTATCTATTTCTATGACTCAAAAGGACATGAAATTCTTCTGCTTTTTTCTGAGAGAAGGACAGTACTCTGAAAATATATTAGACAATGTAAACATAATATAAAAAAAATTCTGTTTTATTGTGTTTTATCTGATGCTAACCTGCCAGCAGGCTAAGCATGTAGTAAAAATTAAGTCATATGAAGTGTTCACTTATGAGAAATAAATGCATATATAAGTTAAAAACATTTTTTAAATGGCGTATCAGGGTCTAAGTGTTTGAAACCTCTTCAAATTTGAATTCTCAAGACCTCTCTGAATTAAGTTCTCATCATGAATCCTTGGGGATGGTGAGTATCTCATTATGAATGAGTTTTAGAGATTTTTGGCACATTTGTTACCTTGTGATAAAGCTCCTTGGTGCCTGTCATCTCAGGACAGTGGAGTTGCAACTGATTCCTTGGAAGACACCCCAGCATTATCTGTATTGATAACAGGATTCACTCTGCTGTCACAAGAAAGGAGAAATTTTTTATACTTATGAGTTTGAATTGTAACAAAAGAAATGCATTTGAGAACACTGGAAGGTGAGTGCCAGTTACTGAATAAAATTACACCTTGCATCTGCGTGTTCAAATATCCTACACATTTCAATTTTCTGAGTGAAATTGCCTGGGCCAGATTCTGAGGTGACATAAATGGAGCTGAGCCCTTCTTTTGAGCATATTCTGAGGACTGGTCATTTGTATTTCTCTGTCTTTTAGCATAGAGCTGTGGCTCACTGGAGTGTATAAATGGTATTTTGCATTGCTCTGTCAGTGTACCTTAATTACTGTAATTGTGCCTGCATTCTCCAGTATTGGGGATCTTATTTATTGTTTTTTAACCATGCATTTGTTATTAAGATACAAGTATTTTTATTTATTAAACTTCAAATTTAAAAATCATTTGTAAAGAAATGTAAGTAGAAATAAAAGATTGCAGTATAAAATTAATGAAACAGAAGCAAAATGTATTAACATTCTGCAGTGGGCTTATGCCTCATCAGTGCAATTCCTGGGGCTCAGTGAACCTGCAGTGACTTTCCACTTGCATTAGGTGTAGAAAGTCTACCAGCAAGGTAAAGAAGATGAAGCCAGAACTCATTTTATTCTGTATCAGTATTTTTTAGTAAAAGCCTGGTTTTAGTTGTAATTTGGATAAAACTTATCTTTCCTTTTCCATGGTTTGCTTTGAATAGACTGCAGATAATGTAACTCAGTCCATGCCGCTGCATGGGGAAAATTCTTCCTGGATTTTTTTTTTTTGTCCTTCAGTCATCATTCACATTTCCGATTCATGCAAATTTAACAGGACTGTTCATTTACAGATTTGTGGGTTGAGGGGTTTTTAAGATATTTTATAAAACAAATATTAGGAAAAATTGAAAGCAAGGCCACTTTCTTCTTGGGTACTTACACACCTAAGCATGTGAAAAAGGGTGAAAAATGAGATTTTTGGAAAGTGTCTTCTTGTCTTTCTTGCTCATTTAGGTAGTGGGGTTTTTTTGATTGTTTAAGAATAATATCTATTCTATATCTGTCTATTGACATTGACTCATATTCAGCACAAAAACTGAAGTGCAAGTATGAAGGTAAGGACTGTTATTTTGATATGAGTGCCTTGCCTCATTAGTCCTGTTACAGGTTAGGTCTACTAGTAAAACTGGGGTTTTCTTGGTGGGGTGATAGGGATATGGAAATTTAAACAATTTTACTTACCTCTTTTCACTGCATTTGGTAATTATATATCTTAGTCTCAGCAGAAACTGAAAAATCTTTGTTTAATTAACTAATTGTATGCTTTTGCTCTGAAAACTGAGTCCAAAATCTGCATTGAAAAAAAAAACCCCAACAAGCCAATGTTTTATGTTTATGGGATTCCTAATTAATATTCTTAGAGACCTAGAAAAGAATGCAAACAGTCAGTTTCTGTGGCTAAAGTAGTTCAGAGACTCCCAGCTTTATTCCATGTTTAATAATAAATATCAAAAAAGTTGATTCCCCCTCAAGAGCATTATGATATAGCACACATTAATTTTGAGTGAGCAGGAATAAGTAACACTAACATCCTTCCAGATGTTAAAATAACTGAAGCTTAAGATATGGGTGATGCAGCTGTTTTCACGTGGCTCTCCTGTGACTGCATGGGCACCCTTTGGGATGGCTTCTAGCCTTTGGTTTAGGTGTCTCATCGAGGCACTGCCTCACTGAAATTTTAGATGGCTTTTCCAGGAGGGTGATCCTGTCCCATCCAGCCCAGCATAACCACTTGCATTGCCTGGGCAGCTTTTGGAGACCTGCATCTCTGGAGACATGGAGGAATGGAAAATCCTGCCTGCTTGCCTTAGGTGTTTGCCTTGGAATGTCAGTGGTGTAAGGAGCACAGATACCTCAGAGGAGAGACCCAGACATGGGTGTCAGCCTGCCCATCTTGTGTGAGCATCTCAGCTGAGGGAGACAGAAGGTGTAAGCAGTGTCCACTCTTTGAGCTGGAGTCACCCTGCAGCCAAGAATTCAACAGTCATGGAACAAATAAACATGGAGCCAGGCTTGAAGGTAGGGATTAAAGGGTTTATCTGCCTAGTCCCTGTCTCCAAGACAGTTCTTGCTTTTAAAAAAATGCTTATCCAGTAGTTGAAAGTGTGAAAGGCATTCATGTGCTTCCACCATTTCTGCCACTACTGCAGTGTTGGCCACATCTTGGTTTTCAGTGTTTTTAAGCTGTTTGCTGGAGCCTACATGTCTTGGAGCACAGCTGATCAGCAGATGCCTGACTACTATAAGCATAAATGTGGGTAATTAAGGTTCACACATAGGGAACTTTGCCTGGAAACATTAAGTAAGGAGTCATCTATTGGGTTTTAGTACCTAGGAGATTAGGTAGTTCTGAATAATGAATGAATTAGTCTGTTGTATAGCTTGAGTAGGTTTTAAATTTCACCTTCATATTTTATTTTTTTGGCACCTTCTTTCTGCTATGTCTGAGCTCCCAGGAGAGCTCTTGGCATGTGATGACTTTGTGGCTTTCCCTATCTCATCAGGAAATTATTGGTCATCACTCATATTGAAAGCTGAAATAACTGAGTGCTTCAACTGGTTCTATCTAGAGATCTTTTCAATAGGATCACAGAATCAAATACCATCTGAGATCATTGAGTCCAACTTAGGACTGAACAGCACCATGTCAGCTAGACTATGGCATTAAGTGCCACCTCCAGTCTTTCCTTAAACTCCAGACTTCCATTGAACATTTCCTTTGTTAAGTCACTGGCTTAATCTACTGAATCCCATGTGATGGTGACAGCAACTCTCCCCTTTCAGGCTGCTGTCCCCTTCCCATTGCTAAAGGAGTTAACTTGCCTCTGTTTTTAATACCTTAGTTAAGGAAAATAAAAATCATAAATATCCAGTAGCATTCTTGCCACTTTGAAACTCACTTGATATGTGCAGTAAAACCCAAATGAATAGATGGATTTCCTCACACTGGCCTTCCAGGTAAAATTTATGGTGTAAACACAATTGGATTTTAGAGAAAACCAGGTTTGTCCTATGCAATCTTATGAGTGAATATCCAGAGCCTGCAATGATGTAAAAGTTGTGACTTCTTAGGTGTTATCCTATCCTCTTTTGGATATTGTTGGACTAGGAATCAGACATGTTTGTCAGAAGAATCTTTCAAGGATGATGTAAGTAGGATAAATTACTGGCAGAAGAGGGTACAAATGAATTTTGTTTAACAAATATTGTAGTATTTCAAAATAAAAAAAAAAAAAAGTAAACCAGAGTGTGAAAAAGTCCACTCCACAAACTGTATACCAGAGTTTAGTAAACAAGACTATCAAGTTACTATTCTGAATTTCTCTCCTGATGCTTTCAAAGACAGCATCTATTGAGTGAATCTTTGGACAGACTCTTCTGGTACTAAAGGTTGCTCATTAAGAGTAAACCTCCTGCTTCTGCATTTCAGAAAGTCAAAGAATTAAGTTATTTGTTTTAGGACAGGGATATTTTTAATGTCACAGGCCAGGAGCTCCTAGCTTTGTTGACAGGCTACAAAAGAGGCACCAGCAGTATCAGAGCATCCTAATTGTGGATGGAGATACTATTCCTGTCCCAGCAGGACAGGAATAGCATGGGATTATCCTGCTTTGCTGATGCAGACTTTTTTCTTTGGCTACCCCAAATTATATCCACCATTATTTATTCTTCAGATCTATTAGATTATTTAAATTCAAATTATGAAGGGAATTCCTCAGCAAATAATGTCCTCCAGTTCCAAACTACATTGAAAATAATAAAATGCCTATGTAAAAACAACCTTAGAAAAAATACCAGCTGTATGGGAATAGAGAATCAGTTGAATTTATTTCCCCAAACACAGTATACTTTGTGGATATTTCTTCCAAGTACAACCAACTTGAAAGGAAGAGAAACTTCATTTATAGGAATGTAGGTCAGTAAGCAGTACAAACTTCTTTTTTTTTCCTCCTCAAAGGCCCCATATTTGACAGTCTGTATATAATAAATAAGTAATGATTGCATGTGGACAAAACAAGCTAAACAAGTTATGAAAATTGGAGGAAAGTCGTCTAGATAGTGTAGATCCAGTTAGTGCTTCTGATCCACTTTGAGGTGGCCTCCAGAACTTCTGATGCAAAAAAAAAATTAGCTACTGGCCAGCACACCTACAGCATCTTCCCTCCCCTACCAGGCCTGCAAAAAGCCATCTCCCATGGCCCAGCTGTGTTTGGCCTTGGCTCAGGGCAGGAGCATTTCCCCCGAAGTTGGCTGCTGAGGTGAGAGCCAGGGAGAGCCACCTACCAGGGCTGGGAGATAGGGCTGGCATGCTCATCTCTGATTTCCCCCTTGTGCCTCTGGCTTTGGGAAGGAACAACTTTATCTTTCTGAGCATAAAGAGAAAAGTCAAAGTATTTGAAGATGGCAGTGGTGTGACCCAGAAAATGGGAGAAGATGGGCCATTGCACATTTCTTGAGGGGTTTCCATAGTGAGGGTGTGAGGAGAGCGAGGAAGATGAAGGCTGCAATAATGTGGAGCAAGATGTGAATGCAGTGTGCATGAAAAAGGACTGTTAGGTTGTGTTAGTATCATGATACAGCTGGCTAAACTATTTAGTGTTCCTTACAAAGTGTTTCTTCTTTGCCATGTTGTGCTTTTTTGTGTTATCCATGATAGGTAACTCCCCCCCATTAAATCTAATTCAAGTGGGCTCTTCCAAAGAATCTCTGTTTGCCATTTATTAAAAATGTTACACCCAAAAGGGCAATGTTTCCAAAAGGACATATTTTTCCTTATATAAAAATACTCTTCTCTTGTCCTGTCTGCATGTCATTGCATTCAAACCCAATGATTTATAACAATGAATAGATATTACTACTCTGTGAAGTGTGCTTTGCTTTGAGAAAGGCATCACATAAAGGGACATATATATATACATACACACACATGCACACATACTGTACAAACTTGAACTTACTCCAAAGTAACTTCTGTACTTAATTCTGTACTCAATCTAGCTGGACAAAAGCTACTATGAATGGCTCTGTGTAGCATGCTGGGCCTTTCCTGACAGGATACAAACGTGATGAAGTAAGGACACCACTAGAACTGCTCTGCTCCCTCATAGCAGGTGATGGCAATGTCTGTGAGCTGGTGGACAGCAAGCAAATGAGAAAATGTATTAAACTTTTCATGGATTTGTAGAGAGATACCTATGCCCTTGCTACCCCATCTCCTATACAATTACCTATTTCTTCTGATGAATCATGACAATGTAAAAGGCAGGTTTCTAGACTAGAAGGATGTTCATGTGTTGGTGAGAACTTTGGTGATAAAATTCTAAATTATTTTTACCCAGTACTCTTTCAATTGCAGGTATGTCATGGCTGGATTGTTCCCAGCTCTTTCACACTTTCTTTTTTACCCTGAAAATTATGTATAAACATAAAAAGCTCACGTGTGTTATGGCCCTAGTCTGCATTCATGTGTATAGTAGTGGATCTGTTCTACTCAAGGTGAGAGATGTAAGTTTCCAAATCAGAATAAGATGATGAAGAAAAGGAAGATTTTTATTTATTTACATTTCAGTAAAGCTTCTGAAAAACCCCTAGGTACATTTGTAAATGCAAATTAGTGATGCCCAGGTGTTATTTTTTGCAATGTCTAACATAGAAGGAAATGTCTATTAGAAATTCACTTTTTATCACGTGCAACTGTAATTGTAGATTACAATCTATGATCATAAGTATGATACATCCCTTTAAAATTTATGACATTAATTATAACAACTCTAGTCTCAGCCCATCTGAAATGTTTGGTGCAAGTTGTGGATCAGACTAAAGAAATGAAAGAAATGGGGGAGTTCTTCTTTCAAGCACTGAATGTATGTGAAACAATTGCTGTGTTCCCTTGCATGCCAGGCAAGGCCTTACAAGTTCTTGTAGACCAAAAGTAAATGGAATTTGGCTGAGATGGTGCCTTGGGGCTAAATCCTCATGAAATAATAAATCTGAATAAGTAACAAAGCAGCCTGTCAAATACAGGGTGCATTGTTAGATGTTGATGCTTGAAGGCTGGGAGGGATGGGTTGCCTGAAGAATGATAAAAATTATGATGTTTACAAGAAGACATATTAAGTTGTGTAAAATGACTACATATTTCAAAGCAGGAAATTGTACTAATGGAACTTTAAGGTTATGTTGTTAAAAATCATAACAATTCAAGGAATACTGAAGTTAAGTGTCCCGTGGCAAAATTGGCTCAGGTTCCCTGTGTGCCTGTTTTATGGTCCTGTGTTGCATTCAGCAGTACAAACACCAGCCTAACCTGCCCTGCAGCAGGCAATGTGCAAGAGGCAAAGCAGAGGTGTAAAATTACCCAAGAGCTCAGCAGAGATTATGCTGCTTTAGCAACCTTCTTTTATGTTTTTTGGCATAGAAATAAAACCATAAATGTTCTGCAACTACACCAGCTTAGCTTTAAATTGTCTAATATCCTATCATGCCTGTTCTAAAGCAAAAGATAGCAATTGCTTCTTTCAGGAGGAAGAAAATAATTTTTTCTGATTAACAAGGAGTTGTCTCTGGACTGTGCTGAACCACTGCTGTTTCACAGCTACTGGTGGTACTGCTCTGCCCATTCCATTGGAGGAGTTCCACTCCAGATTCATCTGATGATCAGATCAATCCCTTGGCATGTGCACTGTAACTATGGGGTACCTCCTCATTTTAGGATTCTAAACTTGTACCATTTTGCAATTGCCTTCCTTTTTGTGATGACAGAGGTTGAAGTAGAACTTGTGTCTGCCTCTGGCTTTGCTTTCCAGGCTGAGAAGAGCAGTGCAGGCTGAGCACTGGGCTTTCCTTGCAGCTCACCAGCCTTGTGGCATGGCAGTGTTCAACTTCTATTGCTGAAGATTTCATGGAGCAGAAGCCAGGCTTTAACTGAGTGATATATTCAAGCTCTTCCAGACTGGAGGAGAATCTATTCTGATCTTTGAAGTGTCTGGAAAAGTCGGTCTGTATAGAATTCCCTACCATATATTATACTTCAATCTCCCTCTGTCTGTTTTGTACACCTACCAGCTGCTGTGCCTTCATTTATTTTGTGCCCCAAAGCCACCATTTCTCTCTCTGAAATGTTTCTGTCCATTTGTTATTTATTTGGAAATAATTTGACCATTTAAATCAGATATTTCAAGTCCTATTAGGACCTCTAGAAAACTTTATTTGTTTTTCTTCATTTTGGATGACAGAGTAAAGAGCCTCTGGAAACCTGTGCTCCATGGATAAGGTGCAGGTTGTAGGTGATATGTGAGTAATTTTCTCTGTACTTTCCATGTCAACAAACTCTCCCAGCTTCTATGAAGCTTCCCTCAAAATTCTTTGTATTGCCAAAACATCTGTCTTTCTTGAGCTGTAGAAACTGTGTTTGAACTATGTATTAAAAAACAAAACCAGTTTGGTTCTAATTCGTGGAACAGGTGTTGGTGGTTGTTTGCTATGCTGAGAGGTGGAGGTATTTTTGCTTCTATCTGAAGTTTTTCAGAAGTAGTCTATAAATGTTTCATTTTCTACTCAGGTGTTCTACCTCTAACATAAATCAGGAGTGTCTGTAATTGTAAGTGTTCAGGGTGGGTGTGGGTGGTGGATTGCTTTTGGCAAGAAGAGGAATGAGGGTCACGTGCCAGGAAGATGTCTGCTGAGATAAAACATTGGGTGGGTAGGTCTGTTAAAACCTGTTTGCATCTCTGATTAAAGAATAGTTTGTTTTGGACCAGACAGCTCTAAGTAAATGCTCTTGGATGATGAGAGAGACAATCCTGCACAGACCCCTTTTTTTCTCCCTGCAAGGTTACTTTGAGGCAATGACCCCAACTAGCAGCCCAGGCAAGGATGACAGCATGGGGGCAAGTGGATGGCAACAAAAGATAATTGGATGGCCTCTTTCTTGGGACAACATGTTGCGTCTTTATTTAGTTTGGATGATTACTTTTACCCGCATGGTGCAAAATTGTAGATACACTAATTCAGGTACCTGGGTAAAATTGAAGGTTTAACTTTCATCTAGTGGAGCAAAAAGAAGGTAATATTTAATTTCTCTAGAGACTTAATTTTTAGAAAATTACAATATTATGTAATGCGAAGCAAATTTTTCTCACTATGCTCATTTTCTGAATATGTGCACAGGTCTGTAGCATGCCATGGAATTAAGTACTAATTTAACCAGTCTTTGTGGCCTGTGGCTAAGATGTAGTTTAATGTGACAAACTTCAAACTTCTATTTCATCCAAAGCATCTTCAACTAAGATTGAGCATTCAGTGAATATGAAGAAAAGTAATATGGGTGCTTGTCCTCATCTCATTGTTTAAAAGATTACTCTGGAATGTTGATAGATAAATGACTTTTCCCTGGGTTCTGTTTGGAAAGAGACAAAGTGCTGTGGTTGATGACAGAAAGTTCTGCAGACTGTCATACCTGTCTGTTACATGTCTTTATTCAGGTTTTTATGCCTGATTGCTTAGGAGATAAATCTTGTCTCACATGAAAAGATATATTTCCCCACTTAAGACAGTTCTGGCTTTTAATATCAAAACTTCCCCTCTTATACTAAGATTTACTTAGTGCCATTTCTTTTTTCTTTGTGTTGTGAATCTGGGTTCTGCTTGACCATGTACATAACAGTCTCATGAAAGGTAGAAGGGTAAGATTTGGAACTTGCTCTGATTCCTTATTCTTTGACACAATGCACAGTTGGGTTTTTTTGCACTAAGTCCAAACACAGTGTTTTGCCAGAATTAGTGAGAATTATTGACCTATTGCCTGTGATTGCTCTGGAGAAACAATTCTGTGGAGTTTTTCTCCCTGTTACTAAGTATTATTATTATGTTACTATGTATTTGGAACAAACACAACACGGAGGTGTCATCAGTATTGGCCACCCACTCCACTTCCCTCCCCTGAAAGTCCAGAAAGATGAATAATCACATCAGGAATCACCTCAAATTGGTGTCCAGATGTTCTGGGTGCACATGGCAGATGCAGCTGTTGAAATGCAGGGAAGCCTGCAAGGGGGAAGCCAGAAATTAAAACAGCTGATGATGAGATGATCATCTGCCATTTATGTCTAGGTTTTGCCATCTAGTAGGGGAATGCAGAGGAGGGTGGTTTATCTTTAATGTCACTTCATAAACACAGTGATTAAAGTGCTTACACTGGAAGTGAGATTTTGGTAAAATGTTTTCTTTTCCAGAGAGAATTTCAACCCTACTCTAAATTAAGTGCTTTAGGAATTCAGGAATTAAGGTGCTTAGAAATCAGTGGAAGAGTCTTTCTGTGCCATTCTCTGTTGCCAGGACTGCTTCTATATTTTAAATTTAAATAATTATCAGAGTACAAGTCCATTCCTTTATCTCATGTCAGGTTCTCACTCCAGCCTATATAATCCAGACAAGACACGACGTGAGAGGTTTTTAAAACAAGCTGGAAATGCTCATGTACACTATCCATCCAGACATTAATGCTATTCGTATTCCTATTGTATTGGTGGCTCTGACACATATGAGTGTTTCTCACAGCTGTGCTGCTGCATTTCATTTTGTCTGAGAAATAATGAAGGTGAGCACGAGAGTGATGCTGTCCTTAGTGGGCAGGTTTGGAACCCTTGGAAATGATGAGCTGTCCTTGGGGCCAGTTTGATTGCTTGCAGGCACAGGGCCTCCCAGCCTGGGCAGCGCTTCCAGGATTTATCTCTAAAAGCCGGATGAGCTCGGTTAGGAGAAGCACTAAGTTTTGAGGGACCTTGCAGACAAGTATAAAAGGATTTTGATATTTTATGTGCCTAGGTTAGCAGATGGCAGATGCAGTGCAGTACACATTAATGTAGAATAAATAATGAATCTTAGAGAAAAGAATAAGAGGAAACATCTGCTGAATTGAAACAGGATGTATCATATTGACCGAGAGAAGAAGAGCAAGTTACCATGGAGAAATTCTCAAAATGGGCAATGCAAAGAGCAAAAAATGCTGTTACCATAAATTTTTTAAATCTTTTTTTTTTGTTAGAACATGATGTGTTTTTTAAGGAGTGTATGATTGCTATACAGGAATATATATTTGTTTGTTGGTTTAAAGAACTTGTCCCCACTTGAACACTGACTTGTAGGGCACTTAGAGGCATACCATGTCCCATTGCCCACCAAGGGTGCATTTTTCTGAGAAATGTGCCAGTAATTCAACAGAGAGTGAAGCAATGCTTCCCATCTGCATTAATGTACCGAAAGTGTGGTGGTGCAGAGTCTAAAGAAATACAAAACTTCATTTTTAGGGGCAGGATCTTGTTGCTCATGCTGTTGAATTCTGGTGGCTGAACCTAGAAATGAGCCCATCTGTGGCAATGCTCCCTCAAAGTAACTGGTGAAGGGTTTACTATAAGCAACCAAATTGTTTGAGCTTTTGGTTTCGTGAAAATTACTTTCTAGGGAAACAATCTTCTGGTTTCATTCCAGCATTGTTGTTGTGTATGTATTAGTGAATTAAATTATTTCTTGGTCTTTCCATTTATAGAATGTGAAATAAGGTGGCATTGATATTGTTGGCAGGTTCAATCTCTCTCCTTCCCAGTACTGAACTTAAATATCAGTGCTATAACTGACCCTATGTAAGATAGGTAAAAAACAGTCAACTCACATATTGAAAATCATATGAACTCATACCAGTAGAAATACTGGTAAAACCTTTTTTATTTTTGAGTTTTAATTTGTCTTGGCTTTGTTTCATGAATGTTAAATCAAAGAACTTTTATATAATGTTAGTCAGCATTAAGCATATACATTAGCCAGGAGAAGATCCATATAAAATTAAAAACCTTACACAACTTTATGTTGCTATACACATTATAGGGGTCATGTAATATTTAAAGAATGTTATTCTGCTTTCTTTCTACTTTAATATTTGTCAGAAAAATGCATTTATTCCTTGTATCCAGATACTGTGCTTGTTCATATTTTCAGAATAAATGATCCTGCAATCAGTGAGACTGTGATATACTTACTATGTATGTTATAAAAATAGACTGACCAAGATTCTGAGATTCCTATCTTGGTTTTCCCACAACCAAAAAGAAAAAAATGAACAATGTGACCTTTACATTAGAATACCACTAATTATTGCACTTCAAATACTTGGACGCTGATGGACAAGTACCAGAGGATGGAAGGGAGATTTCCTGGGCTGTTAGCTACAATGTCTTGCAGTGCAAGAGAGCAGTTACCCTGGAAGGGTCTGCGCAGATTTCACTTTGTGATACACTGCCTTGATGACAAGATCAAGTACCTACAAAACTGAGTGGTGTTAAGATGACCTCAATAAGTCAAATGAAAATGTGAAGTAGTCTGGAGAACTAAAGGTGCCAAATTCTTCTTAAGACAGAGCTGCTGTCAGCAGCAGCCTTTAAAAGTGCTTGGTTTAGTGGTTCTTTCCTGTCTGGGACTTAAAATAAAATCAGGAGTTTTTCTTCAGAAATAAAAAATATCCCAACACCACTACAATAGTAAGAGAAATTTGTATCTCTCTAGTTTGTTACCCTGGGACAGGACAATAAGCATACATAGTTGTTCTGTGTATTTGTTCTTATCCCTTTTTACCTGTGTTTTTTTCCTACTATCAGTTTGTTTCTGCCTGGTTCACTTCTGCTGAGACAGAAGGTGGATGTTGCAATACCCATCTCTCTTCTTTCTTGAAAGCTTAATGTGAATTAATTTCTTCATTTGGTCTCCTAATGAAAGAAATAACTCTAGCTGCAAAGCTATTCACTCTTATCTCAGTAATTTTATGGGCCACTTGCAATAGTTGTGTCTAATTCAACACATTTCAAAAATAGGAACATGGTACAAAAAAAGAAAAAAAGGAATATTATTTAAAAAAATAAAAAAAAATTTAAAACAAATGAAAATTACTAGAAAACTTGCTGAATTGGCATGTCATGTTTGCTTGTCTGTAAAGTGTCACTTAAATAAAGACCAGCAAGCAGGGAAACAAATGTCTGGGATGTAATTCACAATAAACATAGATAAGCATTTGATTTAACATTCCAGGAAAGCAGGCACTTTATGATGTTTGGACAAGAAAAAATTGCTAGAACTGTAGAAACAATGGTTGGACAAAGCCAAACTACATGGATAGGAATATTGAGAGTTTAAAATAGTAAGTTTCTATGTATTATGACTATTATCATGATTAATAAATATTCTGACAGAAATACTAGAAGGCAGTAAAGATTCTGCTGAGAATTATGAAGTTTTCCTTGGAGAACAGGATTTAAAACTCTTTGCAGGATCTTAAAAGGGGTCACTGTAGACCCAAAAAATTAGTTTCTACCAAATGTTATTCTATTTTGAACTGTTAATATTTGTGAATTATTGGCAGCTGTGATCTAACAATTATGCCATCCTTCCTTATTTACATTTCCTGTGTGATGTAAAATCTCAGCAGTTATTGTATATCATCTGGCCTGCTTCAGTGCTTTATATTTTTCCATATTTATCCAAGTCAATGAGAAAAATATTTAAATTGGCTTTACAGAATATTCCTGTAAAACAAAAATATTTGCTAATTGAATGTAGAGAAGAGTGACCAAGACAGTTGTGTAAAAATATCCCTCCTAATGTGCAAAACATGCACATTACCTTTTTAAACATTATTTTACTCAGTTAATTCTGTTTGAGATAGGGCTGTAAATAAGTTAGTTAAAGACTGAGTTGCCTTTGACAAGATCTGCGTGTATGTGTACAAAGTACACTTTATAAATGTATGTGTGCATGGCAGCAAATGAGATAAATAGCACAAGATATATATGTGTGTTTATATGGTTTTGGCAACTTAAGTTGCAAGGTTTAGGCCACTGGTCTCATTTTCCACATTCCAGATCTCGGAAATGCTTCAAAGAGCTGCTAATTATAACCCAAGCCAAACCTCTGCTTGCTTTGATAGGTATTTGAGAAATGTCTATGCACTTCTTTTCCAGTGGAGAGCCCTGTGAGTCCGAGTGTCTGAGCTGACACAGCCGCTCGGCAGCAGAGCCAGGAATGGGGCTTGGGGCACAGCCCTGCCCAGGCAGCAGTTGCACTGCTGCCAGGATTATTCCTTCTGGCAGCAGCTGTTTGCTCCCAGTCACTGTCTTTTTCCAGGGATTCTCCCTTGCCCCATCATCTGTAGTGCATTCAAAAATTTCATTTATGCAATGGGAGGGAAGCCATGACTGCCTCAATAAGTTGTGCTGTCCCTGCAACTGAAAAAAAAAAAAACCAACCCAGGCTGAATTAAATAAATAATATCAAAGTATTTCCATATAGACATTTTTATCATCTTCATTTAGAGGCTCCAAACCATTTGTTAAAATGGAGATAGTCTAATTGAATTTGCATAAGGAGCTGGAGAGTTGCTATCAAAACACATCCCTCAGTCATAAGGTACCTACCTTATTTTATTGATACTTTGCTTGAGTCTACTGGATTAATGTTTGTTTTAAGTTAGAAAAGCTAAATATTTACCTATGGGTGAAAAAGATTTAGGGTTTTTTATTCTCCTGTTGCTTTCATTTCCAGATGAACTTAAATAAGGTTACACTGGTAGGTTTTATCTTATACTGTGAAGCTCTGTGGCTCACAAGATGAGGTTGTTATTACACAAATTTTTGCTGATTTTGCTCCCAGAAATTTGAAAAGGGGAGAAAATTGGAGAAACATTAGGTAGAACCAGGAGGAATATTTTTTAGTGGCTGAAAAACATTACACATAAGTGATTTTATTATTTTTATGTGCAACATGACATCTTGCCTATTCAACCATTGAAAGACATATTAAATGAAAACTCAGTAAATGTGTGCAAAACCATTTTCAGTTATAGGTTACTCATATCAGTCACATATTTTAAAAGTAGGTATTTTAATGGGTCAAGCTTTGGGCAGGGGCTAAGCATCTCCTTTCATACAGCTACTGACCTGTAAATCTTGACAGTTCCATTCTCCTCTTCCTTTTCCCATAATTTACAGTCATACAAAGGATAACATCTCTGGAACAAATAGCCAACCTTTAGCATTCAGGGCAATATAAAACCCACCCTAGTCTTGGCTGGAACTTCACCACCACGTGAAAACACACTTCGTTACTAACCCTGCAGCAGGTCCTGAAGCTGGTTGCAGGTTCAAGAGAGGAAATGTCTGGGTAAAACTTGCTCTAGGAAGTTAGAGGATTGTTGTAGGAAAGCTTTAAAGCCTGCACTGCCTGGCAGCACAATCACTCACGTGACAAATAGTTAATTAATGTTCTTCTTTATTGCATTCTGTGCCCATATATAGAAACAACCCATACCACAGCCCAGGGATTTTAATGATGTTACAACAGAAGTGTCCTTGACTGTTTTATTCAGGGGTCCCTTCTAGGAGCTTGCCAGGGTTGGTAGAGCCTCCTGCTGCTTCAGTGCAAGGCCACAAGAGCTCTTTGGGAATGGAGAAACAGCTGGCTTGGGAATTTCCCTTCTTCCTTTGCTTGTTCCCTATTTTTGTTTTCCTAGCGCTGAGCATAAACCAAACCCTACTGCCCCAGTCTGCCTTGTGCTGAAGCCTGGTGTGTGATTAACTGGGGAGCCAGGCACTGCCTGTGCAGACATGTGCTAAGTGACTGCCCCACCTTCCAGAGCTCATGATCAAAGAATATTCAATGCCTATTTAGGATATTGGAGTCTTCAGTCTGGTGCCTGAAATGTCTCAGTATAAAGCAAAATTAAGTGAAAGAGTGTTAAACATTGTGTTGCTATGAAGCCAGCAGTCTATGTGCTATTGCATATGGTGAGACCAGGACAGGCATTATATAGTCAAGTGGATGCAACCTGTACTCCAGATTTTATTGGTGCTGCAATAAAGGAAGTCCATCATTTAAAAGATGCTTAAGATATATTTGGAGAGGAGAAACTGTGGTTTATTGTGTTGTGAGTCAAAAGAGATATGGTCCTCAAATTATCCAGGCCATGTTTGGAGGGGTTTTTTCCGACGTGGATAATCAAAATGTTGGATTCTCATTGCAATAACAAGCTAATAGTCTAGCACGTTTGATCTTCTGTGTTTTGAATTTGCCTTCTCTGCAGAGCAGCAGCCCATGCTGCTCTGTAGCACCCAGCTCAGCAGGGCCAGCTCCTGTCCCCTCCTGCTTAAGCCACAGAGGTGAATCCCTGTAGTTGTGTCTTCCTGTTAAAACACACAGTAGGTAATTTTGTCCTTTCAAATCCACTGTTTTGCTATCATTTACTCAGAAAGATGGCAGGAGTGTTTACTTCCTTGTTAGAGCTGTAGTAATTTTCATTGACTCCAAGATATTATTGCATTGTTCTGAAAGGCCAAATATTTGCTCTGATAACTACTTCTCTCACTATATTAGTTTTGGAGGTGTTTGAAAGCATCTTCATTTCTGACTGCAGAAGATGGTGGATCGTAGTCATTTCCCTGTGTTACCTATTTAATTTCAGAATCCCTAGTGGGTTTCTGTCCTGCAGGATTTTAGGATATTTATTCCTTCAGTTGCCCTCTAAAATTCCTCTTTGACATTGCTGGAAAGGCTTTGGGTTCATTTCCATCAGGATTTGAGGTAACACACATTTGGTGTTCTTTTTAGTGCCGCTGATAGAAACATTCACCTGGTCCAGGTTAGAAACTTATTTTTAGAGACACAGGCTTGACCTAAAGGCAAAATATAGAAATCAGTGGAGCTCAAAATTGACTTTGCTGCTTTTGTGAGTTGTCTGCATGTGGCACAGTCCCTGTGTTACACTGGTCTGCAGCGGGCCAGAGCATCAGGTCTGGCTGGTGGGCTCATCACTTCTGGGGACAGGACGGTGTCACCGGGGAGCAGCGCCCAGGACAGCATGAGAGCCCACACCTTGGATCTGTGAGTTGGCTTCTTGCCTGTCTGATAACTTAGGCCAGGATGGGCTGACCTTTGGAGGAATGTGGACTGCCTTCAGGTTTTGGGGGTGCCCAGTTTGCCTGGTGGCACCTCCCCAGCTCCCGCAGCTCCCCCTTCGGCTCCTGTCCCAGGGAGAGGTGGCGGGACAGGCTGACGTGAGCCCTGAGCTGCCCAATGCTGATGTAAGCTTGCAGCAGCACAGCACTCTCTGGCCTGAAGGAGATTACATTTCTGGCAGAAACAGGATATTTAAGATTAATTCAGAACTCAAATTATTATTAGTAGTGTTGCAGTGAGATAGTGTTTGTGGGGAAAAGCGGTACCTTTCAAAGTTATCACTGCACTAAAGGGAGGAGGAATCACTGGCTTTACTGAGCAGCTCCTAGACTGCAGGCTTTTTTTTTTTTTTTTTTTTTTTTTAGATTGGTTGTGACCATCCTAAGTAGGTCAGTGTATATTTCAAAGATTTCACAAAATGCTAGAGCTCTTAAAGCCTGATTAGGAGAGGTTATTAAATGTCTACTTTCAGTATTTGCTCCTTTGTTCAGTGCATCAGGTTTTAGTTCATGTCCTTTGTCTCTTAATATTGCTTTGTTCCTTGATGAACAGACTGCAAATTGTTTTTGCTATTTTTTTTTTAAGTCTAAATGGCTTGGAATTCTTTTTTTTTTTTTTTTTTTTGATGCAATTGCTTTTACTACTTTGCAACATTATATATCAAGTGAAGCTTTCTGTTGTTTCTCATTTCTGTTTCATAATACTTTAATACTTTTTAAAATGTCCATTAAGTATAAAGATTTTCCTTTACTTACTCCCTATATTGGACTGCTGAGACTCATATAATCTTTTCCTTTCCCATTCATGAGTTCTGTTTTCCTTTTAGGGCATAGTTTGTCTTTAGAAGAATGCTTTTCATGTCATGATAGCCTTCTTTGCTCTCTTCCTCATACTGCCTTTGGAGAAGGAGAACTAGGGAGACCTATTAGACTGCTTTTGGGTTTGGGGGTTGGTTTTATTTTTATTTTATTGCGGTGCTTTTAATCATCCCTTTCTTATATCTTCATGAAGTGGCCTGGCACAAGTACATATTTTAGTGTTTTATCACCCAGGCTTTCTTTTAACTAATTTCTGTGTTCTTAGGTAATTCCTCTCTTTAACAAGTAAAATGGGGATGGACTCTGTGCATGGAGCCAGGCATTTTCTTCAGTGTTGTGTTGGACAGCAGCTACTACCGGTGGAGAGTTAGACCTGGGCTTGTCAAGGGAAGAGGGAATGCATCGTTCAAAGGGGAGCGGGTCAGAGGGAGAAACAAGAGGCAGTAGAAAATACCAGGTTCAGGTTACTTTGAAAAATACAGAATAATTTACTCCTTGTGGGAAAGCACAGAGAGACAGAAAGAAGATAAACCAACGGGAATGAGAAGAAGAGGAGTTGATAATGGCACTATATCCATTAGAAAGTGGATGGACACTATATGGGAGCAATGGGAATAATATTCAGCCATCCTTATCAACACCAAAGTGCTCATAAGACTTTGCATCAAAGAGTAGGGCTTCCCCATAGAGGTAGTCCCTAATTTAAGCTTTACATAACATGTCTGCATACAACCTAATTAATATTTGTCATGAATGGAGGTGCAAAAACTATTTCGTAGTAGAACCCTTAGTAAAGAGTTACTTCCACTCCAATTTACATCCCTGAGTGAAATGCTGTTGGTCTGACTCTAGAGCTGAAGGAACTCAGAGTCCTCTGGTGGTCTGAAAGTCTGTATAAGAAAAAAAAATATGAGTAACTTATATACTTTCATAATATTTATACAGCTGTAAGAGTTTTACTTTACTTAAAAATTTCAGCAACTGCATGTTATCCAGAAATATTTTCATCAGCCTTTTGAACAAGGAACTTAAGATCATGTGAATCTTAGCCCAAAGCCCATGCACGTAACACATGTTGCATTGTGAGTTGTTAGATCTGAACACCCGTTCCTTATTATTACCTTTATTTTTTCTTTCTGAAGAATATTTTCTTTGCTGCCTTAAAACTGATATGATAAGCAGATCAATTGCATCAATCTGTATTCCTGAAAGGTAAGACATATATTGTAGCAGCAGATGTTATGAAAGTTTGACAAAAAATGTCTCATAACTTCTGTAGTGTTCAAGGTCATAGAAAAAAAATTCTCACATACAGCGGGAACTTGGTTTTAACCTGTGAGTCATAAAATAGAAGCTGTAAAACAAGTCTGTGAAATATAGTAGAAGAATATTAGTTGTTTTCAACTGACAATTCATTTTGTAGGTACTGAAGTAGACACAACACTGTATCACCAGTTATTCCTTTGGAGAGAGAAAGTGTATGGTCAGCATAGTCTAGTGTCTTTTTATGTGGAAAGGTTTTTATTCCATTAGTAGAATAGCTTGTTGAAATAATAAAATATGTACTCTTCACCTCTTATTTTCATTTCCTGATGTATGATAGCTTGAACTGCTGTTGAGTAAAATTTGCAGCAAATGTTCTTCCTTGTTCTCATTTGATATAGTTCACACTCCATTAACATCCTGATAGAGAGAAGGAAACGTCCTTCTCTACTGCCTAACTTTTTATTTTCTTGTACCTCTGAGATGACTTTGGGATTCCATACTGCAACTGCAGAACATCACACAGATTTTAGATAATGTCAGTGCAATGGGATGAATTCTGCAGTGGTACTCAGACTCAAAATAAGTTTAATAGTCATATTCTGAATTGTTGTGTTTAATTTTTTTTCATAGACTTCAGCTGAATTTATCCTATTGTCCACAAATCTACTGAAGTAGTCCTAGTGTGAATGCCACTCTCGTTCTGGCATATACTTTGATTAAGCATATCTGCAGCCCCTTATTTAAAGAAAATTATTTCACTTTGGAAAAAAAGTCATTTGTTCATGACATTGAAATAGAAAGGTATTTTTTGTAAAAACAGAGTTTACTTTTTCTATTTTAGGTTGATTAATGCAGTTAAACATTATTTATTTTTCAGATGAAGCATTCTTTACCATGTGTCTGTAGTCATTCCTTCATCACAGATTATATAAAAGTGGTGCTTGTATTTGAAAAATTGTCTCTTAGACAGTTAGGACAAAACTAGACTCTGTAAGTCATCTGATAGAGGGGAGATACTGAATACAAGATTACTTTGAATGCAAACAATTGTTAAAGAGGTAAAGATCTAAAGACAGATACCAAAGGACCTGTCTGGGTGGAAAAGATAAAGTGGCATAGATCACCTTAATGAGTGTTTCAGCTGAAATTCAGAATTCAAGTGCCTAAAATTGGCACCAAGAAATGCTGAATGCTTTTCATTCTTTTTAACTGAAATGAAAATAGAACTTCTTTTGTCATCTGACAGGGTTGTGTTTAGCAATCTGAATACATGGCCTGTCAGAAACAATAAGTATTTGCAGATTCCTTTGAGGTCACTGGGAGTTGAGGGATAAGCAACCTTTTAAATCTACCCTGAGTGTCTGTGACAGAGTCCATGAGCCTTGGGGCAGGTGGCACAAGGAAAGGGTTAATTAAACAAACCTCTACGGAGGGGCGGCAGCTTATTCTTATCTGAGGATCTGCAGGGGTATTGGGCTGGATCTGTGAGTGTCTGTGACTCTCTCCAGTCTCTGTCAAGTGAAACAGAGTAAAGGGATTAAAATGAGGCTAGAAGAAGCCTGGCTGTTAATGGGAAGACTGAGATCAAGCAAACTCAGGGACAGTGGTGCCCACATTTGGAAGATCTTATTTAACTTATTTAACTTAGTCCTTCAGTTGGCATTGCTGTGTTTCAATAAGAAGGGGCTTGGTACCTGCAGAAGGGTGTCCCACAGCATCACACTGGCCATCAGATTATACTTTACTGCTTTGATTCCTTTGTGATTTGTGTACTCTAAGAGCATCTGCATGTACTCGGAGGAGCTGATGCTGTTCTGACCTACTACCCTTGTCCTGCTTTTTTAACTGACTTTGTCACAGAGGCTGCGGACCAGAGCCAAGTTTTCTCCTTATCACCAGTTTGATTCCAAAGCAAAATGTAAAAAGTGTTTTTTATCTGCAGAACAAACCACAGAATAAGGCAAACCCCTTGGTGATGTACCTGTGCTATTACAATGTTTGAGTGTGGGCAATGTAAGCAGGTTTTGCCCCACGGTGTGACTTCTGCAATACCTCAGCAATAAACAGCATTGGTAAGAGCTGCTGGCTTCCAAGAAGATTAAGTGAGGGGAAAGAAAGGAGGCTGAAAGTTATATTTTGCTTTGTTAATAAATGTTTTAATTTCATTTTTTTCTTAAAACAATCCTGTCTAGGATTTGTATTTTGGATTCCTAATGTCATTTTACAACAAGCAACTCTTAATTTGATTTGTGAGTCCTTAAAATCAGATACCAGTATTTTTGGTAGACAAAACATGATGTATTTTTTGCCTGTGATTTTGAAGTTGATATATTTAAAGACTGACCTGAGTCAACCCTAGTGGGAATAAATCAGAAGGTTCTGATGTGGGCTCTGTGTCAGATGGTGCTCAACATCTCCGAACTGTGTAAATCAGAAGCCTTAGAAGTCTCAGCTCATGCTAGCAGCCATGTGAAGGGTTGCTGAGACTGTCTCAGCACCTCATGGGGCACTGTAGTCTTTGACTAACTGTTTTCTTGGCAACTTTCTAAATCTGCCCAGCATGAAGCACTGTGTAGGGAGAATTCCTGCATCTGCCTTCTTGATTGCGTTTTGGTTTCCTCTTCGGTTGGTTCAGAAAACCAAAATTTTGCAAACTTATGGTGTCTTGACTTGTATCAGTTTTTCATCCTAATTTCTTAGAAAACAGCCAAACCTACTGCAGAAGCATGGCAGCCCCTCACTCAGGTGATAGAAAGCAGGGATTTGTCACTGCACCCAGCATGCCTGAGCATGGTGGAGGAGTGTCCCAAGCTGGGAGCCATGAACCCACAGCTCTTGGGGTGACCACTCCCAACATACTCTGTAAGACCCTTGAAAGGCTGTGGAGATTGGAAGAAAGCCTTTCTTTGACTTCAGGGTTGTGACTGAGCCATTAGATGAGAATTTGGTTTCATCTTGGACTACAGGTAAGGGGCAATTTTTTTTAATATACAGCCATTGTGTGAAACTTCTGAAGAAGATAATGGGTCATCCAGACACCTTTAACTGATTTAGGGCTTCTTTGTCATTATCTTGGATTTCTGTGCACTTCATAGGATTTCATAAGAAATAGCAGGTGATGTCCTGATTTTTTAAAAGAAACCTTGTGAAAGATCAGGTGATGTGGCAGACTACCAATTTGAGCTGATTGCATCAAGTAAAACCTCAGTACTTGTCATGGCAAATTTCAGTCCATATATACAATAATACACTTGTTTTTGTATGTCTGGAAATTTTACTTTTTCATATGTACCCATGAAGGAAAAAAAGTTATTTGTGCTCTTTGACAGCCTCCTGTAGTTTTAACACTTGCAGATAACTTACAGCTCATGTCATCGTCACGATTTTAAGTGTTTCGTATTACTTCTGCTTCCTTGCTCTCCTTTGTGTTTTGCTTGTGTCTGCTGTAGGAAAAATTCTTCAAATTTTATCTGGTGCGATCTTTTAGGAAGCTTCAGTCTCTTAGTAAACAAAAAGCATTGAATTCAATTTGGATGAAAGTTCTTTTTACTCTAATTTTTGTATAATGCATGCATTGCATTTTGACTTGTGAAATTTCTGAAATATGACAAATATGATATTGTCTAGAAATTATAGGTATCAAGCAAGCAGCTTCAAAGTGAACAGAACTCAAAACTCTAAGTTTTACGTCCATGTTAATGAAATAATTCTGGGTAGACATTAATCTCCATGACAGCCTTTACTTCTTCTATCCTTCAGAACACCTCACAAAGTTTGCTGTTCTTGCTGTACCAGCTCAAGTAACTTTCACTTGCTTGCAAATCCTGGCCTGGAAGGTGACAAGCCCTTACTTGCTGCTGTCTGACTGTATTTTCAGGAGTGACACTGTGTCATGACTCACCCATTCTGCACCAAACCCCCACGTGAGCAGTGTCATCCGTTTTCATCAGAGCACTGGAGTCAAAACAGGACTAGTTTGGCTCACACTGAACATCACCTGTTTCCCCAACCTTCCCATATGGTATTTATTGTGCAGAAGGGTTTAAATGGCCATCTATGTAAGATGTTGCTGAGCAGCCACGTGGATTATGTCAAGCCACCAGGAAAACGACAATTTTTCACAAGATTAATAATGCTGAAAAAGGAAGTGTGGGCTTTGTGATTGAAGGCAGCTGTTGGGTGGGGGAACATAATCCTGGGCACAGCTCGCAGGGGCTGAGCCTTGCTCTGCTTTGTCAGCATGGCCTCTGTGCCAGCTCAGTGCGGAACAGCAGCAATGTTCTTGCCAAGCTGAGGTGCTAAGCTTGCAGAGTGTTTCTATTATCAGTGTTATTCTCATGACCTGGTGAAAGAGGAGAGGGTGCACATGGAGTAATAAGAAGTGGGTATCCCACAGGCACATAGGTTTTGTGCAGCATCCTGCATAGAATGCCACAAACTATATCCAAATTCTGTTTCACTGTATTTTTGTGCAAATGTGCATGTTTCATAGGAATAAATTAGTGACAGTGTTCAGAATAATATTTTTCTGTTACCTTTTTTAATATTTTACATATAGTCTTGCATGATTTTCAATTTACTGCAGAATTTAACAGTCTGGAAGAAAACTGGTGTCTTTATAGAATAGAGTGGACTGTTTTCAATTGGGAGGGGCCTACAATGGTCATCCAGTTTCAACTGCCTGATCAATTCAGGGCTCACCAAAAGTTAAAATATTGTCCAAATGCCTCCTAAACACTGACAGGCTTGGGCCATCTAATGTTTTGTGGTTTGCTTTGAAGGTCAGGTGTGAGGTCTGGGTCTGACTTGGAGGAAGGAGAAAAGTAGATCTTGCTTTTAAGCAGTCAGCAATTACCCTGTGAAGTATGGGTAATATAAAACTTGACACTTACAAAGGCAACAACATACTTACATATTGATTTGTTGTTCAAATGTTGCCCTCTGAGTGAGAGGACTATAATGCTCCTCCTTCCTGCCCTAACCAACCTTGGATCTTGCACACAGTTTTTAAGTCACATCTGGTTGTTGTGGCTGATTCCAAAGTAGGAAATTTGACAATGTATGCCATGCTTACAGTTTAATTTGAGAAAGAAGTAAATAGTTTCTATTTGTTCTCGATTATTTTTCATTTTTTCGTTTGTTTGTTTCTTTTGTTTGTTGGTTTGTTTTTTGCTTAAAGTTTTAAATTTTTAACTTTATTATATGGTAATCATATTCACCACATTTTCACTAATGTCAATATATACCTATATATATATGTGGGCTTTGAAACCTTCTTATACTACATAGTTTAACACAACATTTGTAAAACTTGCACAGTCTAACCACTGAACACACAGGGGTTCAAAGCACTTGTGCTTCCATGCTGCTGGCAAAATAAGTAAGGCCCTCGAATAAATTCTATAGAGAACTACTCTTTTAAGAAAGATTCTCTTGTGGTAGTATGAAAAAAATATTCCACATAGTACAGAAGCTGTAGCTAAGTTAACATGTTTGAGTTCCATTTTAACCTTTTCAAAGATCTACACATTTTATGAGTTCTGGGTGGCAGTTATTTCCTTCTCCATAAAAATTTTTATCTCACATTCAAAAACAAGTGCATTAAAAAAGAAAGTTGGAACAGTCCAAATCACACCCTCAGCTTAAAAACCTGCCCCATCTACTGAAAAGCTAAAGCCACAAACACACAAAACTTTGTCACCTGGTATCTAAACCCAAGATAAGCTGTGTAGTAGGAGACTAAATAGTAAAGGTCTCATTTAAAAATCTTTTTGCAAATACCCTAATATGCAATGGAAAATCTGATTTTACAAAAAATAGAAATGCTGTCATGTAAAATTAGTTTAAGTACAGTTTTTTAATATGTAGTTCAGAAGATATTGAAGTTCTTTTTTTAAACTGTGATTCACTAAATTAGACTATGCATAAGACTCTCATCTAACACTATTTTATCAGGCACTGGACCAAAGAAGCAAAGCAGCAATCTCAAATCGATGTACACCAAAATAGACACCAAATGGACACCAAATAATTTGTTCTCTTGATGAGAGGATTTATGCTTTTTCCTTAGTGCATAAAATTCATTTCCTCTTTGTCTGTTTATATGTTTAAATTTACATTCCAGCCTTGAAATACCTCTGAAAACCCTGGGCAAAGAGCTTTTTCTGGGCAGTTCTCAGTTGCTCATCCTCTCTCTACATCTCTCCTACAGCTTTCATGCTGATTATTGTACTTGCTCCATTAAATGCTTATTTTTTGTGTCACTTTTACTTGAAATGAAAAGAATTGTAATCATAACATTTTCATTTGGACATTTGACTCCATCAATCGTGGAGCCAAAAGCCCAAATGAAAAAGTGGTTTGTCTGTATGCAGGGACAGCAGTGTCCTAGATCCCATGGACAGGGACACGGCCAAGAGGCTGAGAGGAGGAATCACTGCCCCCTGCTCAGCACTCATGGAGCCTCACCTGGACATTGCCCAGCCTGGTGCCCTCAGCACAGGCACACACCATGAACCAGAGGCACTGGGGCTGGAGCTGCTGGCCTGGGGGAAAGCTGCAGGAGCAGGGCTGGCTCACAGGGGGGCAGAGGCACCTTGGGGCACCTTGCAGCCCTTCAAGTCACAGTGAGGAGACAGCTGCTGCTTGTGTGTGGTGAAGGGCTGGAGACAGCAGGCAGAAATCAGAATGAGGAAGATTCAGAGTGGGTATCACAAAAATCTCTTCCATCCAAGGAGGGTGAAGCAGCGGCACAGGTTGCCCTGGGATGTTGTGCAGGCTTCATCCATGGAGGCTTTCAAAGCCTGAGCAGCTTGGTCTGACCTTGCATCTGCCCCAGGGTCAGTGGGAGGTTTTCCTAGGGGAAGGATTTCCCACAACTTCTGTCTTGGTGCTCTGCTCTTTGGTGGGGATTCAAGTTAATTTCTTCTCCTCTGTGCCTTTAGCATCCCAGTTCCTTGTGAGCTCTCCTGCACCACTACTGCCCTGGTCCCAAAGCCTTTTGCAGCTGCCATGGTACGATGCAGGCTGCACTTCTGCAGTGCAGGCATTCCTGAATAATCTCCACATATCTTTCACAATCCCCTGTCCCTTTCTTTAAGAGTCCAAGTCCAAGTTATGTGTTATCTTAAAAGTTGTTTCAAAGCTTTAAAGTGTACATAGAGAGAACTTAAATGCAGAGACATGGGACATTTTCTTATCTTTTCCTGATGTGTTGCTGTGATACAGCAATGACATAACTGGCTAAACACAAGTAACTTCCACAAAACAAAGAACATCTCTGGCATCTAACGTGGTCCTGCCAACACTGGTACCATCAAAGATTTCTATTGCTTTTTACTGAGCTTGAAGGTAATGAAAATTTAATGAGTTGTAATTAAGGACTGAAGGAATTGAAGATGCTTTATCAAAGTTTCCAAATTCTGCTTGGTGAATAACAGTAATTGACAAATGCAAACATATTGATTTATCCTTTATCCTAATTGCTATTCTGTAAATGGAATGGGCATTTCTGCTCCAAATTAATAAAAGACTTTTTTTTAGGGTTTAATTAACTGTTCTTTAAAATCTTCATTCATCTAAAATCAACCTTCTGTGATAATTATGCACCTTTAAAAAATTCCTTTTATGTAACATAATCTATAGAGGTACACACTGGCTTGGCAACCTACTATTAGCTTGCAAAAGGGAGGATTTATGGCTGGAAAACACCAGCTGCACCTGTTCTTTTTGCTGAACAAATCACCCTGAAGTACACCATCACTCCAGCCTGCCACTACATCATTTGTATTGCTAGGAAAGTGAGTTTTCCTGCATCAGTAGTAGATGTTTTTCAGAAATGAGTAAAACCACATGGTTACCCAAATTCTAATTGGTATGTTTATGATTTTATTAGAGTCTTATGAATCATTGGTAAAATAACACACTTCGATTAGTGAATAATATTAGCTATAAAGAAAAGTGGCTTAGATAAGATCTCAGGGTGTGGTTTTAACCTCTCACACGAGTAAATCTGAGATCTGTGTCCTTGCAGATTGCATGTCTCCATTAGCACCCTGTTGAAATTTGATTTGTGTTCTTCATAGTAACCAAAATAAAAAGATTAGCCAATTATTACTTTCTGGAAATAATGGAGGTAATCACAGCTATGGTCAAAAAGGCTCCAGGGGATCACATTTGTGTGTCACCTGAGCATAGATTTAAGTGAATTTTGTGCTGACTTCTCTGGCCCCAAGGCTTGTTCAGGGCTGCCCTCCAGAGTGAAAGGAGGGATGAAGGGGTCCCTTGCCCAATGCTCTGCCAGGCATGTGGAAAGGGGATTCAAAGCTGCTCCACAAAGAAAATCCTCAGGGCAGCTCCTGGCAATCATGAGAGCAGGTAGATGGACACATCTCTTGTGTTCCACAGCCCATTTCTGTAACAACTTATCCTCATATGTTCTCACCTACTTGAAAATATGCCTAATGTAGTAGAACCATGATAGCTGGCAGGATTTCCCCCCTTTTTTATCCTCTTCTCTTTCCTCTTCTCTCACCCAAATTTCTTCTTGGTCTCCACCAGGTTCCCTAAACCTCACATGTCCCTCATTTATTTATGAACAAATAAAAGTGGATGATATTAGGCTGCAAACTGCAAGGCTTCCTGTTTTGACAGGCTTTGTAGTATATTTAGGAGTAACATCTAGTTAGGAGTTTTGTAGTATATTTAGGAGTTTACATCAAGTAAAACTTGATGCTGTGTCAAATAAATGGAGTTAACCACCAGAGAAGCAACTCTAACTGCAGAGTCTGGTGGCTGAGCTAGAGCTGGAACCAGGGCTGATGTAGACTATAACAGCTGCTGTAAAATAAGTCATAGTTCCCTTCAAAATTATAGGATTAAATCCTGAATCTGGACCAGACTCTTGTTATATGGTTAGGTTCCACCAAATTAAAATTACCTGTGGAATTACATTTGAGTGTAGAACCCTAAATAGGTGGCTTTAATAACTAGAATGAAATTGTTTTATATTAAGGGATATGTGACTGTGATCTTATTAGCTGCAAAACAGACTGAAATAGAGGTAGTCCCTGCTAGTGGAAGAAGATGGCTAATTTGTTTGTGCTGTAGAAAACTGTGGAGAGATTGGAAGGAAATTTAGGCTGAAAATGTCCAAAACATTGCTAAGCAAAGAAATATTTTCCCTCTTTTTTTCTGTTTTCATGTAATAGTGCTCTTCAAAAGTATTAAGGTGTGTGTCATACTTGGCAGGTGACTGGAAATGGGATTATTTTATTCAGTGGAAGACATTGCTTTATGTGAAATATACATTAAGGTCTCATTTTTAGTCCTGAAGAGTGTTACTTGCTTAAAGCTACATTTATGGTCACTGCCTCCATTTTCGCCATGTTTTATGGCTGTTAGCATTGCAGATTTTTATATTTAAAGAGAAGACAGTAGTTTTCTTTAGGTTTATACATTTTCTGGGAGTTATTTGAATTCCCAATTGCAAAACTTCATTTTGTCATGGGAGTAAATAATTAACAAACTTGTCATTAAAGTCCAGCAAATATTTAAAAGACCCATTTAATTCTAATGTTAAATATGGAAGTTGCTCACATCCTATTTTTCCCCTTCAAGGAGTCTTTATTGAGGTAAGAAAGATTTTTTTGATCCAAGTCATTCCAGTCTTTCCCCCTACAGACCCTTTCATTGAAAGGTATTTTAAGGACTATTAAAATGAGGGACATCATGAAGGCTTGCTCTCAGAATTTGTAACATTAATTTTTAATAGCTTCTGAATTATTCTGTTTATTTTATGGTTCACATGATAACATGGTAGATGTGGTGGTTGCATTTCAGTGGGAGGAATTCAGGTCAGACTGGCTGAAATCTCCCTGATAGCAGACTGGTGCCCATTAAGAGCACTGGAGGTCTTAGCAGAGGGGAATTACTGCTCTTCTTCTCCTTCTTTTCACCTATTTTATTTCTGTCTCTCTTTGCATGTGTTTTTAAGTGCATGCCTCTCTGTCCTTTATGTAGCAATCCTTATAACATCAATCTTATTTTAACACTTTGGGATCAAACAGAAACATATTGAAGTCAAAGTTTTACTTTATTTGATTAATGCATTAGTACAAATGAAACAACTTTGAACTAAGACTATGTTTTTACATCTTTTAGTCATTACAGCAAACCAATATAGCATCAAGAACAGTCAGATCAGAGAACACTTCTTGGTAGAACATAGTAAATAATGTGGTCCTTGGGAAAGAGAATATACATTCAAAACATCATTTTACCAGTTTCCTTTATGCTTCTAGGCAGAACTGCTGGTCATGCAGTGTCCTCTTTATTTTAACTTGGGCTAACCTACTTTTAAATGGCCATTGACCTTTTTTTAAAGAAGGTTTTATATTTATATATTGTACTTGACATGGTCATCAGTTTAGTTTCCCACTCAGAAAATAAAATACTTCATAGGCCCTTATTTTGATTGATAGGGTTATTAGTTCTTTTCAAGATTTTTCTTGGTTGGAAAGACTAATATTCTAATTTCTTTGCTTCATTGCCATCTGCTATTGTCTGCTGTTTGATCACTGTATTAGATTTTCCCTTTGTGTTCCTGATGAATAATGTCTGATGATGGAGGTTGGAGGATCCATCAGGGTAACCTGAATACCACCCCAAATATCTGCCAGAAATAAAGGAAGCAACAGTTGCTGCATTCCTAAAGCATGCTATGTGCCACAATCTTCTCTCTCTTAAGTGCTAGTAATTGGGACCATTTGTTGTCATTTATGTGAATAAGGCAATAAATCATCAAATATGGTCCAGCAAAGCAGGACATCAAGTAATCTGCATAAAATCTCCAGATTTCAAAACATTTAGTCTCTACAAGTATGGGCAGATTGTAACCAAGAAATGTCTTTCCAGATGGCTTGAGCAGGTGAGGATGCAATGGCTGTGCTTTTCAGATGGGTAGTGGTTAACTCAGACTACCTGAACTATTACCTATAGCTACAGAAAGGCAATAAATGGAGTTGGAGATTTTTTACTGTTGTTTAACAAAAATGTTCATCTCTCCAGAGCTCTCAGACAGCAAGGGATCAAGCAGCTGACTGTTCATAGACAGGTCACTCAAACCCATGCAGCCAGCATGATAGGGCTCTTGTTATCTCACTGTAAGGACAGTGTAAGTGACAGAAGGATCAAGTTCAGCACCAGTCACTTGAAATTTTGACACAGGAAAGAACCTTGTGCATCATAGATGTAAGTAAAATTGTGCAAAAATTAAAGCTTGCTGTACTCTGACAATGCACATTTTAAACAGGACTTAGAAGAAAAAGTATTTTTTCCTTTTCTGTGATGGCCAAAACCACACAAAAATCACAGACAGCTGATCGGATTAGCTTCTTGAAATATTCATTTATGGAAGTCTGAAAAATATTGTGTCTCACAAGTAGAAAAATACATTTTATATTCTGTGGTTCACTAAATCATCACTTCCAGGGCCACTCCTGAGGAAAGGACACTGCATTGGTGGAACACTCTCTGTGCGTGTCTGCAGTTTAGACGGTGCTGACTAATTGTTTTGCTTTTAAAAAGCCCCCAAATAAATGTTATTGTACTATTTCTCTATAAAGAGTTCTATATCTCCTTACTTCCCTTCAGCTTTCCATAGACCTGTGGAGGTTTTTCTTTACATCCAAGGTCGGTGGTGGAAAAAGACTGGTAGTCCAGCCAAGAGTGCCAAAGCTACAGGTGGCCTACAGAGATATTCCTTCTCACCACCATCTTCAGAGGACCACCACTGTCTTCCCTTTGTTCTCTTTTCTTTGTAGTTTGCTCCTCTTTATGAGAGCAACCAACACAGCACCTATACCCAGGTGCTATTGATGGAGCCTTGCTGGATGAGGAACAGTTTAAATACTTCATGTGGGATATGAGTGAATTGCCCTCATGCCTGAAGATTGTCCTCCCTTCATTCATTTTGTGCTTACTTTTCTTACCTGTTTTTCCCCCTTGTGTGGCTGATGCAGAACTTCATGATGAAAGTAGAGTTTTCAAACAATGAAAAGGACTTATCTTGCCTTGACCATATGCACAGGATTCTGTCAGTCAAGGATTGTGTTTCTGTCTCCTGGCACACCCAATCTGCTCTTGCTTCCTACCTATGTCCTCTTCTCTTCATTCCAAGATTTCATTCAAACCATCATGAGGGGTTGATTTTCCGTAAGGCATAGTGTATCTTTTGTAAAGCTTTAAGCTCTCTGTGTTGTTTTTTTTGATGTGATAGAGCTCTTCTAAAGGTTATTCTTTTATTAAGAAGTGGTCATTTGAAAACGATGATCCAAAAAGATAGAGAAGGCTGCAGTTATGCTAAAACAAATTAGCACCTAACATTTGAAACTAACATTTTCTTCAGAGTAAAATGTCAGTGTAGTGTTACAAATTGTTTCTCTCCTTCCCCTATTTATAGGGGCAATAAAGACTAAGCCAGTCATAGTTTCACTTACATAATTTCAGAAGAGACTTGGAAAGTCAGACACTTCTCTCTTTTATCAAGAAACTACTAATGCCAGAAATTTGGCAAAAGATAATTTTGTGCACATTTTTAAATGCTTTAAGAATCTCATGTGAAATAACTTCAGGTGTGGAAAGCAGTATTCACATGTTACTTAATAATGAAAGAATAATAGTGATGATCTGCTGTGATTTATAGCTAATGGGTATTCCTTTAAGAACTTATTGAGCCTAAGTTCTTATTTGATTTGATTAAAAGATCAGAACAAGTGAAAAAGCTTTGAACCAAGATTGTAGAGATTTTAGCACTTTTAGTTATTACAGCCAAGCAGTATAGCACCAAGAACAGCCAAATCACAGAACACTTTGCTAGAGTTTAGCAATAATTTAAATATGGCATAAATATTTGAATTTTGTATTCTTTTGTGAGTGGCTGATATATAGAAAAAGGTAACATTCTGCAAAAAACAAAGTATTTGTTATAAGTTGCATGGGCAGTTGTTCACAGTTGATTGTTCTGTCTGGAATTAGTGATTAACTCATCAGGATGAAGCACCCCAGCCTGCCATCAGAGTTGGCATCAACTGGAAATCTTAGCAACGATCTTGGCAAACATTTCAAACATGAAAGGCTGTTTTCACACACTTGCCCCATTGCTTTGTCTTCAGATGGTGCAGCCTTTGGTGAATGCAGTTACCTGTGTCTGAGTGTGCTTGGGCTCCCCTAACCCTTCAGGCAGGGAAGGGAACCCAGAGCAATTGTCAAAAGGCATCCTGAGGACAACACCAGGTGAGGGGCAGTAGTGGTGTACCTGTACTGCTTTAGAAAAACCATAACCCTGATACAGTTCAGTCTTTAAAAACACTTCAATAGTAAGCCACAGGCCTGTGCACTCAGGAAAACCAGGACTTTGAAGGCCTTGGAACCAAAGCAAAATATAAGATGCAGAAGTGATAAAATAATACAGAAAATTAACTTAGCCCTTGCTGATGGTATTTCTGGGTTTGTGGCAGAATAAGATATTTAGATACTACAGCTGTAAATGCTTTTATCTTTAAGAAAGTTTTTGCTATGGTTTAATTTTCTGAATTTTAAATAGAAGGAAATATAGTAGACCTGAAGGATTTTTTCTGAGTTAGGTTTTTTTTTTAAGACTTGGAACTGAGATTAAATTTTTATGGCTGAGTAGTAAATCTCTGGAACAGAATTTCCTGATATAAATGACAACTCTGCTTTAATTATAGAATCTTCTAGGCAGCTATTATATTAGAGCAGTCCTTAACAGACTTTCCTTTAAGACCATATTCAAGAATAACAGGACTTGCCATAAATACACCTTGCTTTCTGTTGGAGGGGTTCACTTGTCTTTGAGTGAATGACTAGGTTCCTTTTGCATGGTTTATTTTCCCAGTAAGAATGTCTTCAGATCTATTGGAAATGTTCTAAAATGTGTCTCAATATATTGAATGTGGAGCATCTTCTGTACTATGCAACTATTTCAGAAATCATATATGGAGAAATAAAGCACTGGTACATAGTTCTAAGAAAGCTTTAACATCTGCAAAATTAACTTGTCACTAATTTTGCATGCTTCAGTTAGTGGAAAATGTAGCTCTCTGAAGCACCAAGCTTTTTTTTTTTTATTATTATTACATTACATACCTATCAGTGACTTGCATCTGAAATTGTTTTCATCACTGATCTTGTTCTTTTGGTGCCTATACATTTATTTCTCATTTCATGCTGAAAATGTTATGCCATCTGGTTACTTGCGTAATTTTGTAAAGAGAAGACTTCATTAATTTGCAGTTTTAACTTCTGCACCTGCAACTTCCATTTACTGGTGTAGCAGTTGTTGCCTGTCAATAGTTTAGAAAGAGTCTGCTGAAGCTGAAATATTTCTGCATACATATCTTTCTGCCTTTAGCTACTTGCAGGCCAAAATCTGGGGGAGTATTTGGTAGGCTGAGAAAACACCACATCCTGAACTGTACAGCATCAACTCCCAATTTTTCCTGGTTCACATGCAAGGGATCCTCGCCTCTCCCCAGCTCTTTATGTGCAAATGTAAACTAGAATTCTATGGTTGCCCAAAAAAGGAAATTTCAAGCTTTGCAAATGCTTTGTTTGGATTAATAACATCTATAGTCACGTTTCTTTTATCCCAGAGGGCACAAACATTTCTGAAGTTAATAGCAGTATCATAACCTATCTAATATGCTATGGTAAAAATGCCTTCTGTTTGCTAACTCTTAACAAATTCTTGTTGTCATATTTCAGCAGCAATTTATTTTCTAGGCCGGAAAGAGGAGAGGTTAGTTTTAAAACTAAAAGCACAATGTTTTAAACAGTGTATGGTTTTCTAAAAATATTACTTGTTTACTTATATGTGTGATAATTCAAAAGCAAAGACTGCAGTGTTGGTCCCTTAATATTAATTTCTGCTGTGTGAGGCTGTGGCAGAGTTTATTCATTGACCCAAAGCACGAGAAAACTTCCTACAGCACTTTCTGAAAACCTGACAAACTGAACTGCTTTTGCTGAATGGTAAGTTACATCAATATGATGTCTCTATCTAGCTGAAGTTGGTTCTCTGAAATTGAAGGGAAAAGGGCTGGGTTTGTTTTGAACTTTTTGTTTGGGGTTTTTTTTTGGTCTGTTTATTTTCGGTTTTGTGGGTTTGTTTTGGGTTTTTTTGAGTTCAAAAGAGTAGCTTGGGGTTCCAAAACGCCTGAGAGCTGATGAAAGACTTGCTCCCTGGGGACCTTCAATAAGAGCCTGTGGTGAAGAGGAGGGATTGGCAGGGAGGGACCTGCCCCAGGCCTGCAGGGCAGCTGGGCTGGGCAGGCAGGACCTGTGCAGGTGTGTGGGGGGAGCTGGCAGCAGCCCTGGCTGCACCCCCATGCTATTCCACGCTGATTTACTGAGTCTGCAGCCAGCCTGAAACACAGCCAGCTAAGCAACCTCAGCTTGTGCTCTGGGACGGTTTATTTCAGGGTTTGGGGGGAGTTAGGGGTGGAGTTTTTTCGGCATTTTGGTTTTCTGGGGGATTTTTTTTAAAGTGTTTGATGCTGACAGTTGGAATCACCAACTTCACATCTCAGAGCCTTTAAAGCAAACAAACAAAGCAGACATTTTCTGGGGAACACTGTGCCACAGACTGCAGGAAGCTAAAAGGGATGAATGACCAGAAAGGAAGCAAATCCTCCCAGAAGTGGCTGTCAGGCATGGGATAGTTTAATTGCTGGGACTTTGGAGAAAAGTTGTACATCTGTTGTTGGACAGATTAAAAGATATTTAAGCTTCCAGATTATAAATAGCCTCTGAAAAGTTTGATAACACAGAATGACAAAACTCTGTGAGGTGGGAGTGCACTTCTGGAGATGGCTAGTCCAACCCCCAGCTCAGGCAGACTCTGCTACAGCAGGCAGGTCAGGGCTGGGCCTGGTTGGGTGCTGCTTATCTCCAAAGATGGAGACTTCATGCCCTCCCTGTTCAACTTGTGCCAGTGTCTGACCACCTTCACTCTATAAAAAGCCTTAAATTCTTTCTTCCTCCCTGTGTTTCAATTTGTGCTTTGTCTCTTGTCCTGCTGCTGGGCCCCACGAAGAACAGCCCAGCTCCCTCCCCTTTTATGCCCACATCAGATGTTGATGCACATGGATAAGATGCCTCCTCCAGGCTGAGCAGGCACAGCTCTCCCAGCCTCTCCTCCCATGACACGGTGCCATCAGACACTGAGGTGTTACTGAAAATGGTTATCTTGGACTGGAGTATTCCAGGAATTTCCCGTGTTTGAGGAAAGTGTTTGACTCATCCCATTTCTGCAGGGCTGTGTCTTTGCTGTGAGAAAAAGATTTCTTGTCAAAACCAGGATGTCACTGCTCTCTTTCAGTGCAGAAGTGTCACCTTAGCATCCAAATGGACAACTTAGGGCCTTTCCTAGCAAAAGCTGATGGATGGAGCTCCCTTTCCTCCTCTTTCTTGCTACATCACTAGAGAGAGCCTTAGGAAAATCTTGAATTCAAAATGTCTTTGCTTTGCTTAGGAATTATTTTAAGTTACAGGAAACATGACCATCTGATTAGATTCTCCTTCGCAGATGAGGTCATTCTTCCACGAGCAACCTGTGATAAGGATGCTTAGTTTGGGTGAATGTGTAATGTACAGCAATCTCAGTTGGATTTTGCTTTAGCAGTAGTGATTTAAAAACTGAAATGCTATTTTTGTTGTCACTCAGGACTGGATTTTATTTCACAATTGTTCTGTGTTGTGCAGAATTAAAATAGGTCTTTGTAGTGTTAGAGGCATTATTGTCATGGCTTTAAAAAGCTTCTTAAGCATACAGCATTTGTGTCTGCTTGCACAGTGAGAAATCATAATGGAAGATATTAATAATTACAATTGGTCAAACAGTCCAAGATCTTGAGAGGGAATGACAGTACTTCTTGGGCTCAGTACAACTGAGCTGTCACATACGTACTGGGTTTCACATTTTCTCTTCCTTCTTCACTCATTCTTTACCCCAGTTACATGATTAACTCTCCATTCATCATCCTATCTCACCCCTGTTTCTGTTCTTCATTGTCTTCTGCACGACCTGCTGTGCCTGAGCACTGCTAATGAGCCCAGTTACTCTCACGCCCCTCAGGTCTCTCCTTGTGAGTAGAAATCTTCCCACTCAGAGTTCCTTCTGTGTTGATAATGTAATATGCAGAATAATATCATGGCAAGGCTTTCTGTATTGCACTTAATCTGGCCCATTCTTGATGGGGCAACAAAGCAATAGACACCATGCTTTATAGAGAAGCATAAACAAGTACCTATTTAATGTAGGAGTCTTGGAAAAATATAGAAATAACTTGCAAAATATTTTACTGCATTGCACAATTGCCATCTCAGAAAATGAGGAATGGCTGTAATAATTAAGTCATGTTTTGCTGATTTTTTGCTTATTAAGCATTTCTCCCAAATATCTATTAGTAGTTTAGCTTGTGTAATATTGATTTGCTTGTTTGTTCTAGTTTTGAAATAAAATGGACCCTCATATTCTATTAGAGATGCAGCATACTGGTTGCCTGGGATATTGAGAAATACATTTTAAAATACAGCATGAAGATTTTACTGTAACTGTAGCTGTGATGTTTTCTTTTGTTTGCACTGTGTTGTTTTTCTTTAGAAGTTGTTTCCAAAATTATGGTGAATGGAATTTTCTTTTCATGTGACCAAATGCTCTTTGTCTTGGCAGCATTCACAAGCACAGAGCTGGCAGAGAAAGTTAGGCAGGATTTGCCTGGGCATTTTCAAAGATGAGCATTCAGGAACTGAAATTTGAAATAATGTAGCCTGAGGCCAGGAATTTTTTCTTAGGGAGTCAGTAAAGAACATGATTATCTGTAGTGTGTAAGAAGCCAGGGGTTTTCTAGATATATATGTACCACTGAAAGAGGAAAGTATAATGGGCAATATTCTGTGCAGTGTTGCTTTCTAAACAATGCCAGCTAATAATAAGGGATTTGGGCCATTTTTCAAAGAGAGATGATATTTGCTGTCAATCCTTCCTTTCTTTCGGTGAGTTAGATAAAACAGTGCTGGGAGAATATGCATCATTTAATCCAATTTGAGCTTGCACCGTGCTTAACTCAAAGACAAATGTGTTCTTGACATCAGGCATGTACCATACAGCACTGAAGCAGTGCGGTTTTGGCACACTGCGAGGAAATCTGCTGAAACAAGAAAGTGTTTGTTTGAGAGAGAGGGCTGGGAGAGGAGCACGGGAGGGTCCCACAGGCAGAGGTAACCCTGAGCTGGGTGGTTTTTCCCTCTGTACCTGCGTAGGTGGAGCATTCCCCTCATGCCAGGGTGCTCCTCAGCGCTCACCCGGAGCTCCACACAGCCCCTGGAAGAGCTTCTGCTCCCCACAGTGTGGCTGGGGCTCAGCACCGGGACAGAGCCCTCTGTTTTACCCCAGCACACATTTGCATTCCACAGGTCTGGGAAACTGCGTGACCACCCAACGCTGGGTGTTTAAAACTGATCAGGCTGGCAGCACAGCACTTCACATCCGGCTGCGCTGCACACACGAACTCCCCAGCCTCTGTGCTGGAAAGTGAGCCGCAAAGGATTTTTTTAGAAATTGCTTTTGGAGCAGGTACATTCCTGCACAGGCAGAATGTCCAAACCCTCTCGCTTGGCTCGACCTGTGTCGGCTAATACAGCTCCTAAATCGCCTTTGTCTAGGAAAGAAGATTTTAACAGCCGATCACGAAAAATTAGGCTAGGTGAAAAGATTTTGAGAGCTGGCAGCGAAGGAAACCTGGTTAAACAGCATCAGCAAGAGCAGGTGGAAATCACAGAAAGGCTTGTGTCACGGAGGGCTCCTTTCCTGAAAGGTAACTGGTAATTTCATGCTGCAAAAAAAAAAAAATCAGATGCGTTTGCAATCATTGTGCTTTGAATAAACCCCAAGCATCAGTTATTGTATAATATGGGGTATATGCGTGTGTGTATGTGTGTGTGTGTGTGTGCTGTTTCTAAACAACAGATTCTTGTACATAAAGCATTTGTTTTGAAAATAAAAGGGCTCAAAACATTTTTGTTGTTCAATTTTGGCTGGGTACTGTATACAAGCTAAAAATGTTGAGCTGTCAAAATTGTAAATCAAAATCTTTTACAGTCTAAATGTGCCACTGTATTGTGAAGCTTTATTTGAAATATTGGTTTGAAGTGGGAGAAGTGTGAGAAAGATTAAATGGGGAAAAATAAAGAGAAAATAGACATCAGTGCAGGCACAGAATCTTTAAACCCTGCAAGTAAAACTCTTCTTTGTGGGTCCTAACAAGGCAGCTGCAACTATTTCTTGTATAAAAACTAAACAGATCAAGTGTATTTGGAAAGGCTTAAATGCTTGCAGAATGCAAACAAATGTGGAGGATAATATAAGATTACAATCTGCTTTCACTGATCTGTTGAGCAATGGGCTGCAGGAGCCCTGCCTCTTTTTAACTTAGTTTTTGTGACAGTACTCCTTAGAACTGCATTTAAAAGTAGCCATTTAATCTGCATGGTGTAAAATGAGGTAAATTGCCATTCGATCAGGAAATAAAAGTAGTACTATTCTAATTGTACTCTTCATACAGTTTATATTTAAATATGAACAAGAAGTAGAATCCCTTCAGTACAGAATAAAAATTGCTGTCCCTCCATCCTAAATCCATAGGAAAAAGAAGTGCAGATTATAGACCTTTGTAACTTGAAACTGTACTTTCATTTCACACACATGGCATCGAAGGTCACAGTTTTTATTCCCACCTGAATAAGGTTTAAAAGAATTTTTCTTTCCTGCAGTATGACTTTTATTATTTCACAAAGAAGGGAAAAGTGATGACACCTAGTCTTACTCAGGGAGATAGATGATCTGTTTGTTTCTACAAAGGAAACTGTGTTTGAAGCACTTTATTAATGGCAGAAGAGAGCAAATAGAAAAGCTGGAGGTGGGAGGGCTTAAATTACTGGTCTCACTCACAGAACCTCTTGCTTATTTAGCACTGTAATATGGAAACTCATTTTTGATCTTGAGATGTATTGCAAAAAAGTAAAACCTTTATTCCAAAAAAAAAACCAAAACCAGATGTACAATTCTTTATGCCCTGGTAACCAATGTTTATTGATTTCATAGTAAATTATGTTTCCCAGTCAAGTTTTTAAAATTTGAAAACTTTCATAGAAAATCCTGTAATGTTTTTCACCAAGTTAAAGTTTTTTAAACCGTAGTTTATTCCCTTTGTGTTTTCTCATTTATATGGTGCATTGAGAAAAGGAAGTAGTGTGGGATTTCCAGAGACAAAAAGTGTATCCTTCTAATGGGATGTGATTTTTATGGCACTTTCTGTTCCTTTATCACTTTACTCACTTTATCAAAATGTTGTTGGGCTATGTGATGCTTTACAACTTCAAGCAAGGGTTGCACTCACTGCTTAGAGTTTTAGGTGAAATTTCTGTAAAGGGAAATTTAGTGTAGATCAGTAGTGCTGCAGCGTGGCATGTGCTTTTAGTATTTATAGCTTACACTTACTGTCTTCTTGAGCATGAATTAAACCCTGTTAAGTACTGGCCTTCTGCATTGAGATGGTTGTTTTAATTATGTTATTGTGAGTTGTTTTTGTAAGAGATGTTGAAGGACAAATATTGATACTTTTGAAGGGAGCATACCATAAGGGTGATGGAAATGCACAGTGTAGGTTTTTTTCTCTGGAAATGGGACTGTCTGGATGACACCCAGTAAAGTCCAAACACTGGCCAAAGTGATTCAAAAGATGTTTTGTGAGAAGCGGGGACAGACCTGGGTGGTGGAGGGACAGCAGATATAGTAGAAAAAAAAAAAAACCATAGAAGCCACAAGGCAGGGCTCTGGGGCAAGGCTGAGTAATACAAGAAAGCATGAGCAGCAGCCAAGGGTGTTTGTGTGCTCTTGAAGTGGTAAAGAAGAAAAGTGGAAGAGGTGGCAGAGGGCAGGTATAGGCTGAATGAGATGGCTAAAGTAGGAAGCATAGTGAGGGGAGGCAGAAAGCTCCTGTGGGAAGAAGACTGGGGCTTGGAGGAGAAAAAATGGTGAAAGAGGAATGGCTTTTAGGTGGATCAAAGGGGCTGGAATGGAGAAATGGGAGCAGGAGGCTTTGTTATGTGGGGAGTGGGGTCCTAAGCAACCTGACATGGAAGAGGAGTTTGACCAAATCTCATTCTTTGTTTTGTCATGTTGGTGAAACCCCATGGTTGTGTGTATGTGCTTAAAATCCTGGTTTGTGCACAGGAGATCAAGCTGGCTTGTCTGGATTTGTTTCTACTGTAGAATTTTACATGGGCAACACAACACTGTTTCTGGTTTCTTTTATAGTTTTCAATTAATACCAAAGAGATAGAATGAATGAGTGGTGCTAACAGCAATCCAGCAAAGCTCAGTGCACAACAGATAGGAAATATAAAATTGTGGCTGTAATTTCATTGTGCAAGATGAGTTGTACTTAACTGAGAGGTTGGGTTCTATTAGCAGGGGGCAGCTTGAGACAGAGACAAAAGTAATCCTTGTAGGTGAAGCCATTAAAGGTCAGAGTGGATCTCTCTGCCTCTGCCACTGAGGGCTGTGTGGCAGAGACAGACATACTGCTTCAACTTTCGCAAGGGAATGCTGGCTGTATGGATTTGTGGTTTGGTTTAGTTGCTGGATGTGCAAATCTGAGACCATGGGTTCTGATTCGCAGAGCTGAAACCACATAACAGTAACTGAAGTCAGTGCCAGTTGCAGTTTTATTGTGTGAAATACTGTCTAATGCAAAGGACTCAAGAAGGTCATTTTGTACTTACCTGTTACTCTTCATCTCAATTTAATGGACAACTTAGACCATAATTTCTCTGGATGCCAGGTTCATCTTGCTAAAAGAGAAAGGAAGTATTATTTTATAATGAGGAATACTTTGACCCAGGCTACAAAATTTGTTGCTTAGTCTTCAGACCAAGAGTGGGAAATAAGGTTGCAGAGACAGTCTGAGTTCTGGCATTTCCCACCTGGTGAGGACTTTGTTTGCAGACTGAACATCATTTAAGGATTTGCTGGTTTAAATAAAAATGGAGATAGGTAAACCTTTCTCTTTTAATTTTCACTTTCATGACTGAATCAATTAAAATAGGATTTTTTCACCTCTGGGATGTGTTACTGATTGGAGAACTTTATGAATTTCTGTTACCCATACTTTCCTCCAAGAAAAGCAGAGAATATACTAATGTTTGTCTTTTCAATTTCCTTCCTCTGTGCCCTTTTATTGAGTTTTGATATTTGCCTTATTACTTGGCTTCATATTGCTTCACTTTGCTTTATTTTTCACTCTATTTTTCTCCATTACAGTTTCCTCCCTGGTTTTTCCTCTGCCCTTTACTTTGCAGTTCATGGTGATTGGAATGCAAGGCCAATACTTTTAGACTAAACCTTTGGTTATCTCATATTCAGCTGGATCCAAAACTAGACAAAACCTGTTTGTTCCATCCCTAGTTATTAGAAGGGGCCAAAGGACTTTGGGGATATAGTGAGATTCATAACTATGGTCTCTTCATGTGAAGCAAGCAATAATAGCACCATAGAAAGTGGGATTAATTACATTTTACCTATTTTGTTTTTATGAAAAACTTCAGTGACCATATAACCCATATGTGTATTACTAATTATCTCCAAGAACATGATGGTTTTTAAATAGATATAGAATAATGGCCAAAGTTTAGAAAATATTCTGTCTGACATTTGAGTAATATCTATGGAATGTTTAAGGCTAAGAACTTTATTTGTCAGGAACTTCTATTTCACAGCATTTCCTGACAGGGATGTACCTACAAATACAGAACACATGTAAGACTAGGGGTTTGCTATCCAAGGAAGTTCATTATTAAAAGAATAGCAAAGCAAAGAATGTTAGAATTTAGCCTACAGTATTTTTGTTTCCTCTGCAACTGTTTTAGATTCATGAGGGCAGAGAAGACAGCTTTTTTATCACTACATGTTTATACAAATGTTCATTATCTCACAAAATTAATGCTAGCTTTCTTCTTTACTACCAATACTTTTATTTTTTCAAATTGAAATGCAGGTTTTTTACTGTGTTCTAAAAAAAAAAATCAGAAATTTTACTGTCTTTTAGAGTAGTCTGAAAAACTGTACTGAAACTAGGGTTGGTATCAGATGTGCAATATAATACAGTTAATGGTTCAAAATTTTGGGCTTGAGACATAGCTTTGTTAACGTATAGGGACTATATTATTTCATTTTGGTATATTAGTATTAGAAATAGAGAAATAATATGGGCCATTAGATTACACAATAAATCTAGATTAAAAAATGCAAGCTGGAAAAAAGCATTATTAAGATAACTCTTGGAATTTATAGTTGCAATGTAGAAACAGAGGCCAGGCATGAAACTGTAGACATTCTTTCAATTGCCTATATGAACATTTATTTCTATAGCTGCTGAAGGATGACTTCACCTGGAGGATGAATAGGGCAGCTGAACATGCCTCCTTCCAGCTAAGATTATGCAGTATATAAAGTGGAGTTATGGTTATTGAAAACTGAATGTCTGGACATTTGTTTAGGTAAATAATAATTGGCCTACCTCTGTTCTTATTTGCTATGAGATCATGACTCAGACCCAAGCATGAAGTATACTTGAGCTATTTTTTAAGCATGCTTTCCTCCAAAAATTGGTCATGTCAAAAATACCTGGCAGGCTTTCTTTCATTGGTAACCTTTTTACCCATTATCTGAATTTGTGCAATTATGATGGAGAGGTGAAGGTCTCAAAACAACTGCATTTCTATGATAAACTGTATACACTGAGCTGTGTGGGATATGTTGTTCTCTACCTGTCAAATAGTACATGTCTATATTTTTCTATAATACTGTGGAAAATTGCTGGCTGGGTGGAGAGGGAAGACCTGATTGATATTGTGTCCAGGGAAGAGCTGCAGTGTGTGCTCAACTCTCACTGAAGATTAGAGAGTTCACGTGTGGGTGACACCTCATAAAAGCCATACCCAAGGGACAAGCTTGGGTTGGAGCTCACAGCTCCCATAATTCACTAGAAGAGAAAATTCAGATTGTGGATGAGACTGCATGAATTCTGATGGTAACGTTTTGAAATAGAATGCATACTGCAGCCTAAGTATAATTCAGTTTACCAAGTCAGTAGTCAATCCCAAATAAAAAATAATAAAAGAAAAAGCTGCTTTGGAAACCAAGTTACAGTAGTTGCCTTGCTTACAGAACTATTTTTCAATTGCAAAAAGTATATCCACTTTAAAAGTTCTTCCTCTGGGACCTGGCAGGAAAAGGAGGAGAGCTCTATACACCCCCTTGGGAAGCTCAGGATTTTCTGTTTGTTTTGCTATAAGGGCGTGAGGGATGAGCAAAAACTTCACCAATTTTTTTCCACAACTCTTAAAAAGTTTAAACCATATAGATGAGGGAAATTTGGAGAGGTTACAATTTTGGGGAAAATGAAGTAATTATTTTTATAATTTTTGAATGTTCATTTTTTCTTAAATTATGTCTTTCTGAAATCTCTCTGAGGTTTTGAAGTTTGGATTAAATTAAGGAAATCAATAGATGGCACAGACTGTAGGTCTTTAAATGTTCCTCACTGGATTCCTGCTCTGTAAAGCAACGTATCAATATCACTTTCACATCTTTAGGCTGTAGATATATATTTTATACAGAGTGTATAACTTTTCATGTATATACAAAATCTGTAACAGTGTAAGAATGTCACCTAAGTGACCTGACTTAATTGGAACCACAGTATTTCAGTATTAGAGATTTCAGTGGGTGTCAGTCAAACAGTACCATGCAAATCTGAACTAATTTAGCAAAATTTGAATGAGAAGGCTCAGAAATGTTAGTCCTACTGTCAAAATCCCCTCAAGCCTGACTGTTTCTGTGAAACAGGGTTTTTTTTCTATCCAGAATTGACCCTATTAATACAGGATGTATAATTTTTGAATGTACCCTTTTATCAAAACAAGATCTAGTGTTTTGAATCAAAAGCATAACTTTCAGATTTATCCATTTATTTAATGTTGTGGGTATTCTAGTAGGTTAAAAAGTTACTTGAGAGTTCTGAGTTAGTTTAATTTGTATGATGTCAAGACGGGAGTTTTTCTACAGTTGAGAGGTTTTTGACTGAAAATGGAAGGAACATCACTGAAATACAGTGAAAAGAAATAGCAATGCTCGTTTATTTAACATGTACTTGATAAGCTATGTTTTCTTTTTGATGGATGGACTGTAGTGTCCTTCCAGGCTGAAATTCAGCTCCTATCTATCTGTTGTTATTCTTGTCTGCTAATTAAGTAATGGATCAAACTTCCTTTAATTTTTAGGTTAGCTCACATCATCCTCTGAAATGGGATTTTCAAAGCTGGACATGGTGCTCCATCACTGAGTGCAGTGGAAGGATTATGTTACAATTATTGTGGATAAATGTTTATAAATCCTAGTGCAAGTACAGTTTTTTGCACAATGGCATGGTAATGTTTTAAGCTTCTGATTAACTTCTAAAGCTATTTTTGCTGCTAATCATCTTTTAACTTTAGGCATTGAGGGTTTCCCCCGACCCAGAAAGATGATCATTCCAGCTGATCTTAATTCCTGAATCCTTTCTAGTATTATAAGTGAAGACAACATCAGCTCTTTTCAGATCTTCTGGAATTTCATCCATCCTGAGTGAATTCAGGTAAATATTAAGAATGCAGAAATATTCATCTGTTAGTTCTTGTAGTGCTCTAGGATGAGATCTGTAAGATCCCAGCACACTGTCTGGTTTCATTCCTTTCCTTTTTAGATTTTCTTGCTGGTATTAATTATGGAAGACACATGGTCACAGCTGACCCTCTTCTTGAAGTCTGATATGAGAAAGGCATTCAAAATTCTGCTTTCCCCACATCATTTGTTAAAAACTGTCTTTTCCCATTGAATAATGGATCCATCTTTTCTTTGCCCTTCCTCTGGCAATAAGTAGTCATCCAGGCCTGCTGTTCATTTTAAGGAGAGGAAAAACATTCAGGGCCCAGTCATGAACCAGTTAAAAAAAAAAGGCAAAGCTGGAAACACATGAAAAATTGAAACATCTGGAATGCACAGCTAGCTGGCTGAAGACGGTCTGTATCCAGACATTTAAGAACAGGCAAAGCTGTACTATTACTGGGAAATAAGTTTTATGATGGCCATCTCTTGCTGACATAGGTTGAGGTTGTGTCCTGCCCTGTGTAAAATTTATCTTGAGCCTCATACTTTGAGTTTGTGAACATGCTAAGGCCCTTGCTGCAGCTTCAGCATATGAGTAACTTCCCTTGCAGTGAAAAATTTAGAGAACTCTCCTCAGCCTTCTGTCTTCCAATACACAGATTCATCTGCAGCATCTAGAGGTGGCATAGACAGACTTCATTAATTGTTTGAAATTAAAATTCGTAAGCACCTCTTGTTAGAGGACATGGGAAAAGAAGTTTAGGCAGAGAAGGTGTAATGCAGCTCTGCTGTGTGAGGTGCAGGCACTGCCTGGCTAATGTGCAAACTCCACAGACAGCTGTGCTGCCTGGCTGCATCTTGGCTATCACCTGGAATGTGCATCACCTTCTTTTGAGGCTGCAGATGTATCTTTTGCCAATGATGTTCTGCCTGTCTGAAGATGGTCCCTCTCTCCCCATACCTGTATGGCTGCCACAGCCAGGAAATTACGACCTCTTTCTCTCTCATGGGCATTTCTCATTTCATTAGAGCAGAGGATAAATGCTATGCACATCACTAGTGAGGGTGATTAAATAGCACCTGGAGGTGTTAAAATTAATCCAGCAGTTTGAGACCAACATCTAGCTTGCCTTAAACACATTTTATGCTGACCTGTAAGTTATTATTTTGTGGCACAGGTTTCTCAATGAAGCCTTGAGTGCATGATAAATGACCTCATTCACATGCTGGGCATTCCAGGCAATGTTAAAATCATGCACTGACTCCATGCACTAGCCATGCGAACTCACATGTTACACTTTGCTGTTTTCCATCCTGCACATCTCTTTCCATCCTGCACACTCTGCAGTTAGCTTTTCCTACTGATCCTGTGCCCACCCTTTGTCATTATCTGAGGCTCACCCACTGCCTTTCTGTGTTTCCCATTGTTATATAGTGTATGCACTTACAGGATTCAGTTTGTCTTTGGCTGAATTACCTCTCATATTACCATAAGGGAAGTATCACTTTGAATGCTGTCTTGACCTCTTGGAAGTAACTGAGCTCTTCCTTTGCAGGGCCCTGTAGCACACAGCCATGTGTTCTGCAATGGTTTGTGTGCTCCATGGCTGGGCAAGAGCCTTGGTGTGGGGCAAATCAGACTACTAACATGGAAAGCTATCTCTACACAACCTCAGAAGTCCTTCCAGATCAAGCAAACAAAGTTAAAATTGTTCTGCCTTTAATGATGGTTTAAATAGGTTCTGGCACCAGAGCATCCTTTGGAATGCTTGTGCACGTGTGTACTTTTACATGACTCCTCTGCCTGCAGCTGCCAGGGGATTTTCTGGGAGACACAGTGGTGGTAGTTATTGCTGAGTAAATATCAGACTGGATTAGCTGCTCAGGAGATACTTTTAAGTAGGAAAAAAGTGTAACTAGAACTTGCTGATGACAAAATGTTGATTTATAGTACCTTGTTTGGTTGGGCTTTGTTTTTAATATCAAACTGATGTGTACCACTGCATGTAAAGTAAATAGAGGTGCAAACAATACTTGTGCCAACTAATCTAATTCTGCATTTTTAAGGGAGTTAAGAGGCTGATCAATCATACAGTATTTCTCCATGAAAGATACTTCTGTTCAGATGCCACTATGTCCTAATATTAAAAAAAGCATAGCAAAGAGGAGCTTAACTTATGTAATATTTTGTTTGTTTGTTTTCCACATTCTTACAAACTTGTCTTTGCTGGAAAATTATGATGGAGCTGTAGAGACTTATTGTAAGTAACCCACTGCAATGCTTGTCTTCACAACTGGTGAAATTAGGGAATGGTGATCCACAGCATCAGGGCAGCTGCTGCTTGTTAGCTGGGTCATTTGGAGCAGACAAAACAATTCCTTCCTGCTTGACTGGCAAGTTATTTTAATGGAGTGTAAATTAAAGATTTCAGTGGTGTTCCTAGTTGCATGAAATCCCCTTGGGTGCCCTACTGACATGACCTCCTCTAACATTAGTGCTGACGTTGTTGCTTGTTCTGGGGGTGTTAGGAGTTGCTGCCTCATCCTGGATGCCATGGAGCTACTCCCTGGAATCATCTAGGAGCTTCATTTAGCAATATCCTCCTGTTTCAAGGACTGAATACCAGTGGCAATAGCCTTGATCTCTCCTTCTACTCATGTGCTAAATCTAAACTGTGCATCCAGAGATAAAAATGGTGGCCTGTAGTCATCTTCTGTATTTAGTAATTCCTGTTCAGCCTTGAATAAAAACTGTAATTTTTCAAGTCAAAAATGGACTGCCTTTTAATTTCTTTTTTAGTCAGCTAATCACTGAAAATTCAGAAAATCATGTTTTGTCAAAAGAAGGAAATTTCCACCAGTGCAAAGCCAAAAGCTTTAGGAGAAAAATGTGTGATGCTCCAGGCTGCTTCCCTAGTGCATGGTAGAGAACATTGCTCCATCACAGCTGACCCCTAAAGATACACAGATGTGAACTACAGTACCAGTTTAGTAGTGATTTCTGTATTTTCCTCTCAATAGTAACACAGGAGTTAAATTTTAAATTACAAATTACAGCTAAAAGCACTGATTTTTCTTTAGTCTCTGCTCTGTCCATAAGCACAGGCCTTATTCCAGATGACATGATAGAGATTTTTCCAAGCCCTCTGTGAAAATATGGGTAGAAAATAGCAGGTGCAGCCTTAATTTTCACTCTTCATCACAGCACGTTTAAGCTCACCGTCCTAACACCAGTTGGTTTTTATCTTCCTCAAAAAGTTGTATAATGCTTATCAGTACATTGACATTCCTGACAGCTGGAGATGTTCTGTGCTGCTCAATGGCATGCAACAGCTCATATCTTTATATCCCATAGAACATATATCTATTTCTTTCATATAATAATTCTGATAAAATGTCATCTCTCAAGCAGAAGTGTTGTCATGTTACCTGTTTGGAAGCCAAATCCAATAGTTACTGACCATTTTAAAATGATGCTGATAGGATGTGTGGCCAATGAGCCCAGGCATTCAGTAGTTTGTCAGACACTGTTCTGGAGAGATATGAGAGGAAGTTTACCCAAGTGTCCTTATCTCTCCAGGAGGCACATTGTATTCTGTAGCAGCAAGGAAATGCAGCCAGCTGATGGTACTAGATATTCCTGCATCATTGAAAAAGCTAACACGTGAGATGAAAATCCTGTAGATTCTGACAGAACTATTTCTAAAGAGAGTTTCTTAACCTTCTAAAAAAATTGTAAGTAAATTTGTTTGTGATTTTCATCTGTATGCTTGCTCAGAGGACATTAAGAGCAGGTGCAGGTCCACTTACAGTTTGAATAATTTCCTATACATATGTTTGCTGTAGCTGCCATGAAGATGTGATGAAGTGGCCACTGCCTGACCTGTGGGCAGTGTAAGTGGGGAATGGCAATCTGCTCATTGCCAGGACTGAGGACCCCTGATCAAAAGATTTGTTTAATAAATATGTGTTTTGGTAAGCGGAAATACAGACACAGCCTGTGCCTATGGATGGAACAGCCAGGACTGCCTGTTGTTGGATGGAACACTCAGTCATGCCATGGGTGCCTTTTGGGGCAATGGTTGCTTGGTGGATTAAAAGTGCTGTAAAGGAAGGGGATGAGGTGTGTGTTAGGAGCTTCTTTGGAAGCTGAATTCTCAACAAGTGAAAATTGGTGGCAAAATCTGTGTTTTCTTTTCACCATGGTGATACATGGCTGAAATACTTGAAGCCCTTATAAAGGATTCTGAATTTTTTAAATGAAAGGTGATATACATGCAGACAACATTACTGATATTTTCAATGGAAAAACTGAATGAGCATCTGATAGCACTTGTGTTGAAGATTATAAAAATACTGTGTAAGATCTCTTTTAAATTACCACAGAATTACTTGTACAGAAATTTATATAAATACCTTTTTAGTCTTCAGTGATTTTCAAAAGAAAACATTCCGTAACTTCAAAACAAGTTCCAAGTGCTTCAGCTTTAATTTTGTGATTAGATGTTTCCAAGGATTGAAAGAAGTACATGTGAGCTATGAGCTTTTCTGTTTTACTTTCTTAGTTCACTGAAACAGTACTTATATAGACTTGAGGTAAAGAAAGCAAGCACCCTTACCATTTATTATGTTATGTGATCTTTGCAAAGGCAAGCCTTGTAAAATCAGCAGCATTTTTAAGACCTTTGATAGCTACACAAGATATTTATACACTTTTTCAGAAGGGAAGTGCTGTGAAACTATCAGAGCTCTTCTGAATTTCCAACAGAGCAAAAAACCCCAAAGAACCAAAGAAAATAGTGGGTTTGGATGAGGCAATCAGTATTAATTGCACCCTATCTGCATTGGTACTAAACATTGTCATAAATATTTTTAATTATCACACGATTTTGCTAAACCAAAGTGATGTGTATTCAGCAGTTCTATTGAGTAGTCATAGTCCATATTCATAGATATGTGGATTTCAGTTTTTTGATGTGTCTTGATATGTGAGACAGCCAGCTGTAAGGAGGGGAAGAAGAGTGACTTGCACTAGTAGATTTAAGTGGTCACTCATCTGTTCACTCAGTATACAGGCTACAGAGTGGTTAGGCTTTGTTTGATAGCAAACAAGATTTATGGTTTCTCCTAGCCTTAAGAAAATTCTTGCACAGTAGGAGTAATGCAATCCCTTATTTATCTGTCTGGTTTTGCTCTCACCTTCATCTATCTGTAGGAGCTGGGGAGCCCTTCATCTGTCAGCAGCAGGCAGCCTGAGCACTCTGTTGCTGTGTGTAATTAGCCCTGTTGCAGCCCTCTGGACAGGTTAGGAGCTGGAGAGCACGTTTCCTCAGCCAGGTACCCTCTGATGGATGCACACTCCTGTTTCACCAGCCGAGGGGTACCAGGACCTGTCTCTGTCTGTGTCCCCTGGGCAGCAGGGAGGGAGCTTTGTCTGCAGCCTGTCCAACTTGCCACTGTCTCCTCTGAGCACCTGATGAGCTGCAAGGCTGAGCTGTGATGAGGGCACTAATGCTTTATTGGATGTGGCTGCTGATCGGGTGTCTATGTAATGATAATAAATAACACTGACCAGCAACATAGCAGCGTGCTCAAAGTATCACAGTAACATAACACACTCTGGCTTGGTGGGTATTTACTATCTCTAACATCAGGTTTAAAATTTGTAGCTAGGTTAATCTAATAGTATGCTTGTATCTTATTAAATACTTTGTCTTAATATAGTAATGTAAACATTACCTTTCAAAGGTTCTGGTATTTCTTCCACCTTCTTTCCAATACATTTGACTCCAAAGAAAGCCTTTTTAACTGTTTCTGAAGTTTATAAAGAAATGTGTCCACTTATTAAATCCAGACGTGCCATTTGTTAAAGGAATTGCATCCTGTGAGACATCCTGGAGAATGTTCCTTTCATCTTTTAAAAACTGCTTCAGTTAAATAAAATGGGTATTTAGTCTCCCCTGAGTTCACTTCAGTGAATGCTGTAATGCTGACTTCAAAATAAATGGATATCTGGAAGGAGCATGTTCCTTCCTGCTAAGCTGAAGTTCTGGTATTTTCAGTATGGTACAAGATGCCTTATAAATGTTGTATCTGGACAATTGAGCATAATGCATCTAAAGATAACTCTTCTGGTTTCATGAAAGTCTTCTCATTATAAATTATTGGGGAAACAAGAGATAGGAGAAAGCTTTGGGATCATACTGCTAATTCCATCTGGTAAAGTCTAGACTGCATTGAAGGGGTAGTTTGAGATCTGGGTTACTTTATGACAGTACTGATAGATGACTGTAATTGGACTCAGAGACTAAAATGAGAGAGAAGTAAAGAGGTTAAGAATTTTTGGCTGGGCTGTGAATCTGTCTGATGTTATTGTTAATGCATTAAAATAGTATGTACTGTATATTAATAGACCATTGCTTTAAAATGATTCAGTATTGTTCTCTCCTGTTGTCAGCATTTTAGGTGCATTAAATTACAAAAGGAAATTTAAAAAACGCTCTGAGCACAGGCATCCAAGTGAGCTCCTGCATGTCAGATGGATGTCTAAAAATTAAAGTATGTGTTGATTTTAGATTGTGATCATTATTGATTATCTGCAGAGACCAGATGGGGACACAAAAGGGGATCTGGAGAATAAAATATTTGCTGCTTTGTAAGGGTATGAGATACCTGAACCTGTAAAGAAACAGAAGAGGAATGGGAAAATTTCTTCCAAGTGTTATTTTGAGTGAAGAATGACTGTGATACTCCTGTTGGAGTGGATCAACAAGGACCATAAAAAGATGGAGAATGACACAGGTGAGAGCTGAGATGATCTCCAATAGATCTGTTCTGTAGATCATCCCTAGAGAAGACTTAAAAGCAAGAAAGTTTTAGGCAGCTTCATTACTATATGTCAGAAACAAAATAAGGTCATTGTCAGTGGCTGGACAGTATGCAGCTCCCTCATTTTGTGGGATTGATGAGAATAGTTTTAAATTTATGAAAAGGGACACAGGAGACAGTGCAAGAGAGACGCATGTGATGCCTGTACAAGCCTTGAAGGCACAGAGAAATTAAAATTGGACAAATGAGACTACAAAAGTGGATAAAGGAATGATATTATGAGGTGATAGCCAGCAAGGAAAAGCTAATTCCATTGTTAGAAAAATCTTGACACGAAGATTTAGTTATGGGAAAAAATCCCATCTCATCTGGCTGAGAGTTGGGTGAGGTCAGTGTGAATTGTGGAATTGTTGTTGCATCAATGTAAGGATCCAGGCAGGTGCAGAGAAGCTATCTATGCTAAAGGGAAATGAGGTGTTACCCCAAAAATGGCAATGTGTGCTGGAAGCCTTGTGTTGGCAAGTAGAATCAGTTGGGTGTCTGCACACGTTAAGGGCATAAAGCTTTGAGAAAAGGAAGATGGGATAAAAATAGAACCTCCATAAATAAAGAAAAAAAAAGGAAGAAAAAGTAAGATAAAAGCTTTACTGAGGTAGTGTCACAGCAATCCAAAGGTGGATGGGAATAAAGACAGGGAGAGAATGACTCAGAAACCAACATAGGTCTGTGAGGTTTCCAGTGGACCGATATTTGAGAGGTTGCAAGCAGCAGTTAATTTATCTGGAATAAAAAGTGCAGGGACTACTATATAAGGCAGGCATGAATGTCATCCTTAGCCTAAGGTTCAAAAAAACTGCTTGAAATAATAAAAATGTATGATTGAGATACATTGTAAAACAGTTCCCCATGTTACATTGTATAAATAATCATCCTAAAAATAGTATTAAGCATAAGCAAGGAGTCTGAAAGTAATGGAAAGAGGATTGGCCTATACAGAGAACTGTATCACAAAATTCAGAAAACGTGAGGATGAATTGTAAATGTCTAAGAAGCTACTTAACAAAGATGTAACTATTTTTCTGCAAATAAAAATTGCAAAAAGTAAAGAAGAATGGAAATGCTGTCAGTGGAAAAACCCTAGAATTTTGACAAGAATGGTGGTTTAGATGGATGGGGTTTAGATGTAATAGGTAGCACTCGTCATATTTTAATGATTCTATAGAACCCGGGACAAATGCAGGGCATCTAATAGGAATGATTATGCAGAGATGGAAATTCTTACCTCCAAGGGGAAGCAAAACTTAAATTATGTAATTGTTTCAATCACAAGAGACCATACCATCCACATCCAAGAACTTGCATAATATTCCAATTCCAAAAGCAAGTGTTTTTAATAAATATATCCCATCAGTTGGTACTACCTGGGGAAATAAATGAAAAATAGTACTTAAATTGGAGTTACTCCATTAGAGAGCATTACTGTAATCTCAATAGTATGTAAAATCTTCTACAAAAAAAAGGGGAAAGATTTTAAGGAAAGAATAAGCAAACGACACAAAACATGGTCAGTAAGTTAAGATACAATGTAGGATCTCCACAAGGAGGTCATGCCTGACTAAGCTGACTCCTTTAGTAGAAAAAATCGCTAAGTTAATTCTCTAACCAAAAGAAATTATGAGATATCCACATGGGCTTCAGTAAAATACTGTATTTGTCATCTGCTGTGTACAGATTTGTTCACATAGGAATTACGAATGAGTTGTAGGAGGGAACAGAGAATGAGAAAATTAACTAGAAGGAAAATTGGAGCTGGAGGATGGGTTGGAGGTCACCAAAGGATTTCCCAAGGACTGACTATGGGATCAGTCTTAGGAAATGTTTCCTTTACTGATTGTACCATGAAAACAACAATACTGGGAAAAAAGTCTTGATGACACAAGTTACCAGAAGAATTATGCTGAAGGCTGGAGTTTCATTTAGAAGAAATGGAATGAGCGTATGAGTTGGAAAATAGTGCAAGGGGGATGACAGACTGCTGTTAGAAGTGAAGGGCTGTGGACTTGGGAGCTTGTATCAGGGAGAGGCTGGACAGGCTTGGAAGTGCTAATCACAAGATAATTGAGGCATCAAAATGAGACTTTTGTGGAAAGTGGACAGATTTGATTCTAGCATGGATCACCTGGCAGTATAAGGAAATATGTTTCCCATGCAAGGAAGCCTTAGTGCTGCTTGGTATAAGGTATGTGTAAAGTATAACAAACAAAAAATCTGTGCCAGTGTGATCATATATACTTAAGAAAAGTAAATTCAAACTGCTTCAGGAGCCTAGGCAGGTTTCTAAAATGCCTTGAGGAAGGGAGAGACTATTTTATGAGGGGAGAATAAAATCCTTGATTTGTCTGACTCTGTAAAAAGGAAAATTGTGAGGAAATACAGTTGCTGTCTCACATAGAGGAGGATTTGTACATAAAAGATAGTTCTAGCACAAAAAGGAATAATTGCATACTGATCTTGAGAATCTGTGGGCTGGAAATTTAGGCAGCTTTCAAACATGAAGCACAGTGGGACAAGGCGTCTGACTAATTTTTAGAAGAAAATGTGTTGATTAATGAAAAATAGTATATAATGTAGTGCCTACAGGAAGGGATTTGCTAATAAAATTGATTTCTCTTCCTAATGAAAGGAGACACTGGAAAGATGGGGAGGGAAGACTTTAAAATAGTACTGGTAAAGGTAGCATAGTGATATACTTGCAAATTACAAAACTCATGTGGTTTTGATTCAGAAGGATGGAAAGCCCCATATAATACTGATGTCCCCAAAAAACTGCATACCACAATAGTTTTTTAAACAGAATCTTGCTTGTCTGGGGAGATTTAGACTAATTTGGCCCCTTTTTACTTTTTGGATAGTTTTGCTAAATGAAAACCTACCTACATTTCTAAACATTTTAAACACTTTTTCTGCTTTCTTTTAGTAAAAGTGATTTTCACACTGTACATCTGGGGAAAAAAAAGGAAAACCATACTGCATCTGGCATTTTGCTGAGTTTTTCACGTAAAACCTTGATATATGCCAAATGTGACTATATTTTGCTGTATATTCATAACAGTAATTATTTTTGATGTTACCTTTCTGCAGTAAAACACAATTTCTTGCAACTTATGGGAAGCATAAACTTTATTACTCTCATATTTAGCAGAGAGAAGAAAATCTCACAGCATATGAGTAGTTAGTGCCTTGTATTAATATTTCTATGATTAGTATGAGAAGTTGAGCTGATTATTTTTATAGCCTGATTAAAAAAGTAGAATTGTATAAATGGGCTTAGTGCAGTGCTGTGTAATGTAATCCTCCTCATGGCAGCAAAGAAGGAGGAAAGGTTTCTGCTGGAAATGGCATTTGGTGTAGCTCAGTAATGCAGTCTTTCCTACAACAGCACAGAAAGATATTGGCAGCCTCAGGCTATGTTTCCTATAATGTCACTTTAGTTATTCCGGTTTTTTTGGGCTTCCTTTTTCAGCTTGAAGGAATTAAGTCCCATTGAGATGGAAAAGATCCGTATCTGAAATAGCATAAATCGTTTGTTGATTTTGTGAAATGTGTAAGTCAGAATGTGAGGAAAACCAAATCTCTGACTTTGATGGCATGCTGTGAACTTTCTCCCTCCGCCAAAATGTTTGTCCTTGGAGGTGATACATGGTGGGAGACTTCTGAGGGCAAAGATAACAATACAGTGATGTGTTCCTGGAACCAGAGCATTGGGTTAAGTGTTTTGCTTGTTTGTTATTCTTTCCAATTCGTTTCAAGTAAATGATGATCATTTACATAGACTTGGAGAGCCTGGTGAATAAATGAATCTCAGGAAAATATTAGGCGATTGCCCACAGTCTTGTTTAGAAGAGACAGCGTTTTCAGAGAGGCAGGAGGATTCCTGCAGGAGGGTGGCATTTGTGACAGCTGCCACAGGGCAGGAGCCAGCCATGAGCTCTGCTGGGCTGCTGTTATCCTGCCATTTCCTCTGCAAATGGGTAGTCCAGCTTCACACACAGTGCCTTTTGGAATTTTGGCTCCGTCAATGCAATTGCATTGCTTCCAGCTCAGTTATGATGGCGGAGCTAAGATGGGAATCTGGTGTAGGGTCCTGGTGGGGGAGGATGTCCCCATGCCTGCCAGCTTGGCCCTGCTGCCCATGAGCAGTGGCATCCCTGCTGAGCTGAGCACTGCCAGGCAGGGGAGGAGTGACCTGTGCAAGGCAAGTGTTTGATCCCTGCAGAGATGCAGAACTGGATGTGGCCTTGTCCTGGATTTGCACTGTTCTTGCTTTCAGCAAGGTCACCGTGGGTGGGAGCATGTGGAGGGATTTCTCTGCCAGGCAATGATGAGTCACCAGTGGGACTCACCACAGGTGGGAGACTGCTTATTTCGGGAATTACAAACGATCTGCTGGTTAAGGAATGTAGGTGGAATAGGGATGGGCCCATTATGAAGTTAGCCTAGTTGCAAGTTTGTGATTTCTCAGTGAATCTTCTCCCTCAATATTTTTGTTTTGAATGTTCAGAACAACTCTGCTTTCATAACTAAATATATTGGTGGGTTTTGTGTTATTTCCTGCTTAGACATAACTAGGGCATGCGGAGTATCTTGGAGAAGATCTAAGATAGCTATCATCTGAGATTTCTATCCTCAATTTGCAGACCATGCTGTGCAACAAAATTTGAATATTCATTTTGAACTTTTGGGGTTTGCTTATTCAAACTATTTGAAATTCGCCAATCATTATCAAAGCTAAAATCATCTTCTCTTTGCTTCAGTTACTGACAGAGATTGCAAATTCTTACTTGGGAGAGTAGTCAGTGTGGGGAGATGGACCACATATCTCCAACTTTGAAAGTGGGGCAGTCCAAGTTTAATGTTCTATTTTCTGCTTAAAAAGCCCCCTAAACCAATTGAGAAAGGACGTCTAAAAGCTTATATTTTCTTTTTGAAATGTATAAATAGAGGCAATTCTCCCTTAGCAAGCTGTAATAGCCACATTTGCTATTTGCTTGTTTGTTTAAGCAATGATGAAGTTACATAACTTTTTGTTAGGTAATGTGTTCATCAACATTAGCAAAGTCAGTCCTTGTCTTTCATATCTGGATATACAGTTTCCCCACTTTGCCTTCTTCCTTTATATCAATGACATAGTTTTAGCCCCTGAACAACTGAGCTTCAAGAGCAGAATGTGCTGTCAATGGAGTGTCCAGCTCACCATCCTCTATGAAAATAGGTTTCTATAGTGCAATTTATGATTGAATGTGTGACACAGAATGCCAAAGTTTGTCTTGTAGTCAAGATTTAAAATGTTATTTCTATTCATTATCATTTTCTTTCCTTTAGCTTCATTTTGTCTTACTCTCTTACCTTTCCTTTGCCCTCCCTCAACTTTCTAACCTCCTATTCTCCCCATTGTAACAAGCTTTTATTTCACTTTGCTGTCTCACTGTGTCTGGCTTTAGTTTATGTTGTTTCTCCTGTTCTCTCTGTATATTTTTCTTTCTTCTAATTTTGTGATAGACCACTGTCTATGTTTGGATGAAGTGAGAGTGAATGAACATGGTCCTGAGGATGAAAATTTAATGCTTCAATGGCCAAGTCCATGGCTGTAGAACTAACACAGTCAGCTTGAGTGCTGTGAAGGCCAGAAGACCACATGTTCCTTAAAATAAGGGGTGGGAAAGTTAGCCCATTTTTTCCCTGCCCTTGCATAATATAAAGTCGGTTGCCCTTCAGAGTTATCTGAGTGGCTGAATGGATGTTTTTCATGCCCCTGCACTGGGCAATCAAGAAGCAGAGGAGTCCATGTGTGACACAGGAGGCCGATGGTAGGGAAGAAACCTTTGACATATTTAGAAGGGAAGGGATTTATCTGACTCCTCAAGGGGAAAATTACTGATTCTTGCACTCACAGGATGCTTCTATGAGATAGTGTGAAATGAGCACCTTCAGGACTCAGAACCTCTTTGCAAGGGTTTCTGTTACACTGCACCATGAAATCAAAGGCAGGCAAGGAGGGGTTTTTCACCCTGGTTTGCCTGCAGATGGCCGCATCAATATGACAGACCATGTTACTTTGGTGAAAGAATTATTCCTGACTGGGCTGTGTGCAGTTTTCCTTTTGTATGAAAGAGAAATGTTCTTGCCAGAGCAGGCAGTGCCCCCTCTGTCTGCAAAGCAGAACATGCTGTCTACAGAAGCAGAAACATATTTGTGATGAGAAGGGAAAAAAATATTAATCCTTTCAAGAATTAATTTTCCAGACTATGCTTTTGCAAGGTACTGAGTGTGTAAACTGAAGCTGCTTATCTTAGATAAGGATAGAGGGGAAGGACAGATGTCTGTGGACAGGAAAGAAGAGAAACAGCTAAGCACAGACCCTAGGTGCACCACAGGTAACTTTATGTGTTTCTATAAACGGAAATGTGATTGGAAAAATGATTAGTTTCTGAATGTGGAAAATGAGAAAGTAGAAAGTGATTCTTTGGCGTTGAGGATGAGCATTGCTGGGACTGGGGATGGCCTGGCAAGGCAGCCAGCACATCCCTCAACTGCTGGGTGTGCATCCCTCCCTCCTGCTGTGGGTGCCTGCAAATGGACACCCTGAGCAAGCCAGTTCCTCACCCCTGGAATCTGTGCCTCAGCAGGGAGCCTGGAGCAGGAAACCCTTTAGCACACACAAATTCAGAGCTCCTTTTCCTTCAGACATCCTTGCACTGCTGTGACATATGTGAGCGAAGTGACGATAAATGTCACTGGGAGTACAAGGGATCTGTTCAAAGGCTCAGGGGGATTCTGCTGCCTTAAATTTTTATCCATTAGGAATATATGTATTTTTAATAAAAGTTCTGGGGTTTTTAAAAGATAGGATTGGGTATGATGAGAAATGTAGAAGAATGGACAAAGCTCAAGAGATTTCACTACTCCCCGAAGGAAAATATTCTCACCAAATAACTCTCAAGTGCTTTGGATTTGTTTGTTAACTGGAAAATCTGGATTATTTTAACAAGAAAATTAGGAGTAAGTATTTTCTTTGGACTTCTGCTACTGTAAATAAAATATGAAATACTTTCCCTGTACAGGGAAGAATTATTTTATTGATCCATAGTTTACTTTTGTTTTAGTATTGAAACTTATTTTCATCTTTCTCACAATGAAAATGGATAAATTACTTCAATCTGTCTATATACATGTATTTTGGGTGGTTTTTAGTAACTTTTATGGTATGGGCTGTAAGCAGGTATCTGAACCAAAATCCCGTTGTTCTGTTCCACTCATTCATAAGTAATTTATTTCCATGATTTTTTTAAGGTAGGTGATTAGAGTAATAGGCACATGCTGGTAGGTTTTTAATTATTTTCAGTTACACTAGAATATAATTCCATTTAAAAAGAGAATATGCTTAATGTGTCATTGAATGAGAGTATAACTCTCTTCAGATAATGGTGTATTACATGCAGCTGTATCCATCAAATACAAAGGCAACTTGAAATATTAGAGTAATAAAAGAGTAGATACTTTGCTTTAGTGAGAGACTGTGAGCTGCCCTGGTGAACATTAAGAAAAAATTACCTTCCTAAAACTATTTAACTTTAGGATGGTGTGTTAGCAAGCATCAGATCTAGAAAAAGAGATGATGGGGAAAGGATTTAAAAAAAAATAACTTTCTGATTAATTTATTTAGTATGACTGTAAACCCATAAATATATAGTTTGAGGTAAACCACCTTTGACATTGATATAAAAAAAAAGTCTCATGTCTTTTTCCAGTTTTAGATTTTCTTGGTGTTCGAGCTCCTGGTATCCTAAATGCAAATTTAAACCTCTGATTCCAGGAAAAGAAAAAAGACTCTCAGCATTAGAGTTACAAAATGAAAGTAGTTCAGATATTACCTGCCTGTAACTTAAGTGCTCAAAATCCAAAAAGCAAATGAAGACTCTAAAATTTATTTTGGATTTTAGTGGGGATATGGATGCAGGGCTCTGCTAAACCGAAGGACATCTTAACTCTTTAGGTTCAAAATACCATAGAGCTTCTACTCTGTCTCCTTCTCACATCTTCCAAGCAGGATATAGATTTTTAATAAAAGCTCTGTGAAAACTGAAAAAATAAATAGGTGTTCTGAGCAGCTTTAATCCTGTTCTTTGAATTCATAAAAAAGAAGCTGGGTATTTGTAATTTCATTTCTCATGTTGTATTTCTACCTTCACTAAGTACACCATTGAGCAGCTTCACACCAGATCTAAATGTGAGGAAAACCACAGCCTTCCAAAGAGAAAGTCTCAGTTGTGGCTGGGAGGCTCTGGGGAAGGAGAAGGAGCCGTTCTGTTAACTTAGTATTCCTTCAGAGCTTCTCTTTGAGTCACCCAGGTTTGCTCCCACCTTTCCTCTGATACCTGAGGAGGAAGCAGATGCCATTCCCTTCTCAAGTCATCATGAGATTCTCCTGGGTCCCTGCCAGGTGTAGAGGTGGGAGGGCCTGCAGTGCAGTGGGGCTGTGCTCTGCTGTAATAGATGAAATTTTAACCTGACCCCAAGGAGTTCTGAGTCCAGCAGGGCCCATTCCTTCAGTGAGGCAGCACAATGCCACCACTCCTGAGAGTGAGGACTTGTAAACTGGGAGGGGAGGGGAGGGGTGGTGGTTTGCCCAAGTGGACATTTCCTTCATACAATATGAACAATTATTTCATTTTAGTGCTCCCAAATTTAGACACAATTACTTGTAGGTAAAAAGAAAGGATACTGAGTTAAGATTTCTGTAAGGAGCAGCTTTTAAGGTTGAAGTTTGGCTTCTTTTATTCTTGGTGAGACCAATGACCATAGCCAAAATTTTTGCTGATGCTCAGGTGAGAAAGAAAAAGATAATTTCTTGCCTCTTTCCCCTTGGCCACCTCCTGGCACTGTGCTGGCCAGATGGTGCAAGAGCTGTCCCTGTCCTTTGCCAGGACCCAGACCCCCAGGACAAAGTGGGAGCTGCAGAGGTGCTGGGAGTGTGGTCACTACCTTGGCTTTTGGCCCCATCTGGCAAGTTGCCATCCCCAAGGATAAAGGATGTAAGTATATGTAAGAAAAAGGGCAGGAAAAAAAGCAATGTTCCCAGTGTGCTGGAGGAGGAATAAACTCTAATGTGATCATCCCTGACACAGATGGAATATTTTACAAAGTATTCTGTCTATAATATAAGAAATATGCTAAACATCTCTATTATGCTGCATTTGAAATGTAGAAATAAAAATAGAAGTTGAAAGGTAGAGCTATTGCCTCTTCTGGGTTTATAGCATGCTGTCAGTGGAAGATGTTAACCCTAAAACCTCCTGGGAGCAGCTCGTTCACTGTGGGGGAAATGCTGGAATAGCCATAAAGGGTTAATAAGATGTGGCAAATTTAAGGTTTTACCACTATAGCTGACCATTATTTTTTAAATTCTGTAATAAAGGATTGAGCATGGAATGGTAACACAAACTGTTGCAAAAATCAATCTGCATGTTAAAGCCCACTTTTGTTTTGATTGAGGCGGAGTCAGTTATTAACTGCATGATCAGAGCACAGACGCTGAGTCCTATTCTTTCCTTAATTGAGAATTGCTGTTACAGATACTTGACAGTGGTTCATAGTGGCAATAATCCCTTTTGAAAATTGTTGTTATTCTAGTCATAAGTAGCTTGCCAGGGCACTAACCCCAGTTTCACCTCTGATAGTTAGGAAAAGAATCTGGTTGATAGCTGATGATGTTTAGTGATTTCCTGCTAGATAATTGCCAAACTAGCAAAGTAAAAAAACTGAAATTTTAAAATATTTTATCTTTGGTTAGGAAGAAGGCGTGGGCTGTGAAAAATACTGGAACTCCCATTGTTCAAAATGAAAATTCGTTGCTTAGTGAGAGTGCTGACTTAAAAATTTTTGCATGTCTTTTGTTGATCTTGCAGGCTGATGCACACGACCTGCTAATGCAGTGCTTGGCTTTCCATACAGAGCCATTCATCCATGTTATATGTGAATGAAGCTTCCTGGTTTGTACATGTGCTGTGTCACATTCCTCTGGTTTTCTAACAAAGCTTTTAATTGGTATGCTGTGACTAATGAGCATGAAGTCCCAGAGGAAATGGAGCAGAATTTTCCATTATCCACCAAGAAGCTTCAAGCTCATAGATTATCAGGGCTTGAACTCCTGGATAAACCAGGGTCAAAGGCTCTGAGTATAATGGAACCTGATAGCTTAATATTTTGCTTCCATAATATTAAATTAATAGTTTCTCAGCAAAACTGTATTGTCTGTCTGATGGCACTGTGCAAACTGTAACTGGCATTTCACTTGGACATCATATCCAATCGCTGACCCTTCCCTGTTAATGTTCCCCTAGCTCTTGAATACTGATGTCCTGCCTTTGTTCCGCTTTGGGTAATGATGTGCTGCATGCTTTTGCGGGATAAATCTCTCTTCAGTTTCAAGCAGAGATCTTCCTCTTCATTCTTCCTCTGAACAATTATTGTACACGTTGCTTACACAGGATTGCTGCCATATGTTGCACCAGAAGTGGTTGCAGTTTTCTAGGGGGGTTTAGAGCTCTCAGTCCAACTTGAACTTGTTCAGGACCTCTTTGCTTTCAAGACTAGATGAGATTGGATGTAGTGAGACCAGCATACCTATAGGCTACCTCTGCCAAGTAGAGCAAAGTAATTTTCTTCTGTGCCTTATGTTCAGCACACCCACTAAGTGTCCCCAACAGGTGCAGTATAAAAGAAAATTTAAATTAACTTAAAAGCATAAAAAGATATCCAGATTGTTACTGGAATTGGTGGGGGAAATTGTGGTTAGCTTTCCAATAAAGTATATGGAATAATATTTTTACCAAGTCACTCTTTAATAATTAACCCAATATACAATTAATAATTTCCTCCTTTTTAACAGAGTCTTAATGTGAGTTATGCTTTGCAGTGAAACCTCTAACCCAGAGAAAGAAAGAAGAGATTTTTTTTTAAGGTTAGTTTCAGCAGAGTCACTTCCCTGAGCTGTCATGGTTCAGTGTGTGGCTGTGCAGAGGTTTGTGGGGACAGGGACTGAAAGTGAGCAGCTGAGGGAAGGAGGGATGTCTTCTTGCAGCAGCATTGCCACCTCATAACAAGTTAAAGTTCATGAAATTATGGCTTATGTCTTGGGAGCTCAGAATTTAAATCAAATAAATCTAATTTCTTTTACATGTTGAAACTCCTCTATTGCAGAAAAACATCATGGTACTGGTGGGAGCTGTGTGGGGTAGGTTGGTCCTTCTTGTGCACGTGGTCCTTGCATTCCCAGCAGCTGAGGGGCTGCAACAAAGCCACCTTTCATTTGATCCTCTCTTACACATTTGGTTTGCTTAGTTTCCCAACTGGTGGGCTCCTGTAGACCCCCTCTGTTGTCATTCTGTGAGGGAGTTTCCAGAAGTGCTGTCATCTCTTGTGCTTAGAGCATGAATGCCCAGTGTCTCTGGGCGGGGGGTGTGTGTGTATAGCAAGGAGAACAACAGGAGTTCTGTGGTTCTGTGCATCTTTTTGAGAAACAATAAAAAAATTGATGCTCCAGAGGTATCTTGAACAGTTGTTTCACATGACAGAATTGGTTTCTTTTGTTTGCATATTAAAGAAATTCTCTATTAGCACTGTATTATAGAATATTAAGGTTATATTATTAGATTCAAAGGTTACCAGGTGCAAATACTAAGAGCAATAACTGCATTGTGTATTCAGATTGTGATATATTGTTGTTTTATCCTGTGAGGAAGGGGTTCATGCTTCCTCTGCAATCAGGAGTTCTGCATGCACTATTAACAGCGGATAGCTCTAAATAATTGCCTGTCCTTTTTTTACTGTCACTGACACCAAGGGGACAAACTAACAGTGGTACCAAAACATGGGACCTCTTACTGCTTTAAAGCGCACAGAGAAGGGAAAGGGGAGTGGAGTTGAAAGGTTTTGGTTACATTCTAGATGCAGGTAAGAGAGCACAGCTGATGGACTCCAGCGTGGCATGGAGCGTATCCATTTACTCATCCAGATTGCTGTACTTGAAGTACAAAAAACCAAGGGAGTTGAGGTGAAGGTCAGTACTGCCTTCCATCTTCATTCGACAGATCCTGTAAAGCCCAGAGTGTGGATGTCTGCTGACCACAGTTACTGTGCAGGTTGTGTTTGGTGACCCAGCAGTACTGCCCAGTGTGCCAGAGCTCCATCGGTGGAACACCCCCTGGCTTTCCTGAGAGCAGAGTGCCCCACAGCCCCTGGGCTGGGCACAGGTACAGCCCTTCTGGGCTGACAGGGAGGGAGGGTGCCAGGGGCTGCTGGAGATCCCTGGCCCACAAGCCTGGACTTAGTGCTGCTCTGACCTTCTGGCAATGTGCTTTTGTTTGGGAGCTCACAAGTGGAAGGAGAATTCTTCTGTCCAGTCCAACTCCCTTGTTGTCCCAAAGGGCAGTGGTGATGTTGAATCACACTCACAGATTTGCTGGTTTCCAACTCAAAAATCACCTTCATTTTCATACTTACTGTATATATTGGAAAGCTGTTTGGTCCATCATTCCTTTCCCTAGCCAGAATTGTAGCATTTCTGCTGTGCAAAGAACAAAGACCTTTACCACTTGAAACACCTCCTGTACTGAAAGGGTGGAAATGTAATAGCCAGCCTGTTTCTCTGTGTAGGAAAATGTTTGGGAAAGTCCTCCCACAATCTCCCTCTGGTTTTTTGACCTTTTGTGCTGCCATCACAATCTAGAGAAGCCACATGTTTTTATTTTCATGCAGGTGAGAGGAAAGTGATTAAAAGTATGCTTTGGAACGTATGCCTTGGTGTCTCATGTGAAAAGTATCATCCAGCAGAGCCTTCAACCTTGTGCCTTTAAAAAGCAAACATGTTTTCCTACCAACTTCAACAGGTACCCAAAGGCACAAAAACTGTAAAGAATTGTCAGGCAACAGCAAGAACCTCAAAAATTACTTTTCCCAGATCCCACTACTGTATTCCCCAGAATAATTACACTTTCTGACAAATGGGATTTTGGCAGTTGTATAGAAATGATCTCTTTTTAGTCAATAGTTCAACTGTTCAGAAAGGTGTGTATGGATTGATACTACTTCTTAAATAAAATAAATGCTAATATATGCTAATATCTAATAATTTCACATTTGTGGTTTTGGTTTTATTCTTTTCATTAAAAGCCTTAAAACCTTCTTCTGAATTTTATACTTACATTTTAGGGAACAATAAAGCTATAACCTTTAAGATCATTACTGCTTTATAAAATGAAGGTAAAGCTGTTTGCTTTTTTAGTGCTTTGGGAGATATTCATATTCTAGTAAAATATATCACACTAGTTAATCTGGATTTTCAGTAAGCAAATGTAAAAGTCAAACTTTTTAAAAGAGCAAGAAATACTTGCATTTTTAACATCTCTCTGAAATAAGATGCAATGTCCTACTTTTTAGTCCTTGGTTTGTTGAAAAGATCAGAAGTACAGCCCTTATTGACTTAGTCCTATGCTGAGTGTAAATTCACACAAAGAAGAGCAATTTGACATGTGACTGACCTTTTTCAGAGCAAGATGAAGAAATGTGCTGTTAAGGTTACCGGAGTGTGGCAGGATGTTTAATCAGCTTCTTTGCTTTAAAGAACAGTAGGAAGGAAATGATGTATTAAAGATGATATCTTCTTGTCGATTTTAACTCCTAATGCCAGGATCTGAGTACAATAGCAGATTAAATCTCTGCAGGGGAACTTCCTACTGGACTTTCTATTTTTAGGTGTTTGTGGCTGCTTCTTCCTTTGCTTCTCACTAGTTGGCTTTTGCTCCCTTGAAGAGGTGAGTTGCTTTCTCTGAGATCTACTTCCAAACTCTGACAATGTATTTCTGTTAAGAGCAATTTTTTTCCCTCAGTTTTGTAGGAAAGGCAAAATAAAACAGCATAAATGAATAAATGAAGCCATGCACTTTCCTGTTGCATTTCAGTGCATGCATGAGGTAAATTCATGGCTTCAAGCACTAAATGTTTGCAACACTCTTAACATGTGTGTAACAGCACAGCAAACTTTTATGTAACAATAACAAATCAACCCAGATGTGCTTGTGCAGCTGGGTAAGTAGGATAGTCTGGTGTTCTGTGCATTCAGTTTGTCCCTCATGTTTGAAAACACCCCAGAGCTGTGTGTGTCTCCTCTGAGTCATGCACATATCCATCCAAATCAGATGCCTTCACCTGGCTGTCTTTTCCCTCTGACCAACATGGATTGATTCCAGAATAGCCCTTTATTTTAGGAACAGCACCTTTTTCCTCTACTGCCCTCATGCCCTCTCTTGAGAGATTAGTTTACAATAGGAATCCTGTTTGTAATCTATCTCAGAGATAGCGCAGCTGAGGTTATTATATTAATTTAATTACAGTGAGACCTTCTTCCTCTTCTCCACTGTTCATTCTCAGGATGTTGCAGTTCTGTGCATCAAAATCCACCACTCTCTGCCCTTACTATGATATTTTCAGAGGTTCACCTATCTTGCATTTCACTGTCTTTCAAAGGTCCATCTTTGTGTCCATTCTGCTCTTGGGGTTACACTAGATGATCTTTAAAGGTCCCTTCCAAACCAAACCGTTCTATGATTCTATAATTTCTATTCTAATTCAGGCAATGGATATATATTCTTTGGAAGTTTCAATAACCACTTCTTCACTTGTAATTTGTATTTTTGTGTCATATGTTTACTACTAATTTTCAGCTTTTGCCAGTCAATGACCCTTAATTTTAAAAAGGTATATTAGCACAGTAAAACTATTATAATATTACAGAAATATTCTTCTATTAGTCTTGTATATTTAGATGAATGCTTTTCTTTTTTCACCATAATGAATTTTCATTTTATTGCTTTTTGATGAAGCAATGTGGTGGGTCAGCCCTGGCTGAATGCCAGGAGCTCACCAAAACTGCTCTATCACTTCCCTCCTCAGCTGGGCAGGGGAGAGAAAATGTAATGAAATGCTTGTGAGTTGAGAGAAGGATCAGGAGATATTGCTCACCAGGTACCATCCTGGACAGAACTGACTCTGCTTGGGGAAATTAGTCTAATTTATCACCAATCAAATCAGAGTAGGATAATGAGAAATTAAATCTTAAAACACAACCCTTCCTTCTTCCCAAGCTTATCTTTGTTCCTGCTTCTCTATCCCCCACTGCCAGCAGCACAGGGAGATTGGGAATGGGAGTAACAGTCAGTTCATCACACATTGTTTCTGCTGCTGCCTCCTCTCCAGGGGGAGGATTCCTCACACTCTTCCTCTGCTCCAGTGTGGGCTCCCTCCCAGCAGAGACAGCCCTCCACCAAGCTGACATGAATCCTTCCCACAGGCTGCAGTCCTTCACCTCTGCTCCAGCGTGGGTCCCCCACAGGCTCCCAAGTCCTGCCAGCAAACCTGCTCCAGAGCTGGCTCCTCCCTGCATGGCTCCACAGGTCCTGCCAGGAGCCTGCTCCAGCCCAGGCTTCTCAGGGGGTACAGCTGCCTTCAGGCACCCACCCACTGCAGCAGGTTCTCCATGAGCTGCAGGTGGATCTCTGCTCCCACTGACCTCTGTGGGCTGTAGGGACACAATCTGCCTCACCACTTTCTTCACCATGGGCTGCAGGGGAATCTCTGCTCTGGCTCTTGGAGCACCTCCTTCCTTTTCTTCTTTACTGGTGTCTTCAGAGTTGATTGTCTCACGTATTCTCACTCCTCTCTTCTCTGGCCACAATTGCTTCTGTGCAATAACTTCTTTACCTTTCTTAAATACATTATCCAAGAGGCACAGCCACCATGGCTGATGGGCTCAGCCTTGGCCAGGAGTGGGTCCATCCTGGAGCCAGCTGGAATTGGCTCTAACAGACAGGGGGAAAGCATCTGGCAGCTTCCCACGGAAGACACCCCTGTAGTCCCCTGTCCCCCCACTACCAAAACCTTCCCTAGCAAACCCAATACAAGCATCTTCCCGGCCTTCTGTCTCTCTGATGTTTTGTTTTTCTTTGTTTGTTTGGCTTTTGCTTGCTTTTGAACCCATTGGTGGAGCTCTCTTTATTCTGTTTTAGTGGGCTCTTCAATTACAAATTTTTTACTTGGTTAGTTTGACAAAAGTACTCTAAGTGCTGTGTAGCTTTTTTACACCAATTTAATAATTGTTCTAATTTGTCTTTGTGGGAATGCAGCCAGGTCAGAATAAGAATTTAAGTTAAATGACTCTAAAAAGCTTGTAATCTCAGAAACTTCTTTTTAAGGCCACAGGAGTGACTGTTTTTTACTGACATCCAGCAGCCTTTGTTCAGCTGAGTCTCAAGTGATGCCCATGTCTTCAGCATCAGACCTACTCCCTGCCTCTTGGAGGCCAAACATTCCAGCAGAGGCAGTGAGATAGTGATAGCTGGCAGCACCCACTCAGGATTTGTTTTAAATGTTATAAATCCAAGAGAACTACCTGAGCAGTATTTGAGCACTACCTGGGTTCTTGTCCTGTGGTCTTAATCTACTCTTGAGCTAGAGGTGCTCCAGGTACTGTGCTGTCACCAAAGAACCAGCATAAGCTCACATGTATTTGTCACCCTGGACTGTGCTGCTTTGTCCCTGGCTTCCTCTTGCCAGGGTGGTGCCCTGGATGCTGTTATCAGGCTGATAGAGATGGGAAAACCTCAGCTGTGAGAGCAGAGGACAGAACTACAAGAAGCAAGGAGGTGTGAGGAGAAGTGATAGGATTGTTGTGTGTTGGATATGGAAAGCCTCTGCCCTCCTCTAACTTCTGGGCATCTTTTGACTCCCCCTTGAATCTGGCTCAGCTTGTCTGGAGGATGGAATCAAATCTGTATACAATTTTTGCTCTCTGTGTCATAAGGATTGTCAAAACCAGAATGACAAGAATTTGTTCATTAGTTTTAAGAATGGTGTAGCTGAGATAAAAGCATTATCTGCATCATTGAAATAAATGTCCCAGTGATACTGACACATTACCACTGCAGAGGACACTTATGGAATGTGTGACAATGGGTTATTTAAGGGACTACTCGTGAGGAGTGCAAAGATAAACCTTCAAAAGGTACTTCTGTAGCGGCAAAACAGGCATGCACAGCAATAGCAAGTTGTCACACTTTACACCCCTACTTCCTGGAAGGGAATTAAGGCAAAACGGGGACACACAAAGTTTCTGGAAGAGCTGGAATGAAAGTTCTGGGTCTCTATTTAAGCTGTGGTGTATGATCCTGGCAGCAGCTGCTTCTCCCCACCTACGCCTTGGCTGTGAGCAGGGTGACTCTGACAGAGGAGGCTACAGTCAGAATGGGTTTTCATTTTTAAAAAAGAAAAGTATTAACAGAAAAGTATTACCTTCTGTAACTTCATAATCAGAGATAACATGATAAGTAAAATAAGGATATGGTAAAAAACACTATAAAAAGTTCATTCACTGCTAAATAGCAATTTTATGCAAAATAGCTGCAGCCTCTTGTTCCTGCTACTATCCTCCTTCATCTCTCTTCCAAAAAGAGGCAAAGTTCATGTGTGTAAGAAGGGTAGCTGCAATTTATTCCCTTTATTCCCCCAAATGCTTTTTGGGCACTGTAAAATGAGATTTCAATTTTGCAGAGCCCTGCAACAGGCCATACATAGTTTGGGACCCTGCTTTGGGAACCATTGTCTTGGACTTTAAATGTGAAATCAAGACAGCATCTGTTTGCATTTAGCCTGCTATTTAAATGAACTCGGATTTTCGTATGGCAACCTAATTACTCTGAGACGGCACTCCTTGTTCTCATATGAAACAAAAATCATCAACTGAATAAATCTGTAACAAATTTAATTGACATTTTGGGAGGTGCAAGTATTGCCAGTGTCAATTAAAAGTATTGTCACATGCTTTCCCAGGACAGAATTTCAGTATATCTGTGCATTTTCATACCTGCTGCCTCTGTGGTAGGAGCATTCACTGCTAATCAGATGGCAGGTAGCCATGAGCTATCAAACACCTCTCTCTGCATTTATCCCAGGAGCATTTTTATTTCCCTGCTTCCTAATGGAGTATTTCTTTGCCAGAAAACTTGTGGAAATATTTTTCCTGTATTTCTTCAGACTTTTCCCAGTGGAAAGTATCCTTCAATTTCAGCTCTTTTCCTCTGTCACGTTGACCCCAGCGCCTTTCTTTCTGGATTTCCTGCATGCTTTGTTTTTCCAAGTTTCTGTTTTCAGTTTGTGATGATTCTTTTGCACTGATGGAGCATCTGCCCATAATTTGTGATTTTCTATTGTGAAAAGCCATTTTGTTTCAGTGAGGTGATGATTTCTAGTTCAGTCTGTTATTCTCGAAGATGACTGACTTCTCGTCATGGAACTTCAACCCCCAAATGAGCAGCCTGGGCTCCTGATACAGCAAATAAAACCTTCATAGAGGAGTCCAGAGCACTCTCAGCTTCCTGATCATTGATCAGATTGTCTAAAATTGATCAGGGATGGAGGAAGGTATGTCCTTAAGAAGGTCTTTCTTTGTCTCTTGCTTTTTATGGAAGGTGATGATCATGTTGTGCTGTTACAGCTCTTCCACCTCACATATTAGTATTGAAAGGCTAGATCATGGTTTCTCTGTTTTCCAAGTCTGCAGCAAGGTCGGAAAAAGATATGAGTGAGGGATTGCTAAGTCTAGGAGTGGCATGCTGTATTGAAGAAGCCTGTGATTACCAATCCAATGCTACATAAACGCCCTGTGGAGTTTTTTGTCAACACAGTTTCCACAGAAGAGTCCTTGAAGGCTGTGAAGGCTGAAGTGCTCGCAGAACAGCTGAGTTTTCAAGATTTTATATCAGATCCCAGGGAGAAGGCATGGACTAGACAGGGACAATTCTGGCCTTCCACCTTTCTTAAGATGCTGAGGCTGTAGCATCAATCTGTCTTCCAAAATCCCTTAATGATAGAGATACTGATACTCCCTCTGAGAGGGAGTTCTGCAAGCTGCTGTGCAAAACCCTTTTCTTTGGCCTATAAGAGGAGGGGAGGTGTTCCAGGCTGAAGAAGTGAAGAAGAGACAGAGAACACTATCTTTAAGAAAACCCAGCAAACCCAAACACACCCTGGAACCAAAGCACCCTCTGTTTTCTCAGTTGTTGTATTCAGCTGATGCCCACCTTTCATCATTGCTGTTCCAAGGCTGATCTCAGGGTCTGTCATATGCTTTAGCTATTGATTTGGCTTCCACTTAATTGAGATCTTGAAATGAGATTGTTCCGTGCTGTGCAGTGCACATTTATACAGCCACTTGCTACATATTTTGCCTTTTCCTTGCCTATTAATGATAATAAAGTTGTCAGGAGTCTGTTGCTACCCGAACCTTTTTGTCATTGTCTGTCTTCTGACTGTTGACCCTGCCATATGGAGTGAATTCCCAAATCTTGCAAGGCTGTGTCAGGCTGATGTAGAAATTTTCATTTAATATTCATGGCAAAAGCAATCTATTCTCTGTTGGCATCCATAAACTATCACTGGTTTGTTTACAAGACTGGCTTACAAAAATACACACAGAGAGTGAGTGAAAACTTGTTTCCTTGCTACAAGTGATCTTAACAAAGAGCTTTCCGACTTGAAAGGCAAGACAAGCGAGCATTATGCTGTGATTTGGGTTTCTGCAGTAGGAAGTCTTTTAAACCAGCTCATAGAGATCTTCTTTCTGAAATGTCTTTGTTGACATTTAATAAAGTGATCATCAAAATTTTGGGATGGGGGTTGTTTTGTTGGGTTTTTTTTTTAGTTTGTGAGGTTGTTCCTGCCGGTGGATTGAGAGTTGCTTCCTTTTGCTGTTGAAGGCTGGGGTTGGAAAGGAAGACACTGCAATCTATTTCAAGAATAGTCTGAGGAGGAGGAAATTCCCTTCTTGTTCCTAATAACTGGTGCAGAACGCTCTGCTGGAGGAGGAGAATAGTTCAGTAAGTTAAAACATTTAAATGAAATTTTGATTTCATACATCTTGTTATTATCTAGAAATTTAATTGTATTTTAAACAGTATTTTCTTTGTTAAGGGGGAGGGACTGCGGGTATTGTGTAATAGCTTTGAACTCAGTAGACACTAATTCGCTGATACAGCAAGTGTGAAATGTTCATTAAGAAAAGAAAACAACAGCAGATCCGCTACTGCTTGTATTGCAAAGCACCAGTCTAAGCTGCTGGAGTGCCTCTGAGAGACACCAGCAGTGCATTTCATTATCCAGGGTCTGGGATTAAGAGACAGAGGTGATTTTGCCCATGCACAAATCTGTAATGCTGCTATCTTTTCAGATGTTTCCAATATCTTTAGGGTACCTCCACCAACAATTTAGAATCAAGGTTGTGTTTAAATATCAATAGTAGAGCAATCCAAACCTCCTTTGAGGCAGGGTTAGATACCCTAGGTGAGCAGAGTAGAATGAGAGTGTTTGTCTAGGTGCATTTCTGCTCTAATCAGAAATAGTGTGGTGTTCAAGACATGCCTAATTCTGTGCTTCATGCAGAAGTGTGTGCTGTCACTCTGGCAGCAGTGGCCATGGGGACCTGGGTGTGGAGGCACAGTGGAAGCCCTTGTGCTCCTCCATTTCAGGAAGGTGCTCCCGATGCAGTGAGCTGTGCTCAAGCACAGTGGGACCCCCAAAGCCCCCTTGCCCTCTGCTCTTTCCCCATAGGGCTGATGCAGGGAAGCAGCCTGGGTGCAATAAAACAAAGCCCAGGACCTGTCTGTGCCTCCCTGCTGCTCCTCAGCTGTCAGTAGGGAATTTGTCCTTATCCCAGTGGCTGCAATTCCACTGCTGTTTATGGGCTCCTCGTAGGAGCCATTGTACAAAAGCCAAAGAGGCTCTGTCCCCCAGAAGTCTCACACTGCTGAAAATTCACTTTTTTTCCTCCTTTTGCCACCCATAGGAACTGAGGTTTGGTAAGCAAATTCTTGAATTTTTATGCAGCAAAACTCAAAGAAAATATTTTTTTTTTAATGAGAATAATCTGGAGATTGTAGAAACATCTTCTGCCAGGTAATTTATCAAGTGTACTCTGCAACCCCTTTCAAGCCAAGAATGTTGCTGCAGGTGTGAGTTTGCTCATGAAATTGTTTGTATACCCAGGTGAGCCACCCTCACACACTGTCCCCACCATGTACGTGCTAGCCTTCAGAAGAGACACATTCCAGCACTGGGTGTCTCATCCTATCCCATGATCTCTTTTGGGACTTGGCCAGGTGGGACTTTTATCTTCTGCAGACAGTATAACCTGCTTTGAATTTCTTAAAGATCTCTGTCAGGTATGTGTGCCAGTATGTGAAACTCTTAATGTTCATTTCAGTCATGCATCTGTTTCAGAAGATTATTGCTACATTGAAGTGAAAGTCAAGTATTTAGCTGAGAGAGAATTTCTGCAATGCATTTTAAAGTATAATTTATTATATTATGCGTAATTGCCTAAAACTCACAGCAGAATTCATTGGACCATTATATCACACACTGTGCAGGAAATTCTTGTGTGTCTTGATAGAGTTTATAATTTAATTGATGATGAGCAATTTAGAGAGGGAGAGATATGCTGTGAAACAGAGTTGTAGCATTATGTGACTGTGAATACAGGTGTATGTATGGGGTAGTTCAAAGTTTAATAATTACTAACTTAAGAATATCTGTCTTCCAGTCTATATAAATTTATACAATTTTGAATAGTATCAAATAACTAAAAGTTATGACATTCTCTTATTTCATTTTTCTTAAATAATTTTATTTTCCTGTAACTTTGTGCCTCGTATTTCTTGAAAGTAAAAGCCCAGATTTAAACTTTTAAACCAAATGTTAGAAAAATTTCAGGGATTCACGTGCTCAACGTTCATTTTTATTCTGCCATTGAAAATACAGAAAAAATTGTTAATTCGCTGAAAAATATGTTGGGTGCTTTTAGTGTGTTTCAGATATTCAGAAATTTTAGAACTCTCTCTTCCTTTAAATAGAGCTGAATGCATTGTCATGTCCAGTGCTGAGAAGTGGCATTGCAAGGCAATTCTTTTTGGACTTGTAAACAAGCTTCCATATGCAAGTACTTTGAAAGTGTTTTTCAAATTGTGCTACATCTGTGTCAGATGGTAAAAGCATGAAAAAACACCAAAAAACAAGCTCTCCTAATGGCCTCAAACTGCAGAATATGTATACATATTCAAAACTGCCTATCTTTAAATAGCAAATATGAAACATAAATGCCTTCCTAAGCTTTCTCCACGAGCTTTGCTGTGTTATAGACCTTCTCTGCCAAACTTCCTTGTTCTTGTTCAGTTTTTTTGTCTGGGCAGAGACAGTCATTCCCTTCCATCCATGCTCTGAGCAGAGCTGCTTTGATGTCACCTCATCTGCAGGGTGACATAGGAACACTGGAGCTTCTTGCTGCAGAACCTGGGGCACCCAGGGCCCCACACCTGGGTCCTTGGTCAGTGGCCCTGGCCAGGTGTGGCAGAGCTGGGGCTGTGGAGGAGCCCTGGCACTGCAGAGAGACCCTGGGCAGCCAAAGCCTCCTGACTGTGGGGCAAGCACCACTTAGAGCTGTGTAAGCAGCTGAGCTGGGGGAGCTGCTGCTGTGGGTCTGCCAAAGGCCTTTGGAGAGCAGGCTGCTCCCATTTCCAGTGGGTGCTGAGCAGCACAAACCACAGCCTGGCACCCAGATTGAGTGGTGGCAGGTTTGTGCAAGGTGTGTGACATTGTGACTGGACTGGCACTGAATTTGTGTCAGGGTGGCAGAAGCTGTTCTGGCCCAGCAGCCGAGTATTGGTAAATTAGGCCAGTGACAATCAGAGAGATACTAGATCAGCAGAGGCACACTGATTTAAAACTTACATTTAGGTGAATAACATCCATTAAAAATAAACCTAATAAGCAAATTTTAAATTTTTTTTACCTAATAATATTTAGAAGTTATATATTCTGTGTAAGGAAATTTTGGCGTCATTTTAGGAGACAGCAAGGCTTCTTATGTATTTAAAATAGAGGTTAAAACACATTAATGAAGTTATGTATATGTGGGAACCATCTTGTGCAGATATGATGAAGTTACACTAAATTTTGCCTTGACAGTTGTGCTTTGCCCTAAAAAACTTAATGTAGTGAATTTGAAGTCAAAGTCAACAGAATGTTTATGTCATAATTTTGCAGCAAGTTGTGATTTTTATAGATTGGTGAGATTCAGCATGGTAAGTGGAAATTTATTAATCACTGAAAACTGTAAAAATGAGATTTTGTTTGGATTAAAATTTATTATCTTCTTATTTTTGTACTTATTGACTTATTCAAAGTATAAGAATAAAAAGTTAATAGGTTATATAACAGTAGTTAAATCTGGACAATAGTTTTGTAGGAAACTGACCGTGTAAATGCAAAATCAAAATAGTGTGTTTTCCTAAAGCAGTACCATATGTTAGCTGATTAACAAATTGCAGGGTTATTAGAAGATCTTGGCTGCTGGTAAGAAGAAGCATCTGTTTTTTACATCTTTTATCTAATATGTGTAAAGACTTTGCCAAGTCAAGTTTAAGTGATTTTGTGTGTGTGTGTGTGTGTGTGTTTTGTTGTTGTTTTGTTTTGTTTTTTGTTTGGTTTGGTGGAGTTTTTTGGGTTTTTTGTTTTTTGGGTTTTTTTTTTTTTTTTTTTTTTTTGGTGGGGGTATATCAGCTATATATCCCTTGAGTATTTTTCTTTCCATAGGCAACACTAATGTCTTGTTGGGATTTAAATCTAACACCGTTCCTGTGAAGAACATTCAGTAACATTAAGAAGTAGGGCTCATTATCCCATGTACAGGTATTTTTTAAGATCAGTTCAAAATTCTGCCAGCACCACAGCTTGTATTTAGTCTAAAACTTTAAATTTTGTTTTGTTTTTATCTTCAACCAGACGTCAACTTCAATAACTAATAAGCAGTTATAAAAGTTTCATTTTCCTTCAGAATGTAGGAGTTTACACTGATGGCATTGCAGTGTGTGCAAAGTGCTAAATGTGTGTGCCTGCATCGTTGTGTAGCTGCCAAAACGAGTGTCATGGGTTTTACAGAGTCACCTCTGCTTATGACCTATTCTGAGGTCTTACATAGAGTTTTAAGTGGTTAATCAATCTTATGGCACTGGCTTGGAGCAGAATCTCTTGTGGTCTAGCCAGTTTTGAGGCGGTAGGGAGAGCCAACAGCCTGAGGCTCCACCCTGAAAATGAGATATTAGAAAAAGACTGAAGATTTTAAGTTCTTTCAGGACTCTCAAGGAGGACTTCTCCTCTTCTGTGTTCAGAATCAGTTTGCGGTTTCCAAAGCAGCATCTAAGAATAGCTTTAACTTTTCTTATCCAGGCCTGATTAAGTTTCTGGACTTTCATATGGGGATCTTGCTAGCCACAGGGAGCCTGCAGGACATGCTTCTGCATGTTCTTCCTTTGGGACTCATTGTGTTTCATTGAGGATGAGAGACAAATGAAAGTTTTAAAAAGAACTTTAAAAAAAAAAAAGATGTTTGCATGTGGTTAGTGTCTCTATTGTCAAATTCTGATTTCTCTGTTCATCTGATTTCCCCATACTTTCATTAGAAGGCTGTAATTTGAAGCAGTGAAGGAAGTTTTGAAACAGACAATGGGTGGAGATCAACCTATTTTCTCTAAGCTCTGGGACTTTCCATGGTATGAAACTGTTTAGTTTTGCAAAAATTGCCTGTATTTGATTGGCAGGACATTGAGCACAGTCAGGTCATGGCCCAGAGTGAAAGGCTAGGACAAGTCTTGAGATGAAGTATCAAGATGGGGAGTGAGTTCCCGCTCCTGCTGCTGGGCTGTGTGTTTTGGGGACAGCAGCCCAATGCCTGCAGGAGGTGGGTGCTCCCTCTCCCTGTCGGTGGCAGTGTGCTGGTGCTGAACAGCCTTCAGCTGCTGTAATCCCCAGGCCAGCTCTCAGCCTCTCTCCAGCCCGGCCACCCACTCTATCCAGCTACCAACAGCTTCAAAAACACAGCCTTCTCACTATGCCTTGCTCTACAAATAGCTTTTCTTCCTGTGTTTCTTGAGAAGTAAAGCATATTGTTAGCAAAATATGCCGAAGATGATGAGCAAGAGGTGAGAGAAGCAGCAGCTGAGCAGGCAGTTGCAGGGTGCTCAGGTGTGTTCGTGTGAGACAGGTGTTACCCCTCTGTGTGCTGCCGTGTGCTGCACAGCCCTGGCATCCCCAGGCAGCTCAGCAGAGCTCTGTGGGTGCTGCAGGGTGTCTGCAGGACTGGGGTCAGAGGGTGAAGGAAGCGCTGCTTGCAGCCTTCTGGCACAGCCACAGCGACCGCTCATGAAGTGTTACTGACACAAGTTTTAAGAGCAGGCTTCAGGCTTGGGTTTTCAAAGTCTGGACAGGAGTCATGCAACAACTCCATCTGGTATGAGATTGCAAACAGAAATGTAGTGTAAGGGAAAGACAGACCGTCCTCAGCCTTGTAAAACAGCATTTCATGGCAGTGAGAGTCTCCTCAGAATATGATCTGGGTTGGATTGTTTTGTTTCAAGAGAGAAGTGTTTAAGAAACTGATTGTCTAGTCTGCTGGCAGCAAAACAGTGTGACAAAAAGTGTTGGGCAAAAATAGAAATAGCCAAGTCTTCATACAGAGAATCTGGAACATGAGCCTAAAATTTAGAATTAAATGTGTGCTTGGCTCTTGAGGAAAACAGTCTACATGGGAATCACTGACTGTCTAAAACATAGTGGAAATGTTGGAAAGAGTATTACAAGATATTTCCATGTATAGAGAGTACATGTTTTTCCAAATAAAAAATTAATTTTATTTTATTCTCAGAAGTATTTAAGGAAGTGTCATGCCATCCAAAAAGTCATAAAGTCATATGTGCAGATGTGTTCAAGTGATCACCACTACCTCCACTGGAGAGCTGTCCACTGAACAATAAATGCTCTGCTGTGCTGCATGCAAGAGGCAGCTCCTGTAATATTGGCCCCTGTATGTGCTGGGCATTTAGTCTAATGTGTGTGCTGCTGTACAGTCATGGAGAGGTGTCTCAGGAGACTAATTCACCCCATCTTCAAATAGGGGTCTAGATTCAGTGCAATGAATTACCTTCAGTAGTTCCTCTTTCACCTCTGTGGTTACTCAGTGGACACTAGGTGGATATTTCCTCGGATTTTTGATGGCTGAGACTAGGTGAGGTGTGGCAGGTTGGCTTCCCTTCAAAAGAAAGAAGGAATGGGATTCTTTGGTGGTATCTAAGGAGAAGTCCCATCAGCTAGAAAAGAACACTCTTTTTTTCTGTCCTTTGCAGTGCCAATAGTGCAGATGAGTGTAAAACATCTCCAGAACAACCAGTGCATCTGCCAGCCTGCAGCCACCTTTGCAGGGCCATGTGCAGAGCCCTGGTCTCCAGCAGAGGACAGATTGGGCTGCTCTACACAAACCACAGTATCCAAGGTTGCTTAGGCAAGATGTTACAAACTGTGTGTGTGCCACACCTGTGAAGATTTTGTGATTTTTTTTTTTTATTACTTCAGATTTTCTGGGTCAGGAGTTACTGAGACACATCACTGTATATCATATGTACATCACTTGCGAAACAGTATTTAATCATGCAAATAGAATGTTTACAAAGAGTCTGCTGCAACAATCCCTGGAGCTCCCTGTTACAGCAGTAGCTCCAACTTCTCTTCACCACTCTGATGTGTTTCTGCAGTTAACATACAAGTACATAATCCAGGTATGAAACTGCCATTGCTTTCCTGTGTGTTCGATAATTCTGTAAGAACTGCTTTCTAAAGTACTTGAAAATCTAATGAGATTTTGGATAGGTCTCTTTCAAGTCAGCCAGTTATAACATTCCTTGAAAAATTGCTAGTAAAAGGTTTCTTACTGTGCATCACTGCTTAATAAAAGGTGTATTATTCTTTGCCCTTGAAAAATGTCTCCTGACTTAAAAAAAAAAAAATCCTATTTCCTTTGACTGAGAAAGCATAGAGGTGGTTACACATCTCAAATAGGAAATAGTCAAAGCAAATCTCCAAGGTACTACAGGAACAAAAAGCATGTACCATCATGGCAAGGTTGTGTGCAGCAGTGTGAGCAGATATTCAGATTTCATGCTTCTAAACAAGCCAATTACCAGTGACCTACCAGATCCTAGTGCTGCCTTGTGGAGGTTGTGTGCGGATCTGCACAGCCTTCCCTGTGGTCCCACATCCTGGAGAAGTGGGGAAGGGTACGGGAGGCTTGTGCCACGCAGTGCTTCAGTCTTAGTCAGGGCACCCACAGTCCTGCAGAGAGGCTTCTCAGTGGCAGGGAATTGATGCAGGAGAAAGATGATCTCAGCTCCCCAGTGCTGTACAGATCCCTTGTTCAAAAGGTTTAACAGTGTTCTGACACTTGATGGTGTGCAGAGCCTTGGATGCTGATGCCATGTAAGATTTACCCTGCATTGTCTGCCACCTCTGTGGAATAGCTGAGGCACTGCAAATTCATTCTGTGGCTTCCACTGCTCTAACTTTCCTGTGTAGACAGTTTTCTACAACAGATGAAACATGACTTAATGTTTTGTATGCCATTCATTTTCTCCCATAGCCTCTCTTCCGGAGGAGATTTCCATGTGATTCTCACCACAGAGCAGAGTGTTTCGATTAGGTCTGGGGTTGCTGTTTTTCTATTGTTTTTCTATTTCTTTATGTTTAGCACATATTATGAAGTGTTGCTGTCAACATTAGGGCTTCTTGTACCTTGTCAAGCGTAAGAGCAGTTTTACCAGGCCCAACAACCTGTCTTGACTGGTGATTGTTACCTAAAGAAGGATGTGGGATCAAGGAAAGTATGTAGTCATACTCCTGGAATATCCTCCCAGCTCCCAGAAATATGCAATTAAAAGATTACTTGAGGAAAACCAAGGATTATGTCCTTTTTCTTAACAGTTCTCAATGGATTTCTTTTCCCATTACCTTGTTTTTTATTTTTTAAACTCCTCTTAATTTGGTAACTGCAATGTCCTGTAGCAGGAAGTTCCCCAGCTTACCAGCACTTCCATAATGCTCTGTGAAATTAATATTCACATCTATGTAGTTTTGAATCATTAGCTTACTTCTTTCATTTGATGACCCTACAGTCTGTATTGAGAGAGACAATGACCAGTCTTTTTCCATTCAATTTCTGTCACTCATGTTTATAGACCTCAAGCAGATGTTTGAGTCATCTGTTTTTATAATGGAGAGTCCTACATAATTCAGTTGTTTCTTGTACAGAAACTCTTCTGTAACTTTGATCATCCATGCTGCCTTTTTCTTAACATTTCTATTTTTTTTTGACCTGGAGTAAATTAAAATTGCATGGAATATTCAAGATGTTGGTGGACTGTGGATTTGTACAGTATCATAATGGTATTATCTGCCTTATTTGCTATTTGTTTCCTAGCATCTTCTAACAACTATTTGGTATTTTAATCACTAATGAGCACTAAGCTGAAATTTTCAAAAAATGGTTATAACCTCAAACTCTCTTGAGCAATAATAGTTTGTTCAATGTTGATGTGCATCGCTTTACATTTGTCTACATGGGATTTCATCTGTCAATTTACTACCCATTCAGTGAATCTTGTGAGGTCTCTTCCTTGTAACCAGCCCTTGAAGTCTTTGAATATCAGAATGTACTCAGTAAGCTCTGCCATCTCACTCAAACCCTCTTTTTCAGCTCACTATTATAGAGAGCTGCCTGAACCAGTCCACTCTGTGTGATAGATAATCTACATCTCCAGGGAAAATTGGCTTTTGTACCTACAGAAAGGGTTTGGGGTTGTTCCTATCTTTATTCAGATTTTTATCAGCAGGAAGATCTCCTCTCTTTGTTTGTTCACAGAGGGATGTTGCTACATGCCCTCTGGAAATCCAAGGGAGCCATGTCTGCTGGCTATCACAGGTCTGTTCTCCCACTGGGTTGGGAAATGGCAGCAGTTCTTGCTTCTGCTTTCCTTGACCCGTATGATCTTGTTTTTCAGGTTCTCTCTGCAATATTAAATTGCTAATTTCACAGTGCTGCATTTGGGGGTTGCTACTTGCCTAACACGTCCACATGGAACCTGTCAAGAGCCCTACTGGAGAGTGACATACTCTGCTTTCTGAAGTTGGGGAAGTGTTAATGGTTCTTATTTTAGCTCCATCAGCAAAAGAAAATTACAAGCGATAGTGCCTCTGTGGCTAAATTTGTGGTTCATTGAAACTGTAGCAGAGCCTACAAGATGAGGAGAGAAAATAATGTCTGATTTAAAATTTCAGCTGTTGGCTGCAGCTGCAGCTTTCAGAAAGCTTTTCAGCCTGGTTCCTGTCCCATTTTCTCCTAGCTTCCTTTCACTGCAAAGGGCGGCTGAATTGCAGCGTTGAACACTCCGTGACTTCAGTTTTTCAGTACGCAAACAACTTCAGCTTTAACTGGCGTGGCTTTCAGCACAGGTATTATCAGAAGTGCACTGTTTAAGAAGGGAAACAAAAAATTTAAATCATTTTTTTGAAGTCTGAATGTGTAGCAGTCCATGAGATGCTTTTAAATAAATAGGATAATTGTTTGAATTTCCTGCAAGGTGCTGAGTTTTTATGTTAATGTTTAATTGGGATGTCTCTCCCTCAATGAAATAACAGCATCGGAATTCACAGTTACTTACATATTGAACAAAGCTGCTATGTTCTTGCAACTGGTGACAACTACTATGGAGGGGAATTAGTCTTCAACCTGATAAAAAAATCTCTGTGGCACGGCAGTCCCATGCTGATGAAGACAGCCGAGGAACTGGAAACATGTTACCTTTCCACAAGCAAGGCTTTATTCGTTTCTTGGAAACGCTCCCGAGAGTTACATGGCACTATGAAGAAAAGGTATTTAGTGATGATTTGCAAAACATTGCTACAGTCTTAATGTCTGTGGCTAAAATCAAATACAGTGTGAGACCATGCTGAAAAAGGACCTCATGCTGCCCAAGAGGCCTGGGGTAGCCCCGTCCTGGAAAGGAATATTTCTCAGACTCTTAAGTCACAAGACCACCCAGTCTTGTCCTTGCTGGGTGGGGAAAACAAACAAATTACCTTCTTTGATGGTTGGAAAAAGAAAGTGATTGATAATTACTGCCTGCAGCATTTTACCCCTAACTGTGGCATTCAGCCTGTGTTTTCTGGCTGAGTTTAGGCACTTTAGAAGACAGTGCAGAAGAGCAGACTAAAAGCATTACATGAGTACTACTCTTGGGCTGCAAACTCATCCTTCACTTACTTCTTCACCAAGGGCACTCCTGCGTTACTCTCTGTTGTGAGAGAGGACTTACAGGAGCTTGTAAGACTGAAATGGAGGCATGTAAGTAATACTGTATCTTGTCTCAAAGGGATTTGGTGCTTCTTTCCTTCTAGGACTTTGCCCAGAATATCCTCCAGCTGGTGAAAGGATTTAAATATCATTCCAGCTGCAGTCGTGAACTATTATCTTTTAATGGCAGTTCTAGAGCAAAAAAGCAAAAGAAGGATGAGAAAAAAAGGGAATTTATTAGTGGACTTTATTTTATTAATTATAAAATATTTACTAATAGTATGAAAATCATAAATAAGATTGAACAAATTACAGAGCTACATTTTGCAAATGAGTCTTGGAAATCAGAGTATTGTAGTATTTACATATGCAGTAAAAGCTGCATATTGTCTATGTGGCCGATTAATATTTAACAGCCTTTTCTTCTGGACTGAGGAAAAGCTGTCATTGTCAGAACTTATTGCCTGTTCCCTACCCTGCACTGTGCTGCAGGTAAAGGCATATGCTATGTTAGGAGACATATTTGTATATCTCAGTGCAGACTTGAGTTTGTAAAGGGTCATACCTAATAAAATGTCACTTTGTGTTGTCAGTGGAATGCTCACCTGTGAATCATCCTGTGGTTTGAAAACTTTTTGTAGGAAATACAGGACAGTTGGAATTAAATTGTCTTGGGTTATGTATTTATTCATGAGAGAGACAGAGACTCTATCACTGCAAAAGCTTAAACCTAGTGTGACACCTTCCTGTGCTGACGTTGCTTATTCTTGTCCTCACCCCAGGCAGTTCTGTATGCTTCTTGTGGCCTGATGAGACAGAGCTTTGTTACTTTTCCTCCCTTTTTATCTTCTTGCACAGGAGCAGCAGACTTCCCCTTGTAGGAGGAATAAGATATGACATGAGTCACGACACTGCATCTCAGTTGCTGTTTGGACATTTTACCCTTGCAGAACCTGAAACATGTTTTCCCTTTTTGGGAGGAGGTTGCTGCAGCCACAGGCTCCCGTCCTGGCTGAGCAGAGTGCCCCAGCCTCAGGTCCCCTCTCCCTGGGGGCTCTGTGTTGTTTGTGCAGCATCCAGCTGCACCAGTGTTTTCAGAGGTAAATTTAGGTCACGTACCCTTATTCTTACTGTTAGTATATTAAGTTCAGAAGAATGGGCTCTGACAATCCCACTAGCTGTACTGCAAGGAAATGATGAGGATACTGTAAAGAAAAGTGAAAACAGGCAAAGACTTGTTTTCCAAAAAGTAAACTGAGGCAAAAAGAGAATGCAAGTTTTATGGAGCTCAGCTGATGTGAGTGAGTGATTGAGTGAGTGATTGAGTGAGTGAGGAGGAGGCTGTGAGATGGTTTTCCTACCTAGCACATGTCATACAGCACTGGTGGGTCTGGCTGACAAAGGGAAATAAAACTGATCCTTGGAAACTGCAGCTAAGGCCACTTTGTCATGAAGAAATAGGGTGCAAGTTCTTAGCACTGAGGGTAATTAAAAATGAGTTAGTTAACTGTAACACAGTGTGTGAAATGAGAACAGGGATATTTGCAAAGCCATTGAGGCATTTGAGGAGTAAGAAAACCTGTGTTTAGTGGGTGGTTGCTGCAGGGTGGAGGATTGTGGCGGTCCTGCTGCTGCTGGACGTGTCAGCAGCTCCATCAGCCATGTGCTGCCCGCTGAAACACCCTCAAATAACAGCAGTGGCAGCTCTGTATTAAAGGCAGTGATTATAATCAACTGCCGTGCTTGCACCTTGCAGCAGATAACGCGCAGTGCTCAGGAGGATTTGTTCCCTTCCATGTACATCAGGACAGGTATGTTTTGAGGTGTTTTTCCTTTCAGGTTTTTCTCTCATGCATAAAAGATGGACCGTGCTGGAGACAGTGACTGGATGAGTGTATCATGTCTTTGGTTAGGATGGTTTGGAGGTTTCTTAAGGTGGATGTCTCATGTGGGGAATTAAAGGCAGAGGAGAGAACTTTGCTCAGGGTTAAGCTCCCTCAGACAGGAGTTTGATGTCCTTCACTTTCTTATGCTGATCATCTGGGTGGATCTCATTGCATGCGTGGTGGGGTTTTAAACAAATGCTAGTGCAGATGCACCATTGGTGTCCTGAGATCAGTAATGTCGTCTTCATCTCATTTAAGCTTTTGGCTTTTGTGTGAGTATCCTACATCAAATTTAATGGCTTGTGATAGATGGGAAATCAGACAAGATAATCAAATGGTCCCTGTTGCCCTAAAGCTATGAAACCCTAAATACTGAAGAGTGAATTAGTAAGTGTGCATCCCAGCAGAACAGACTGGGTAGGCCTGAAAAAGAACAGCAGTGCCACTGCTGTCAACTCCAATTGCTTTCTTACTAATCAGCTGTCTTAATAATAGCACGAGCATGGTCTGGGGAGGTCAGAGAGGCACTTTGAAGGAGGGAGATGTAGATACTGTGGGAGAGGTCATTGATACATTTACAAGTTGAAAGGTCTACATTAGACATCTGCTCTTACATCTGCCCTCAGAGTCTGGTGCCCTACAAAGGGTAGAAATAAAAGCTACTACTTTTTACATACCACAACTTGTGACCATTCCTGCTGGTTTAGAAACCAGATCTACATAGAAACAAAGCTGTAAGAATGTATTCTACTTGTCTTTATCTTTTTTCAGATATTCGGATTTTCATTTGTTGTATAGTATTGCCATTGTTGTGGTGGGGACAGGGAGAAAAAATTATTTTAAATGTCCAACTCATTAAGTCACAATGGTCCTGAGCTCTCACTTGATTTTAGTCTGATTCTGAGAAAGAAATCTAGTTCTTCCCAGTGACATTGTCGAGAAAAGTCAAATATATGATTGGGTACAGTCCAAAGACAAATAAAATTAATAGTCTTCCCAAAAGTTTTACTTTTTGAGAAAGACCATGATCATGAATTACATGATTCCTGCGGGTTGGCAACACTGGTGCCATTGTGTTATATTTCTAATCATTATTTACCATTCTTTTATTGAATTTTGTTTGGTGGTAGATTATTTATCAGAAATACTGATTGACAAGTAGGTGGTTATGGTAGTCACAGCATAGCTTGAACTATTACTTTATTTCTGAACCCAGTCTCCATTGAAGTATACTTTGTATTTCCTGTCTATTCAAGCAGTCACCTGACAGTCTTATAAACTAAATGTGTACTTGGTAAAAGCTGAAGTAAAGGATCTCTCATATTATTTCAAAGTACAAATGTACTTTATGTAGAGCAGCTCCTGGTATTTTTGATCACTAAAGCTCTTGCCTCATAAATTTACAACCAGATCCTGCAAATGTCCATGAAACCAGTGATAATCAGTGTTTCAAGCAGAAGTCTGTTCTTCTGGCACTGCTAAAAAGTTGGATCAATTTGAATCCAAACTCAACCAGAGCTCTCTTTGAGTCACTTCATCCAAAGTGAACTTATCAAAATCAAAATGCTTTACACTGGGGAGAAATAGAAATTGATTTTAGCCCAGATGTAATTTAAAGCAACCTTCCCCCTTCCCTTTTGTCCACCTCCTTCAGAAACAATCCCCTACACTGTTCTTTCCCACCCACATATTGCTTTTTATCCCATTAAACTGTAGTGATTAAAATTTCTGCAATGTAAGGCATATTTTGCTTTCACAGAGTAATTTGTTTGGTACCTTACAAAAACATGATCATATTTTCTGTTTCAGAGTTTGCAGGCTGATCTCTTTCTTTACCTTCCTGTGTGAAAAGTGGTGTGTGAAGGAAGGGCTGGCAGGTGGTAGAGGAGCTGAGGCATGTCAGGGTCTCCAGCTTGGAGCTGGCTGTGCTGCTGGCAGGGTAGTCATATTAATATTAGTTTGGTGTGGTGGGATGACAGCAAGAGGGTACAAAAACTGAAAAAAGGCGTTCCATTGCATGGGGCAGGAACATGGATCCTGTAATTATGCTCATTTAGCTCTGTTCCATCTTCCCTTGGGCGACAGAAAGGGAAGTCATGCTAAAGTGTATCTACCGTTAGCTTTGTTGGGATTGTCCCAAATTAGAGAGGGAGACAAAGTTATTGATGAAAGAACAGAATCACCTCTTTTTTGTTGTTGTTGTTTGTGTCCGCACTATAATGTTAGCATGAATGTTAGAATGTTTCTTTGTGATGACCACAGTTCTTTTTCTCAGTTTGTTTTAGGGCATGCAAAAGTGTTCACTGCTTTCAGGCCTTTTAATTTATTTAAAATACTGGAGAGAGAGGAAGGAAACAAAGAGCAAACTTGGAAAACAGAAAATATAACCTATTTAACATGATCTAAGTCCAGGTGTGAGAGTTGTGAACTTGAAGAAAATGTCTTTTGGAGTGCACAAAGATTAATGTGTTACTTGGAGATGAGCACCTGACAGCTTGGCAATGCCAAGTGACAGGTGATTATAGCCACTTCCCAGAGCTGTATTTGAAACGGAATTGGAAGGACGAATATATCTTCTGCCTGAATATTTAATGTTCCACTTCTTAGTCACTCTTTTTGTATAATTATTTTAGTGATTAGGCCGGGCTCTTGGCACCACTGTTATGCCTCAACATTTCTCAAGAGCTGAAACCTGCAGGTCTGACAAGACACAATGAAATTCTGTTGTGGAGATGAGCAGAAACCTCATACTCAATTTACTTTTTGCTTCATCTGAGTGTTACCGTTTCACTCTTTGGTCTAATTTTTCCTCACAAGTATGAGACTTCTTAACTGAACTGGAATGTACAGTGTATAAATACTGAAACTCTCCACAGATTTTTAACAGGGAAGATAATTTCATGCTAAGTAATCCCAGAAGTTGTTTTAGATTGTCATTGTACTTTTTAAAATCAAGTTCAGATGTTTTCTTTTAATTTAAGCACTGAATATTTTAACCACTATGCTTGCATTAAAAATAGGACCCACTTCATTGAGATCTCTTAGTAAGTGGATGAGACCAAATGATCATAAAGCCCTCCTCCATATCTTAATAATCTAGAATTCTTTAGGTAGTACAATACCTAATCAATAAACAATTAATTTAAAAATTAAGCCTCTTTGCCTCCAGATGTATTTACATGGATTCATATTGATAGACCTCAGAATTTTTTTTCATTTTGCCTGTACAAGCTAGTAGCTGTTAGTGTACATTTTTTGATAATATGCTATCTGGACACAGTCCTCTTCTTTCAGAATTAAGTCTATTTTAATTTTAAGCACTGAGAGGCCACCACCCAGCCTGGCAGTGAAGATGCTGAGGATGAATGAGAGCAGAGATGTGTTCAAACAAGCTGCAGCCCTTAAGCTACTCTCTGTGGTCCAAGGAGGAAATCAGAACTTCACAGTCAGTGCTCTTTCTCTGGATGAAGTTCCTTTCTCCTTTTCAAATCTGACTGGTTGGTAGTGAATAGCAACCCATGATTCCCCAGAGTACAGAGAGGAGGTTTGCTGACATGCTGGAGCATCCTTGTGATGCTCCCCTCCTGCAGGGCAGGCCCAAGCCATCTCTGGCCATATAAAGGCTTGGAGAGGTGCTGTGGTGTGACCCACTTGGGTGCTCATAATTCCCCCCTGCCTCACCACTCCAGGTCTAATATTTTTTTCTGGACAACAGGTCAAAAAGTGTCAGGCTGGTTCCTGTGGAGAGCATTCATGACATTTTTCACAGTGGCAACAGGATTTCTCATGGACCTTGAGACAAGTCTTTAATTATGGAACACTTTTTATGATTTAACTATTAATAATTACCTTCCCAGATTTTTAGTTCTGAATAATTGCTAGAGCCATGGAGTCATTGTTTTATATTATGAACTTGACTAATTGAGTGCAGCCAGCATTTGTTAATTGTTCCTCTTACGCATATGCTAAATCCAGAAGTGTTGAAGTCGCTCTGGGACATTAATTTTAAACACAATTAAAGCATCATAACCTGTTGGCAATTATTCTCTGTGCATTGTTTTGATATTGATGGTTTCAGATCTGAGCACAGTAATTAAAAGGAACCACTGTTATTGTTGATCCCACAGATAAACAAATGCTGATTGCGTGCTGTGAACTGGTTAATCAAGTTTATTTAACTTGTTTTTAGTGATTCATCCCAGTGACTGTACTGGGGTGCTCTTTATATGAACCTAATAATATAATGGTTCTGGCTGTCTGCAGCTGCTAAAGGAGTTTCACTAATTCTCTAAACAGACTCCGGTAATGTTGTAAGGAATGGCATTGTTAGATACACAAATTAAATCCAGCTTGAGACCAAGGAATTTTCCCCTAAAATGAGACATGCTTTGAGACCTTGCTGTCCCAACTGCTCCCTGTCCTGAGCAGCAGCAGAGGTGATTATGCTTCCTGAGTGATGATTATGGTTTATGGACAGGCTCTTTGGTTTGGTTTGATTTTGGTGATACCAAAGTGTGCCATCTTTAGTCTCTTCCTTTGCCAAAGGAAACTTTGAGAAACTACTTTCTGCAGCTGCAGAAGTTCTCATAAGGTGACACCCAGTTTTCAAGCCACAGGTCCACAACCAAAAAACCAATCTCTCTTAGACCATCTCTACCTTTTGAGTGTCTGGTTTGCTCAGGCCCCTTAGCAGCGCTATCAATACCATTTACTGTCAGTCTCAGCAGTGGGAGCATTTTGCTGTGGCCATGAGAGCAGCACTTCCAGACCAGTTTGGCACTGTCCCAAGGGGCACCTGGCTGCTCACTGGGGCTGGGAAAGTCAAGAGATCAACTCTGTCTTGTGCTCTTGGCTATGGAAACTAAAGGTGCTGGCTAAAAGTAGATAAATTTTAATGATTATTATTGTTGTTGCTGCTGTTGTTGTTTTCATCATTATTTTAGTCTTATTTTCTAGGTTTTTTCCCCACAATAGATGGAGGGAAAGCCTTTTAAGGAGCTAGAGTGCACTGATTCTGTTTTTATTAAGGTTCTTGGTACAAACACTACTGACCTCCACAGCTAACCCTGGTTTTGTACAAGGCTGAAAAGGTTCCTTTCTTTAAGGCATTTAATGCTAGTATGTTTTGTACTTTCTTTTGTGTTATTTTAGGATAAGGGCTTTTAAAATGCCCTTAGTTTCTGAGCTCTCAGTTTCTGGGCCCTGTGTACAGATAATGTCTTGGTACAGCTTTCACGGTGCTGCTCCAGGCAACCACACTGGCTTTCTTTTTCCGTCAGAGGTTTCTGAGTTACTTTACATTTCTTGAAGTTGGTGGTGTTCAGTGTTCACTATTCCTGCAAGAAACCTCTCATGCTTCCAGCTGGCGGTGAATGTAAATTGCAAGAGGCTTATTGTGATTGTCCAGACTTTGGAAAACCTCGGTGTTAAAGGTACATTCCTTCATATCACAAAAGAAACATCAGATAAGTGGGATGGCTGGCCATCACTTCTCCTCCTAAAATAGTCCACAATCAGAATGAGCAGGAGGAACCCAGGGCCAGTAAAAACACTATTCTAAATAAAATCACACTATTTTCTTTATAATTGCAGGGCAACTATAGGAGTATTCTGCTGGGAGCACTGTACTGCAGACCTTAAATAGCAGTGCTAATGTTTAAATTGTATTTTCATTTTTTCTATGTTTTCCATGTCAGATTTCTGGGACTTTTGCCAGGTTTTAAGACCATATAGAATTAGTTGTTAAAAAGGAACATAAATATTTCTGAAGTGCTAGAGAATATGTATGTCTGATCTAATGAACAATAGTTTTGTTCATTTATCAATTGTTCATTGTAATTTACTCAAAAGCCTTTTTTTTTTTTTTTTGACTGGAAGTGAGAACACAGGAGCATGAGGAGAGTGATCCTCCTAGAGCTTCTGTACTGAATTTATATATACACAAAACATTTCTGTGTTCAATAATCAAAGTAGACAGGATGACATTTCTGCCAGATCGAGATGTAGACGGAAATGTAGGGGAATTTTCCTAGCCTGTCTGGACTGGGTAGTTGAGAGGTCATTGCAAACAATTTGGCTGATGTTATATTGAAGTCAGAATTGAAGAAAACTTGGAAGACCATATCATACTAGGTCTGTTTAAAAAGACATGCAAGATACTGCTACCTGGTGCTGGAGTATAAATTTAAGTGAGAAATTGCCTATTTCTATTAATATCTCAGTTTTCGTTCTTAATCTAATTCAGAAGTTGTCTGTGGATAAACTTTCTGGTCTTGATGCTGTAACTCAACACTAAGTTTGTTCCACCATCTCTGACTCAGTGTTATGATTTGGATAGACTAAATCAGTCTGATATTCTCTGCTAAATCAGCACATGTGGCATCTGCTGGAATCTGTGGGATTTGATCTCATCCTTCTGAGACAGACTATTTTTTTGCCTTGCAGCCTGGTAGATCTATTGATTTTCATGCAGGCTGCTGGCCTCTGATCTGCCAAAAGAGAATTAGTTACATGTTTCTATATGTTTTGCTACCGAGGCTTCGAAATCCTTCTTAACCCAAGTCCCTGCTTACATATTGCTACCATTCATTTTTATTGGCTTCGCTAAAGCTGAATTCCTGTATCTTGATTTTTCCCCAATTCATTCTCCGAGCGGCTTGAAAGAATCCAACTGAAAACAAAACCTCAAAGAGTTTATATAATGAATTACTTTTAAACTAGACGCTAAAAAAGACAGAGGAGCATTTATCAGGAATGTTTGTGGGCTTGGTGGTTATGAGCTTAAAAAAAAAAAAAATACCGTGTGGAAAGGCTTTTGTCCCATGACAGAGATTTAAAAGGCTGCGGGTTCGGATTCCAGCGGAGGCTCAGGCCTGTAATCGCGTTGGAAATGTTGCCTCTCGCACGGCGGCGCGGCTGCGGCGGGGCGCGGGCCGGCTAGGGGCGGCGGCGGGGCCGTCACCTGCTGGGGCCGCCCGGGGCTGGGGCTGCGCGGGGGCTCCGCGCCGCCGGCCCTGCGCTTCCTTCCTCCTCCCGGCCCGGGCTGGCCGTGCGGGCGCTGCGGCTCCAAGTTGGAGACGGGAGCTTGTGCGGTAGGCAGGGACAATGGAGGAAAATGAAAGCCAGAAACTTGAGCTGTGCCTGGCTTGCCCAGCAGACAGCAGGCAGACGAGGGGTAAGTAAGCGGCGATATAAGTAAGGCAAAGATGGAGTTACGTTTAAGCATGTCCCTGGTTGCTGCTTTATATAACTGGAGGCAGAATGCATGGAAAAAACAAATCTTTTTTTTCTTGTACTAATAGCTCTGCTGTGCACATTTCCCTAACACTGAAACTTTGTGAGTGTAACTTTCTCTTTGGAGAGATTTCTGTGCGCCCTGCGAAGCCGGGGTCACGCTGCATGGCTGTCAGGGATGCGGGATCCTGCCGGTGCGGAGGCTGAGCTGGGAAAAGCGTGCGCCCTTCCCTTTAAATGCTCTGCCAGCCTCAGTTATGGCAGAGAAATAGCACTTCCTTCCTAAAAGTGGGTTTGAGCTCATCTTTACCTCGGGGTGTCTGTTAAAAGAGGGAGATCCACGGCAGATTGTGACAGGGTTAGTTTACTTTGAGTGAAACCACTGGGGTTTGTTTTGGAGCGAAGCCAGGACCGTCTAAGCGGGGTTTCTACGGCGCTCTGCCGCTATGCATTCACACATTCACTGCTGCGCTATCTATTTCCTAAAAAGTGAACGAAAAGTATTTCCTGGAGAATTCTACATGGGCCATTCCATGTGAAACATAACATTTAGGTAGCCTGACAAACACCTAATCTAATCTATATCTGTTTTAGTGTTTGTGGGACACCTGTGAACATTCCCATTTCCTGCATGTTGTATTCCTCAAAGACACTTCAGGAGAAGTGTTACTGTGCTTCTACAATAGTTCGTGTGGTTTAAAGAAAATCACACAAGTTTATGAGTATGGAATGCCAACAAATAGTGTATTAGAAATGTAGGAAGAAAATAAATGCTCTTCTTTTTTTTTTTTCTTTTTTTTAATTGGGTGTTCATTAATTGATAGATTCTCTTTTGAATTATTTTTTAAGTAAAATTACTGAGCATTGTGAGTAACCTCTGTCTGTGTATGTTTATGTTTAGTGGGACGGAAATCTTCAAGAATGTGTCTGACTAGGGAAAAAACTGCCTTCAGTAACACATTTTTTCTGTAGGGGTTGTATGAAGCTGCCTCAGATACATGTGGAGCTAGGAAAACAGAGGGGTGGCCAGACTGATTCTATGGTTCCCAAAAATGTTGAGTGCTGAAAGCTCGTAACCAAATGCAGTAGTTTTGGCCCCTATCCAAAATTTGCATTGGAAAGAGAGCTAATTGTAAAGACAGTGAAGTAAATTAGAACAATTCCAAATAATATCACATTTACTGCTAACATAAATGTAACAGAGGTTGGTTTGACTCATGCTGTTAAATCCATATTCTTTTTTAAAATGTTAGTATTGAATGGGGTTCGCTTCAAGGCTCAGTTTCAGAGTATCAGTATGAGTCAGGTCCACACTTGTTCCTTTCTGAAATTATTCTGAAAATGTTCTTTTCTCATGTCACCTGGCTTGCAAAACAGGACTATTAAAATCTTCATAGCATTTAAAGTAATGAAGCAAAGTGACTTTCCTGACCTTTGTAGACTTCATGGAGGGTGTGACTTAAAAGAATTACATACCAGGACATTATCAAAGGACTTTTTTATTTTTCTATTCTTTTTCTCCTAGCTCACAGCCATTAATCTGTCATGATAATCTTGCTGCTAATCCTAGACATACTCCCTCTACACTGCAGACCTGGGTCTTTACTGGAGTAATGGGTGATATTGGTGATGTTAAGAAATCTTGAAACTTGTTTTCAGATTAGAAAAGCAAATCAAGTGTAAGAGTTACTCGTGCCTTTGGATAACCAAATTCCTTCCTGTCAATCAGCAAGTCTTGCTTTTAGTTGCCCTCTAGACTTGCTGCTTTATTGAACAGAAAGACCTTTAACTTTTAGCTTCTGAAAATGAGGGAGGGAGAGAGGAAGACAAGCTTATCTCACACCTCTGTGTTTTCTACTGCCTTCTCTTCGCTCCTTTCCCAAGGAGGGTACTTGCATAATTTATCCTTTTCCTACTCTTAGCATTCATCTGGGAACCATCACATGATGTTTCACACATTTCACAGTTATCTGTAGAGATTGATTTGCTAGGTCTATTATCTTCACTTGGAAGATATGGAAGGTTTACCCACTATGTTATTGAGCACTCCAAAATCCAGAAAATCTCTCTATTTTTCCTCCCTATAGCACTGTGGCAAACCCAGCATCTGTGCAACTTATGTGTCTCGAGATCCACAGGGGAGTTTCAACAGCCCAGTGCTCAGCCCTAGGCAAGTGACCATGAAGTCACTTATCCCTGTCCAGAAAGTGGTCCAAAACCTTTTTTTTCCAGCAGCTAGTAGAGAAAAAACCCATACTGAAACACAATAGATTTTAGTTTGCAAAGAAAGTAATTTGCTGTAATGATGCAGGATCAGGATCTTGCTGGATGCCCAAGTCAGCTTTCTGGCAAGATGAGGAATTAGTTTGCATAGTTTACATTCCTTTCTTTTCGCTGGTATTTATGCAGTATTTTCCAAATATATGAACGAAAAAATAAGAGACTTTGTTGATCTTTCTAATACTGTATAAGAAAAGTATGTTATTTTTGATTCCTTTTCAAGGTTTCACCTAATAACAAACAGTGGTAAAACATTTTACTTGATATGTCTCTTTATGTGCAAATAATTAGCTCTTTCTTAAACTACTGAAATGACAGAAGTGCAGAGTAGGGAAAGACTTTGCATGAGAGAGATTTAGGACCCAAAATACACACTTATGAGTTCTGGGTTGGGCTTGTCAGCACAGGTTTACCTACCTGCCTTCTTGAGGAAGTGCCTGCCATCACTTCAGTCATTGAAACTGCTGCTCTGACCGTACTTTGAGGGCTTATACCAAATTGCTGCACTCAGTCGCCTGAGCTCATGCTGACTCCCTCCAGCTCCAAGAAAATCCCTTATTTTATGGCTGTGCCTTTTTTCCAGCAGCTTGAGGGATATAAACTCTAGGCTCTTGGCACAACAAATTGAAGATGGTAAATTCCATCCAGCCCCAACCGTCCCATGTAAAATCCATCGGAAGGACTGTGCAGCTTTCAGAAACTGTTTTCACTGAGTGTATCTGGAGTAGCCATACTGGCTTCTTGCAAGCAAAACTTTCCTGTTTGCCATTTTTCTCAAACAAGCTCAGTGTACCTGGTGGCTCATGACTTTCCAACAAGCAGAGAAGGATGGATGTTTCTTAGTTGAGTTGTGTTGGAAAAAGTTGAGTGCATGTGTGTTTGTACACGAAAGTGAGGCTGCTGCTCTGGAGGTTTAACCAGGATTGTGCTGCTAAGAAGGTCTTAGAAGGTGCTGTGAAGACCGCAGATGACACTTTGCATCTGTGTAAGACTTCCCTGTGAACCAAACCTGCTTGCAAAGTTGTGTCCAGATCTGTGCTCATCAAACCATGGTGTCACCTGCAGTCTGGGCCCCTGTGCCTGCATCTGCTTTCAGGATAGGTTTCCAGGAATGCAAACAAGAGGGCATTGTGGAACATTTTGGAGCCCTTGAACAGTATAGGGAGTTTACAGAAACATGCAGTCTTTGAGGACCGTCCAGGGCCAAGTTCTGTCATGAAACCCAAGGAAATGGATTCCCTATGTGAGCTGGTGGGACATCCAGCAGCGGCTCCACCATTGGAGGATTTGCTTTATTACTGGGGCTTGAGGTTCCATGGCACATGGCAGGCAATTGACAGTGCACACCAGAAAGCTGAGAAATCTTCAGCATAAAATCTTGAGGCAGCTGGTGTGCCTACCACACGCAGTGTCAGAATGAGTGACTGAACCATAAAAAAAACCTAGTAGGTGCCTGTTTCCAAGCAGTGGTACTGTATAATGGCAGCACGTGGGCAAAAGGGGCTCTGAGGCAACAAGTGTGAGACAGAGAAAAAAAGATTTATTCAAAATAGGTAGAAGAAGGAGCCCCCTGCTCCTGGGGAGGTGCTGGGAAGGGTTAACACTCAGGGGCGTCTGAGTTTGAGTCTGTCTGGTAAAGAGGAGGAAGGCCACATAAGACTTGGAGAGGCCTTTTCAGTACTTCAGGTTTTTGTTAGTTTTTGGTTGTTTTTTTTTCCTTTGCTGACAAAGGAGTGAGGGGTTTTTTCAAAGGTATTAGGTAACAAGGCTCCAGTCTACAATTTTTTGAGCACCAGAGGGTTTATGTTACAGAGTTATCTGAAGATAAGCCAGCACTTACATACCCACAGTGTCTGCCTATCTCTTTACAAATGTTGTCGTGGTCTTTGGTCTTAAAGTAGATTTTAAAGTAGTAAACTTTATCTGAGGGTTTTTTTTTTCCTTTTTAGATCCCACAGAACTTGCTTTTATTGTATTTCTTAAGAAATGGTTTATGGAAAAATGATGTAGAATTTTCCAGCCTGCTGTCCTGAGACATATAAAATCTGAGGGAGATCCGTGAAATTTAAAACCAGACCATAGTGAAAAATCAGGAAAAAGAGACTCCCAAACCCTCTTGCTATTTCCTAGGTGTTTCAGAACATGCTGAAAACACACTGAAAAAAAAGATTAAGGATGATAAATCTGCTCTGTCAAAGGAATTTTTATCAGTTTGTACCCTGAAATATAGTAGTTAGGGGGCCATTAAGTGTACTGGACCCTATTGAAGAAATCTGTTTCTTCTTGTAGAAAGCATCCTGTAGATCTTAAAGGTCAGGGAATAAGGCCCTTGTCAGATCTTCTTTTCAAGTCACGTAGGTAAAGTTGGTATAAAAGGAACATCCACTTTAATGATACTCACTTTTCTGTGAGGCAATACTGCAATTGTGTGATAGAAGTAGATAAGTATGTGCATAGCTTATATAAGGGATTATTTCTGGGCCACTTACTATGATATGTATATGCCTAATGATGCAGAACATGCCATTGCATACTGCCAGACTTTTAAAAGTACCTAGCTTTCATATCAATCTTTTTTCCCATTTTGCTACTAATGTGAATGTTGGTATTAAGTTTTTATAATACAAACTATGTTTGGTTTTGGTTTTTGTTTCTTTGCAGACCAGGCAAAACCCAGTTTGCATGTGACATCACTGGACGATGCAGAATGTCTCCGATCTAAAGAGCTGCTTTCCTCCCCGAGCAGTCACACCTCTCCCAGCTCAAAGCCCACCCGCAACATCCCTCGGAGACACACTGTAGGTGGCCCTCGCAGTTCCAAAGAAATACTGGGAATGCAAACCTCAGAAATGGACAGGAAAAGAGAGGCTTTTCTTGAGCATCTGAAACAGAAATATCCCCACCATGCCACAGCAATAATGGGACACCAGGAGAGATTAAGAGATCAGGTAAGGAAGTCAAATTTCTATCGTGTGTGTTTAACGGTCCTTATAACTCCTACAAAACTCAGTGTTGCCTCATTACAAAAGGTGAGAATGTAACAAAACATGAAACAAATTTTTGGATGTGGCCTGTGATTCAGATGTTGCCTTGAAATTCAAAGAAACGAAATAAATCTGTTCAGTATTACCTTGGAATTGTTTGTTGAAATTGACATTTCTGAAGAGCTTTTCCCTTTTTTTAGAGCATATGCAGAGAAATAAGTGAAGGTGAGACTCTTGATCTTAGTATATGAGTCTCAATCTACTTTTCAGAGCTAAAGGGAAAATATGTAACAGCTGCTGACTTCTGTTACACTTTGAGTATTGGCACTGCTGCCTGGGAGAAAAGAAAATACCTGCAGAGTGTGTCTTTATGCTTTAGCTGGCTCTGTTACCCTTTCATTTGGTTTCTTTTCTATTTTTGAGTTTTGTAATGCAAACAGAGCAGACTTACCCATAACTGTCTGCCTCCTCCAGGGAGCTTTGACACCCACATTCGTCTGTCAGCAGCATACCTGAGGGTGGTGTGCCTCTGCCTGCAGCTGCTTCCCAGCAGCCAGCAGTCCATGCAGGGTCAGAGGGGAGGTGACACGCTGATGTATCTCTCAGAGCAGGTGGAGGCTGCCGGCACGCCGACCTTCTCAATTCAGAGACTGCCGTGCAAGGATCTCTGCCTAACTCTGGGCTCTGATTTTGGGTGCAATAACAGAGTTTAATCTGTTTGGGCAATCTATCATTTATTCCATAATTAATTTTTTTTTTCAGTCAAGCATCAGAATTTGGAGTTTGGTCTAAAAAATCTTGTGCTCATTATTCTCGGTTTAGCAAATGATTGACAGCAAGCCTTTTTGTAGGAGCTCATTTGCCTTAGTGGTTTATAGGTGTTGCAGCACTAACAGCAAATTAAGTGTAAATAAGGAATAAAAATGAGTTGGAAAAACATTGTACTCTGTTATGGAAGCTCTTAGTGAATTCCAAGCTTCTTTGAAGCTTTGCATATTTGTGAGGCTTTGAAGATCAGACTGTTACAGGTTTAGAAAGATTGTAATTTGTTAACTCACCCCTAGAACTTCTCTTTTACAGGGTCTCTAGAGATCCCAGGTGCTATCACTGTTAGAAACCATCTGTGTCCAGCTAAAATTGCTGCAAGACTTCAGCTCTAATGAGGATGATCTATTCCTCATTTTTAAACAGTTTTACTCCTTTCTTTTTAAAGTCTTGACTTTTTTTCTTCCCCACTTATCTCTTCCATGAACTTTAGTGACTGTGTGGAATGTGCTGGGTGGTGGATAAAGATAGCATACAAATTAAATAAAGGGGGTGGGAGGGGGGCGAAATCCAGAGATTAGATCTTTTGGAGTCATGTAAATATTTAGTTCCAGTGTTGCAGACACTGCAAACCTAGTTTGAACAGCCTACAGCATTACACCCTACACATTTTGTAATTTGAGCCTTTTCTGAAGGCAGTAAATTACAGAAGGAATGCAGTAACTGCTCTTGATATTTGTTTAAAATGTGTCTTCCTTGCTAATTTATTGATGGCAAAATTCATTCTCCTGCTTCTACTTTTTGGTGATTAGACAAATGTATTATATGTGTTGTGTGTAATGAGTTTTTTAACAATTTTAATTTTTAAAACAAAATAACTTTGAAACTACTATTAGAGCATCAAAATGTATTTCTTGGAAGTGGGAAATACTGAAGACCAGCCATTCAGCCTTACTTAAAAAAGTATAAACCGAACTAAAACCACATGAAAACATGCAGAAATAAATAACAGAAGTTGATTGTAAGAAAGTTGCTTAGTTGGCATGTGATGTATAACTGTCTGGCTCATCAAATGCAGCAAGACTGTGATGATCATAGCATTACAGTTCAGAGGGGGATTTTCTTACCAATTGTGTGTCTGTGCGCACACCCACATCTCAGTATTTGGTGTTTGTGTGTGTTTATATGTAACTGTATATGGATACACATAGGTATGTGTGTATAAATATATATATATACACACAGCTGTGTGTGTGTGCATGTGTGTGTATGTATTATGTGTGATTTCTTAGCCACTCCATGAATAAGACTATAGTATAATTTTGCCTTGAAGGGTGTATATGTATGTTTAGCATCCATGCTTCCTTTTTTGCACCCTTATATGTATGAGTGTGTAGCAGTGGTATAGAAGACAAACTACATGCACATGTAGTAGGTATGCATATGCAACATATACATGTATCACAAACAAAATTTGTAAGGTGTATGGGAAGACATGATTTAAAATGTCATATTTTAAATTAAAATATCAGAATTTATTTTCCAGGTTCCTTTCCAGATTCCTTTTTTCCCTCCTTACTTCTTCTGCTGCTCCAGTGTCTGGAAAGAGGCAACATTGTCCACAGTGGGAATTTCCACACTGTAGGACACCTATCAAGGATAGTAGTTAATGCAACACTGTTTTCTAATCTCTTTGTTAAATGGTGCAGCTGAAACATAAAATACCCCAGTATTTACAGTCAGGTAGCCCCTGGTGTGTGTGTGTATATATATATATATATATGTAAAATTTCTCTTCCAGGTTGTTTTAAACCCTGTCACCTCCACAACCAGTAGAAAATCAAGATTGGTAATTGTCTGGTTTCTTCTTTGTGGACATTGTTCTCTTGTCCATTTTAGCCATCATTATCTGAGTATGGCAAACTGACTCCTTGTTTGCAGGAAATAAACATCAGGGCAAAAATATTATATATGCTGTCACATCCTACTGTATCACTTCCACCAGCAAGGGCAGCTGAATATTGTCTGCATCTTCCACTATGTGCTAATGGTTTCCTCCAGGCTTCATTTATTCAGATAAATACCTCCCTGGATGTGCCTCCTGAGGACCCAATTCTGCTCCTGATAATCTGCCACAAATCAGAAATACAATCATGGCCAGGTAAAATGCCAGCAGGGATTACTGATGGTTAGCTAATGTGATGACCTGAAACCTCCCAGCTGTGCACACAGACCATTTCTCCTCTGAAGGTTTGTTGCCTTGTTTGTGATAGCCTGTTCTGGAAAGGAAAGCTCACAGAGGCAGGGGCCATCTTTATTTGCACAAGGGGCTTGAGATATTGCAGCCAGGCAGATAGCCTGTAGCTAAGCTGCTCTGTGGTAAACTGGAGCGCGACTTTGCAGCAGCCTGGGGGAGTGCAGACACACCTTGTGTGCCCCAGCACAGGAGAATGCAGCACCCCATGGCCACATCTCTGTGACCCACAGCCGAGCAGCTCGCCCTCTCATTGCAGCTTTTCCCCCTTCTAAGATGAATCCACAGCTGGGCACCAGAGCTCCCTCCACCTGGAAGCCTGTAAAGCCAAGGAACAATTTTTACTTTTTTTTTTAGGCAATGCAAGTTTCTGCAGGAGATTTAAATGCATTACCTCTGCCAAGGCTGTCTCACCTGTGGTAATGAAAGGAAGGTGCTAATGTAATCCCCAAGGAAGTTAGGGGGAAAAAAAGCAAGAAAGAAACAGTCTGGGATATCTTCAGTTTCAGACAGTGTGAATCATCTTCTGTGGAGCTCATGGAAGGACATGGTCACTTGCTTAGGAGAGGCTGACTCTGGTCAGCAGAGTAGGAAAGCAGGAACAAGTGTAAAAGCTAAGTCTGTAGCTGCAAACATGAAAAGGAGTTAGCAATTAAGAGGTTAAAATGCTAACCTGGCAATGGGAGGGGGTAATCCCTGCTGTGAACCTGTTTTACAAGTCACCTCTAAAAAAACCTTTCTGAGGGGCAGAGAACAAAAATGAATGCGTAGAAGTTTTTCTGAGCAGGAGCTTGTGAGCCTGGGGTAAGAAAGTGAGCTGGAAGAAGTTTGCCACAGCTTTCTTCAGTTTTTGTTTGACTAGGAAATAGGCTGGGAGGTGTGGAAGGGTCAGGAGCAGCTCTAGTGCTTCAGGCAGTGCTCCGTGAAGAAGAAATTTTCTTGGCAAACAAAATCAGATTTCAATCAATTAAAAACAAAACTCAAATCCTTCCGGTGCCTTTGCAGGGGTGATTGCCTAGAAAATGGTGGTTTAGGGGTTTTTGTTGTGTTCATTTAGATCTGAACATGACAGGTAACTCTGGCATCTGGGCAGGTGTGGCTAAGGTTACCATGGAGATCCATGATGTCATGCTTGATAGAGCATGTCAAGACAGCTAATCTAACATGTAGATGTTCAAAAAGTCCCATAGGCCAGGACTAAGCTTTATGCAAATAACAAAGTTACTCTGCAAAAGGGCGAAAGAAAACACGGCTGAGATATGGCGTGCGCTCTACCTGGCAGCTTGAAAGGATTATTACAGATTTCATCATAAATTAAAACTTTTGGAACTAAAAGAAGAGGATTTCAGACCGTCTCTGGCCTCACCTGCGGGATCTCACATTTCGGTAAATAAGCCTCTTTCTGTTTCTGCCCTCGCTGTGAAAAAATGCTTTTGAAATCCTGGAGTTTGCTTCACCATGTTCCTGCTGGCAGCAGGATTGAGTCAATAAAGCAAGTTTTCTGGCAGGGCATGTTCCCTTTTCTCTTTCAAAAATGAGTTCTTTATTGAATGAACTAAGAATTCGGAATTATTTGAAAGGCATTGTAATGTATCATGTTGATTATATGAATCATGCTGCAAAAATTTCCTAGGTAGTGTTTTGGAGGAGAAACTAAGAATGGAGACACTGTATTTATTTGTAGATTATTGCCAGATGTCTCTCCTTTAACTGTTAAAATAGAGCCCTAAAATTATAACAGCATTTATTCCAGGATTTGATATCTGTTAAAATACCGACGTTTTTTGTTTTTTAAATTAATTACAGTATCAGTTGGTTAAACTGACTTTGAATGTATGTTTTGATATCATAGGTAACGTTTGAGCACTTCTTAATAGATTTTTTTCCTTGGGTAAAAGTACGTTAGTAGAGGATAAACATATTCGGAGGTGAAAGTCGAGCAACAGAAAGGCTATTGGGACTTTGGGATGTGAGGTATAAACAAAAGGGGATACTTTTAGTCCCTCTGGAGGGACAGTAAGCACCTTGTGTTCTTAGTTGCAGCCACTTTCATGCTCACATCAGCCAGAGCAGATCAAGTAAACAGCAGTAGGTAAGGGATGGCTGGCATGGTGGGATGTGGTAACGGGAAACTGCGTTGGGGCTGCAGAGTCCCCTTGGTTCAGGTGGCTCAGTATGGAATGGAAATGGGAATGGAAATGGTCTGGGTAGGAACAATGCCCAAGCTTAAAAATGTGAAAAGAGAAAAATAGTAATGTTCTACCTAAGGCTACTGAGAGATATAAACTGGAGAGAAACTTCACTTCCATGTAGATCCTCTGTAGGTTTTAGGGAATGAGAGGGTTGCAGAATATGGTAAGCACATTGTTTCATTCCAGGTGAAAAAAACAGGGTATAAAGGTTTTCTGATATTCTGCATTGCTTGATTAGACAAGGTTAAATAAACATTTTTTGGAATGTGTAGTGACTTTTAAAGTGAGAGAATTGAAAGCACTGCAAGTGAAGAAATCACTTCAAAAACTGATTTCTTTTTAGTCTTAACTCTTTTGCTTTTACACCCAGTTATATCTTGAGTTATTAATGGGAATTTTTTAGAATTCATTTGAATTTAACCTTTCTCCCAGACTCTGAGTGTTAGTTATTTAGTACTTGCTTATGTACAAATAACAATGTGTAAAATAAACTAGCATATTTTGTGTTCATTACACTGTTGCTGGTTGATGCCATGGAATCGGGTAGGGAGAAATTGATTTAGTGTTAATGCTGCATGAACACTTCTTTGGTCTGTGCAAGTTAAAAAACAGAGTTAAAAATTACATTCAGTTTTAAAATGTGAAGAATGTCACTTTAATCTGGATATGCTGCAAATTTTTCTAGTTGGGAATCCATTTCATTGAATTACCACTTGGTTTGCATACTGCTCTACTTAACGTGTCACCAAAAAATGCCTGTTCATGTGTGAGAAGTCAGGGTCACGCAGCCAGAACATGCTGTTCTGTTGGCATAGGTTGTAGGTTTTTGTGTGGAGGAAAAGTAAAGTTTCAGAAGTTGTTTGAGGAGGTTTCTGTGAGTTCCTGTCTCCTCTCCACCAATGGGCACTGCTTCCCTGCCCGAGTGAGGCAGCAGTTCCCCATTGTCCCTGGGCAGTCTGATCAAGCAGAGCGCGCTGAGGAAGGGGGACCTCCCCAGTGTCCACACGTGTCCCCTGTCTCACCTACAGCTGGTGCAACAATTTATTGCTTTCAGGGCCGCCCTAAGTTAGGGGCAACTGCTCGTATTTTACACTGTTACAAGCACCTAAGAAAAGCAATGAAAATGAACATATGCGACATGATTACGAGGTTAAATCTCTGCTGGATTCCAAGCCCTTTGCTTTTGTTTATGGAAGGACATGAGATGACATGTCCATTTGTTTTGAGTTGAAACATGCTCTTTAGCCCCCAGATAATGCTGTGATTGCAAGATATTTAAAAATAGCTTGATAGATAAATGAACAAAGGGCTGGTTCATTAGCAAAGTAAAGTGGATTTACTTTGTATTCACTCAAAGTGAAAATGCTGAGGAAGAATATTCCTAATAGAATGTCTCAGTGGAAAGTCTTTCAATTTTACCCTCTAGTTTATAAAAGTAAGGCAAACTATTAAGGTACATATTAAACTACTAGCCCTAAGGTATCTCTAGGAGTAAATGAAGTTTAACTAGATTGTTAATACTTGCTTTGATAAATATAAGTTTCTTCATTTATATCTATCAGTTAAAAGTAATTTGAAAAGCTGGGGGTTTTTTGAAAAAGCAAACAAAACAAAGCTGCAAAAGGACTAATAAAGCAATTCCTTTTCTTTTTCCTTCCCTCCCCCATGCAAACCACACACCAGTGCAGTTACTTTGCCCCAACAGGATTAGTAACTTTTTTCTGTGGCAACGCCTCTGCATTTCAAATAGCGTGTACTGTTTGTAACTCATAAGTCCCAGGTAGTTGTTTGTACTTACCTTTGTTCATGTGAATTTTGTACATATATTTTTCTAATCTTATTTTATGACAAGCAAAAGTATTTTTAGAATGCTTTGTATTCAGTTGACTGTGTAAATGCCTGCAGTGATCTTGTTCCAGTACCTGTTGTTAAATCCAGTAAGGAATCTAGGACTTTGGTATCCCTTAAAGCATATTTCAGGCAGCTGCCTTCAAAAGTGTTGCCCATGGAAACCTCTCCCAGTTATTGTAGACACCTGAGATTTCTTAGGTTTCAGAAACTCAAGCTTTTCTGGCCCAAAATGTCCTGAGGCATTTATAGGTGTGTTTTTGCACATACTCGGTTTAGCCCTTGTTCTTTCTGGATTCCTCTGTCGATGACTGCCAAAAGCTGCACCAAAACAGCCAGCAGGGCCCTGCCTGGGGGATGGGTTCAGGGCAGCACTGCCTCCTTCAGCAGTGGTGGGGAGGAGTGCCTGCACAAAGGGTGCTTTGCCACTGCTTCCTCTTCCAACTCTGCTTTTAAACCAAAGCACCTCCAGTTGCTTCCTGCCCAGCTCAGGGGTGAGCAGCATGGGAGGCATCCTCAGGACACCATTCCAGGTGGGGCTTGTCTGTGATCCCTAAATCCCAAAATTAATTTCAGTCCCCTTATTTACTTAAGAGAGCACAATAAGTCTGTGACAGAAGTGATAATGAAGACCTGCAAGCTCTGGTCTTTTGGCCATGCTGGTTTTGAGCAGGTGTTCTCATTTGGCCACAGTTCTGAAGGTGTGCTACAGAACGTGTGAGGAGCACTTGTCTGGCAAATGATCACAGCCAGGCAGAGGTGTTGGGTGAGGGCAACAGGTTAGTTGGTGTTGGTGCTGAGGTGACAGTGTCATTCCCTAGGTGACCTGTGATTAGCCTCAGAACTGGTGAATTTGCTGTGTCCAAAAATCATTTCCCTGCAAATGGTTGTGAATATGCTTGGGTTGTTCTTGTTACAGCTGAATAGTCCTGTTAGCTTCTCACTGGGAAGCACTTGTGTGCTATTTGCACATTGTCACTTGGGATGGGAGCACATATTGATGTCAGTCATTAGCAAAGTAAATGCACCTCTGGACTAGTGCTACCGCTTTACAGCATTTTTCAGTTGATTTTCTAACAAAGGCAGATTGCACTGAAGTCACCTGATTAACTGGTTTGGTTTAACCATAATCACTGGGATTTAAATGTCTTTTCTGGGCTCAAATGGGAGAACAGGAGTAAATAAGTCAATCACTTATATACATATATTCCAATTTCTCTTCTCTTCAAATGAGTTGAGTATGCCAGGAAAACCAGTCCTGTTGTTAAAATTGCATCTAACACCTGTGACTCTGACAGCTGCCCCTGAGATATGTGTTTTTAATATTCACCCAGTCATGATAATAGTGCCAGTTCAGTAAATTCAGAATCTGCGGTATCAAGTTCTGCATCTTGACATAGCTAGTCAATGCAGGGACTTCCAGTTGGTCAAGGATCTTTTGAAGGGTCCTCTTTTGGTCTTGTGGATTTTTTGTCCCAGTTAGTACCTTTTGTGCTGCTGCATTTTGTGTGGCCCCTTGTGCAGGGGATTGTAGTGATTCCAGTTATTCACTAGGAGACTGCGGCCTTAGTAAGCATTGAGCAGTGCCATTTGTTTCAGTTTGGGTAAGATTTTTATTGGCTGATCAATACACTGCCATAGGTGTGCATCACTTTAAAAAAACACAAAGTGTAAAATTCAAAAGTAGTTACTAAACAGAGGAAGAGAGAAGCTATTCTCTTAGCTTATTTTTGGATTACAAAATCCAAAAGACCAATAATATGTTTTTCACTTTGAGTTCTGCCTCTTAAGGGCAATTTCTTAACACCTGTCAGGTGGTGGATGTGGGATAATCAGCCATTATGTATGTTCTGGTCTTTGGGAGTTACAGATTATTTTGTCCCACATCTGGAGATTCATCTTCCAAAATTATCTTCTTGCTAGTTGTAGGACTGGATCTTCCTGATACCTACATGAATGTCCAGTTCTGTTTTGTACTGCTGAATTCTTGACTATGTTAATGTCTCATGACTGAAAATTCCAGGGCTCAATTAAGTTTTAAGACTCTTTCAGCTTCTAAGGGATTTCTCACACATTTCTTACACATTCCTTTAATAAACTGTCTTCATTGCAATTATTTCATTCAAAAGAGCAAAACTAGTTTTACTTCAATTTCAATTAAAGCTAAATATTTCTTTGGTCTGAAGGGAGATATCTGTCCTTCAAGAAAGGAGGAAGGCAGCAAGAGGAAAATGTAAAGAGTGGAAAAACAGAGTTAAAAGGTTTTGGTTTTTTTCTTATTTGAAAGAAGTTGATTCTGATTTTAAATCCTACACGATATGTTCATTTCAGACACATTTCCTCCCAGATGAACAAGCAGAGACTTTTCCAATTTGCACCTATGTTGTGGGTATGTGGGTATCTAAAGTCTGGAAACAGACCTGCTGTCAATGTTTATGTATGAGTTTGGGCTTTCTTCCACTGTGCTTTGAAAGCATAATTTTAGCTGCATTTATTAATTTTAGACCTATTTTTAGTAACACAAAATACTATGCATCAGACTGTTGTAATTAGTAGCAAACTACTCACAAAAGAAACAAATATTTGACTTTGATTAGAATAAGTAAAAAGAAATATCACTTATTTCCCATTGGCTGAACAAATAAACCATTGCGTGACATTGGTTGGTTGATATAAATGAGAGGAAATATTGCTTGGAAGGAAGAATTATTTTTTAGGATAATGTAAAAAAACAACTTAAAAGTACACATGTAACATAAATGCTTCCATTTAAAAAGTGTACCCAAAAAATTAGAACATTTATAAAATTTCTTGTTGATCTAAACAAACTATTTCTTTTTTCTTTTTTTGATAGAGGTGATAATTTGAGTAAATTCTTGATCTACTTATATTTCTGTTATGTATTTCCCTAAAACTCTAAAGAAAAACCCACTCCAAAACCTCACAGATATTGTGTGCCAATTTCACTCTTTCATTATGGATATCACATGATCTTTATTTTTTTTTAAGCTATTTCTTATTAAAATTATTTAATAGCTTTGCACTAAACAGAAAACATTGTGTCAACATCTGCTACCCACGGATGTGGGAGAACCTCTGTGCTCTTAGAATGGGATCACCACAGTAATGCAATTATCATGATTTGTCAGTAACTACTGCAGTATTTTTGGGTTTTTTAGAGAATCTCAATTGTTCCAATTTGTTTTCAGCTGCTAGTCCAAGCTGCCATCTTTTTGGCTAATACCAATTCCAGCACTGGAAATACAGGCAGGATGGTGCCTTCTTGATGGGAAGTGTTCATGGGAATGCCCTTCTTGATGGGAAGTATTCATGGGAATGCCTTCTTGATGGGAAGTATTCAGATGCAGTATTTTTAGGTTTTTTAGAGGATCTCAATTGTTCCAATTTGTTTTCAGCTGGTAATTCAAGCTGCCATCTTTTTGGCTAATACCAAGCCCAGCACTGGGAATACAGGCAGGATGATGCCAGCCTCTTGCACATGTGGATGAGTGGGCCAGAGGAGGGTTTCTGCACCACACAGACCAAGGGACTCTGCTTTACCAGAGGCAATTAGTGTGGTGTCTGTCACTGGGGAATTTAAATGAGAACAGGATAGAAACAGCATCAAACCTTTGTGGAGGTCAGTGGAGAACCTCTCCCTTCAGAACATGGCAGAAGGGTGGGATGGGGTGGAGCAAGGAGGCGCAGATCACAAAAATGTTTTTCTTGGCCCTCGTGGTGCTGCTATTGATGTCAATAAAATGTTCCTGCTGACCAGGGTACAATTGGCTCAAACACCCAGCAGACTGCCTGACCGACGTGCTCTTCCTCTGATATCAGATGCAAGCATTTCATTTCTGGCTCATGTGTACTTCCCCTCTATTTTATTTTTACCAAGTGTTTTCCACACCGGACGTTGCAGCACCTGCTGCTGCCGCGGCACGCCGGGCCCGCGGCTCCCTCACGGCCGCAGCTGCCGGGCCCTGCTGCTCGGGCTCCGGGCCACGGGGCCTAATCCCGGCCTCAGCAGCTGCCTGCGTCCATCCCGAGCCTGGAACCCACGGCATGGGGAGTCAGGTTGCTTCCTGAGGCCGCTGAATGGCTTTCAGTAATGCAGCACTGCTGCAGAGGCCGCGTGTAATACTTGGTGTTGCTGTAAATATTCAAGATGCTCATGCTGAAATATTCAAGATATTTCACCACAGCATTAACTATTTGTGTTACTTTGATTGCTCTTTCATGTCTTACTGTACATGTGTTAGCCTCTTCCTCCATTGCTGAGTTGTGACCTCCTTGGTCTTGGGTATTAATCCTGTCACAAAAGGGAGTTTGCAGCCCATGTATTTGCTCAATCCCCACCCGTGTGCGAACACGCAGCCATGAGAAACCAGTATTTTTTATATGTGACTCATTCATCCACCCGGATGCGTAATGAAGTTGCACATCAGATGAGGCTCTGCCGCAGGTGCACACCTATGGAAAAGCTGCCCCAGGAGAAACAGGGACCTGTGCTGCTCCTGCTCCTGCCCTTCCATGCTGGTGGCAGTCTGCTACTGAGGAGATGGCTTTTGGGGAGGAGGTAACTCCTCGTGCTCCTGTGGCACAACCGAGAAGAAAAAGGAACTTCTCAGCTCTTTGCTGCTCCTCTGGTGATTCTCCTGCAAGCCAGGTACAGCTGTGGTTAAGAGCCATGGCTTTCTTCTGTGGGGCTTGTGTGAGAGTGGAAGCTTTTGGATAGGCTGTTATATTCAAAACATTGCTGCCTGTAAGAAGGAATGTCCTTAAGTCTTCATTATTATTATCCTATTGTCCATACATGTTTCTAGATTGATTTTGAGAGGTGCAAAAAACGTGACTTTGCTGCAGTAGTTATCAGATGTTTTCAAGAGGCAAACTGACAGCCTACCAAAGAAAGGGTTCTCTTTAACCATGTTAAAATGCAATTTGATTTTATCTCATGGTTTCAAAATTTGTCATGTGCTGTTCAAAAACCAAGATGCTTTCTTCTCTAATTACAGAGAATGTTTGTATGCAGGGTTTAATCTTCTTATGGGAAGTCTTCCAGGACTCTGGACTTTGTGGGCCTCTTCTGAATTGAAGGGTTAGGAAACAGTAGACTTGTACTCTGAAGATACTTGAGTAGTGAAGATGAGTGAGCTACTTTTTTCCTCATGTCTTCTCTTGCTTCTGCTGTAATATTTTGGGTTTGACATATCTTTTTTTCTTCCTGCTGTGACAGGAGGTATTGGTTTGTTTTAAAGATACTGTGAACTCAAAAGTTCAGTCTTGTTTCTGCATGACTTAAACCTGTCTAAGTTTCATTATTTTGCCAGGAATAGTTCCACTTACAACATGTTAGACAGATTTCTTTGTTGCTGTGGTATATAGGCAAAGCCAGCTTGGAATTTAGGGAAACTTTCCACAGTTTGTAAAAGGAGAACTAAGGAAATGAAGGAAAAAAAAAAGACTCACAAGTATTCAAACAGGTCCTTGTGAGATGCTTCCTATGTAGGGTTGGGGTTTTTTTAATGTGCTTTTGTGGATTTCTCACAATACCTATTAGTGATGTACTGTCAGAAAAGGGCTGAGGTTTTTGTGATGTATCACAGCAATGTGATTTTAGGTGTAGCAACTGGGGCAAGTAATTCTGAACTGATACCAAAGAGATTTTTGTTTGAAGTGATCAGTCTCTGTGATGACTGTAAGAAGATGCATAAACTTCTAGATTAGATTGAGTTGCTGTGTAGCCTTTTAAACACACCAGACTAAAACTAATGTGAGGTAAAATCTACAGAAGTATTGAGTCGCCTGGCAAAACAAGAGCAGTTTAGATAACCATTCAGTGGCTTATTGTGGTAAGATAAACATGGAATTCTAGGTATTTTCCACAATAAAAGAACTTACATGGTCTTTTGATCTGTACTTTCTTCTGCCACTTGTCAAACTTCCCTGGATACTGCCAAAATGTCTGTGCTTTTGTCATTGTCTCTCTCTCTCTCTCTCTCTCTCTCTCTTTTTTTTTTTTTATTTTAGGAACACAGTATTAGATTTTGAGAGCAGAATAGCTTTTCTAATTCCTAACTTCCTTTGCAAAAGCAGTCAGACAAAAGTTATCAAGCCTTTCAAGTGAGGTTTGTCTAGCCACTACTGCTTTGTTTTTCAGCTTATCTTCCCTGTGGTTTGAAAACTTTCTTATATGTCTGGGTTCTGTGATCCTTCAGAAGTCTTTTAAAATGCAGTCATAATTTCAAAATGTTCATTCTGCCTTCAGATACTTCCAGTGGAGACGAGGGCGATGATCTGGTTTTACTTACCTCAGTGTATGGCAGGGAGCTATGTTTGGAAACCTAATCCTACATACTGTTTGACTGCTCATTTAACCAGAACAGCCAGCCTGATTTCATATTGCTGTCTCTGCCAACCCACAAAATCACCTACATTTGTTCACCCAAATTCAGCAAAGCAGCTGAGTCTGGTGGCATTCTGTTGCAACAGCCAGATTTAAGTAATTTTATCTGAAATCCAGGAGGGAGGGAAAGTTGTAAGGAGGGAATAAGGGAATAAGAGTTGTAAGGAGAAGAAAAGCCTGGATGAGCCAAAGAGAATGTTTTGCTTTGAGTCCGTTCTAGGTGTGTTGGGTGTTGCACTGAAGAGCAAAATCATTAAAATCCTTTTGAAAACTAATGACTGGCACCAGTGCAAGGTTAACAGCATATTGTGGTATCATGCTCAGTAAAAGCACATAGTTTATCTTTTCCATGACTAGACTGCCTTGGTTCACAAATAAGAGGGAGAATTTCCAGTTTCCTTGTTCATAACAGACAGGTAAGCACTCAGAACCATAGCTCTGCTATTTGATCCCTTGAAAGCTCAGGCACCAAGAAGCGTTGCAAAGAACAAATTTGCCCAGACTCAGCCCATGCCATCTCTCTTATCTCTCCTGTCACCTTGTTCTCATCTAAGGGAAGAGGGATCAACCAGTTGTTTCTCATTTAGGCCCCTGCCTCAGACAAATTAGGCATGATGCTCAAATATCCCCCATGGAAGTGAAGGTGGTTGTCAGCAATGTAGAAAGGCACCGTTTTTCCCTACTGCCTTTCCTGAAAGCTCCATGTAAATACACAGGCAGTTGGTTTTTAATAACCAAGCTCTTCCTGTTGGAAGGTCTCAGTAAGTAGGAATATACAAACATCAAACTGACTTTGCTGTCCCAGGTGGGTGTTTGAGTTGACTGCTGTTCATTGAAGATGATTTCAAAAGCATCTGATTAAAATGTTAATACAAGTGCTGTTTTTCAACAGTATTTTTTTGGACTGATAATACGATTGCAATTTGCTTCTGTAAGTCCAAAGTGTACTGATTAAAAGAAAAATGATGCTGAGATCTGGAGACATTGTGGGAGTTGTACTTCTTTTCCTCAGTCTAATCCAAAACGACACAACCAAAACAAGTTAATATTTCATCATATTGGAAAATTTCTTAAATAAATACAGCACTATGAGCTCTGTTTGACATAAAGGAGAACAGCTACTATACTTCCACTTAAAAGAGAGGGAGGTATTCCTTCTTATCAGCAGAGCTATTTCTTTCCTGACAGTTTGTGCTGGTCAAAAAGGATAAGGGGTAAGATCACAGGCTACATAACAAGGCCTTTTGCCCCCTTTTCCATGCTTGGTAGGCTGAGAGTCAACAGGACAAAATCTTTATTTATTTCCCTGACACACTGCCTTGCTACTTCGCATGAAAGCGGTGCAGTCTTAATCTAGGGGGGTTTATACAGTTTGAGTTAATCCAACCATTAAGAAGCACATTGTTTAAAGATTTGCAGATACTATTTCACAGGCCAAAAAGCTTCTGAGAGTTTGTTCAGCCACAGTATTAGCTCAACAAAATTAGAGTAAACCATGATGTAGTTGCTTTGCTTTTTTTTTTTTTTCTTTTGCAGGGTATTTTTTTGTCTTCCCTCTTACATTACAGGTTGCCATAAATCATTTGTAGAGTACAGTGACCTTTACAGAAGTACTGCTAGTAGTAACTGCTTAGGGATCGTTGTCTTGATAACTGTAAAGAGAAGATTATTGTAGCAGGAAATTATCTGAATGATGAAAGATCAAAAAAAAAAATACAGATTCTTCCCAGCCTCAATCCTGGTAGAGTAGCCAGAGGTGTATTAGTCTCCAGTAGGGCTGGACTACCAGAACAGGTCATCTGCCATGGTTTTAGGCCTGATAAAGTTTCTACACCTCCTCCTCGAAATCTGAAATCAAGAGTTTGATTTACCTGTAGACACAGGCAGGGGAAGGTTCATACTCTGGATTTTTCCGTGCAGAAATTTCAAGGAAAATGAAATTTGGCTTGAGAATTGCTGGCCCTTGGGACTAGCACAGGGAGAAGCAGGTGACATTTAACATTTGAAGAAATCCATGGATTTCTTCCAAGTTTGGTAATAAAGTGCTTACACCTGGTTTTCCAGCTGGAGTTTGGTACTCAAACTTATTTTATATTTTTTGTAAATTTGTGGTGAAATGGGTTCATTTGGGAGGAGATAAATATAGCTAGAAGTTAAGACTTTTCATATAGAAGAATGTTAAATGTCATCTTTTGAACCAGTTCTTGGGAATATATTGGCAGGCAGCTTTTATTAAAGTTTTTCTTTTTAATGGAATCTGGACTTTGGTGAAGAAATTCATTCTGCTTAAGCTGCCAGCAATTGCAATACAATCTTTTGTCGTAAGAGTATGACATATTGTCCTAGTAGGTACACAGTATCTTGTTACAAAAGCAGAGTGTATCCCAGGCAGAAAGCATGTTTTAATATGGCATTATCTTTTGTTTCCTCAGTATTTCATCAATAAAATAGACAAAGAAGTTTGGCAAGCAATTCTGTAAAGATGTGAAGAGTGACATGTGAGAGAATGGTGATTTTACAAAGAAAATGACAAATAAAACAGGCAAGGAAAGATTTTAGTCAGATGTGCAAACATATCCTTTGGGTTGAGAGATAAAGCCAGAGGTAATGAACTGTCAGACCCAAGTAACCACCTTAGGAAATGTGCAGTGTTTGTGCACAGACAAATGTGTGCTCTGCTCCCAGTTCCTGCTGTTAGTCTGTTGTGGTGGTGCAGAGACCTGCAGCAGCCTGCAAAGTCACTTTTTAGGGCTAAAGAGTACAGCCAATTAATGGTCATGACCATGGTATAAATACATGATGTAAGTGTTTAATACACTGCAATACTACATGGTAAAACTTCTCACAGGTTAAGACTTCTAAAGAAGATACTGAGTTGGTATTGAAAGAACCAGCAGTGGCATTATAAACCCACAAGATCGGATGACTTTGTAAAGCTTTGCCTCACCTTTTGAAAACTGCAACGGAGAATGGAGTAACTGCATTTGAGCAAATGTGTGATTGTGTGTCATGGTAATGCCTAAGTTGAAAAGGACCTCTGGGTGGCATCTGAACTGCTGTGGAAAGCAGAGATTTAGATTAGATTATCCACACCCATCAAGCTGAGTCTTGAATATTGCCAGTGGAGGAGTTTCCACCACTTCTCCAGGTGGAATTTCCAGTAACAAGGTAAACTGTACCCTGGAAAATGGAAAGTCTGGAAGGGATGTAAGGAGCTTTTGATCTTTCTGTTTTCTCAAGAGTTCCCAGTGTGATGCTATCATAAAAGGAGAAGGAGTTATTTTCCAGGAAGACAGTGATTAGGATTCAAATCAGTCTTACCTCTGGGTGCACATTGTGACAGGAATGCCTGCTATAGAAGGGATGTTGAACCATGGGAACATTGCAGAAGGACACCTAAAAGATTTGAGATCCATGAAATTGTTTCTCTCTGAGAATGGTGATTTTTTTATCCATTGACCCAGTCAAAATAGAGATTTTCCTTGATTAAGAATTGTAGTTCTCTGGAAGCAGGAGAAAATATACTGAGTTTATATTGGCTTTTTAAAACAGCAATAAAAATCATAACAGAAACTAAAGGTTATAGCTGGAGAGCTGAGCAGATTCAAATCAGGAATAATGCACAGTATTTTTCATATAGAAATGATTCATTATTCTGGCAAATTATCAAGGGAAGCAAGAGGTTCTTCATATCTCTAAATCTTTGAACTATGACAGGTTGCTTTTCTAGTGTGCTTTAGTCAAACAAAAGTTGCTGATGAATAGGGATGATTGGCAGAGATTTATTGGCTGCTCCTTGGCCATGGTTATGCAACTGAGACTCTTGGCTATTCATGCAATTTTAATGTTTCAAGTGCTGTTCATATGAAACTGAGTTTGACCCAGCTGCTTTTTAATATAGGACTGCAATAAGAATGAGCTGTTTTAGAAAAAAAAAGTTTTAATATTTAAAATTTTAGGTTACTTGAAAATTTAAGATAAAAATAAGAGTTGTAAGCAAAATATTACAAGAAAAAGTCATAAAGTTAAGGTAGAGTTAGGATAAGCAGTATTTGCCATTTACAGTTAGAATATTAATATATATATTTTTGTTGTCCTAGCCAGGATACTAATATACAGCTATCATAAATAAGCACAAAAAGGCCTGTGTGACTGCCACCACAAAAATTTCCCAGCCTTAGATGCGCTTAATTCAGAGGAGTTTTCTACTTTGACCAAAACTTTGAATTTCACTTCTGTTACTCCTTGGGAAAATTCTCACTTTTAGCAGCAAGAGTTTTGGCAATGAGAGATCCCAGGCTTGATCTGCCCTGAAATTGATACTTTGTAAGGTACCACCAAAGTCCCTCTTTGATTCTTCATGTACTGTCACTTGCAAGTAATGGATCTGGTTACAGTAAATTTTTCTGAACAAGGACAAGACTACTACTACCTTGACAGAGTCAAGAAATAACCCACAACCAAGTTATTTTTGGGGTAAGGGGAAAGACAAAAAAAAACCCTTCACTGGAGCAAGGTTCCTTAATGGATAGAAGTATACCTAAAATGGGACTTTGCACCATTTGGCATTTATTTGTGGGCACAGCAGAAGGAGGAATGGCAGTCTGTCTGGGAGAAGGTGGTGACAAAAATCAGAATGAGTTTTCCAAGGGAGAATAAGAGCAAAGTGACATAGTCTGAGAATGAGAAATTTCTGTTAGGACTTGGGCCAGAAACAAGAAAAGGACAAGGGCTATGTTAAAGTAATATGGGAAATCTCTAAGCAGAAAATAATTCTTGATCTGCTCTTGTAATCATAGCAGAATGAAAAAAAATGAGGTAAGGAAATATATTGCACATGTAGTGTAATGGGCCATGGGCATAACTTGGGTGTGTCAGAAAGGCACACACAGCTTTAGAAGGGGTTAAGGGGACCAAAGCTGTGCACCAAAGCTGATTGCAGCAGGAGGGGAGCCTTTTGAACACAGTGACTGAGGTGACTGAGTGCTGCTCAAAGCTGCTGGTGCTGAGCAGTTTAATTCTTGTAGCTGGGAAATATTCCCTAATTGATGTACAGGAGGTCTGTATGTCTGTCCGTGGGTAATTCAGGCTGCAGTTTGGTTGTGTGTAGCCCAGCTGAAGGTAGGTGTGGGATTCTGAGGGGGAACGTCATTCCTGCCTGAGTATCTGAAGGGAAGATGCCAACGAGATGGATCCGATCTCTTCTCAGTGGCGCCAGACAACAGGACAAGAGGCAACAGACACAAACAGAGAAAGGAAGCTTTCTCCACCTGAAGAAATTTTTTGCTGTGTGGGAGACTGAGCAGGGGTACAGGTTGCCCAGAGAGGCTGCGGAGTCTCCTTTACTGGAGAAACTCCAGAACTGCCTGAAGGCAATCATGTGCAATGTGCTCTGGGATGACCATGCTTGAGCGGGGAGGTTGGACCGGGTGACCACTGTGGCCCCTTCCAACCTGACCCATTCTCTGATCTTCATTCCACTGCATGGATAGTTTGGGGCTTGACCTAATGGTTCCAGAAACCATCTGAACTGTATTTACCTTAAAATACATGTACACAAGAATATATAATTTCTTTATTGAAACCATCAGCAAAAATGAAAGTTTTTGTAATTTACAATTTCCAGTCAAGTGAGGGATAAATTGGTAGTACTGTCAGTTGTAAAGTAGCTAATCTAGCTCTGCTTTCTTTCTTTCTTTAGTGCCTCTTTCCTTCTTTCTTGTTAGATCTTGCTTCTGTTTTGAGAAAACCAAATTGGTAATAAAAATTGATAATAGTCTAAGTTTAAGAAAAAAGCTCCCTCTATACAGTTTATACTTTGTGTAGTCTAGACAGTCTGCATTTGTAAATATCCTACTATTGCATTAGGCTGTAGCAGGCTTGACAGTAATAAAGAGAAGAACTAATTTTTCCCCATGCTGCAGTGGTGGGCCTTCCAGGTTTGTGTGGGTGACCCCAGAGGTTTGCAATATCACTGTCAGCTGCACTGGCTCAGCAAAATAAGCAGAAAAATTCATCTCCATGTTTTTTTAGGGGTGTTTAAATGCAGAGGAAGGGAATTATAAAAAAGAAATGCAGTCGCCAAGAATTCAGAACATTTTCAGGGTTTTTTTTCCTGAGATTTCAGTCTGAATGAAACAAATTCTCAATTTTCTCACAGTCTCAGCAGTTACCTTTTCAAACTTTAATTTACTATATTTATTTATTTTTGCATTAAAAAAAAAGCTCTTTGTTTTAGCACTATTTTCTAATTTTGGAAGTAGAATTTCTGAAATGCTGTGAAGAAATTTTTTGTCAGCCAAAAGGAGGAATACTGAAATGCTTTGAATGTTCATACTTTCATGAGATGTACCTACTTTAAAATATAGACTGAAAATTTCTATCAGTTTCAGATGAAAAGTGTGCCATATTTAGGCAGATGAGTCAAGAACTAAGTCCATGAGCATGGGAGTTCATTCTTTAACATTATTCATTACTTTGTTAAGCTGAGTCTCTTAATCTCTGCTTCCAAAACATTGTTTCTTAAGCCCCTATAAAAAGAAGCATCTTTGAACTGAAATTTTCAAAAGGATAAAAGTTATATTTTGTTTCTCAAATAACTGTGATCTAAAACATTTCTTTATACCAAGAGTATGTTAAACTCCCTTTAATATTAATTTGAACCTGTAGTTTCTCTCTTTTAAAAGAAGTGAATGTTTTGTTATATAAAATAGAAGTCTAGTCTATATGTCACTTTCAATTCTCCATCTGTCATGGTGTAAATAATTTAAAGGAAAACAAAGCATCCAGAGTATGTGCTAATGATTCAAGTGTACAGTTGCTTTTATTAGAGTTCTTGGTGGGGCTGAATATTATTTCACACAGGCTTTTCAAGCTTTGCTGACAACTACAACACACCTGTAGGGTGTGGGTGATGGACTCAGCCAATTAATTACTGATGAAGACAACACCAGAATGCACCCTGACGTGTGTTACACAGTACTGGGTTTCTGTCTGTACTTTCCTGAGCTTGGGTCATGTTCTCTACAAAGTCTCCAGGCTGTGTACAGAGGTTTGTGGCTGATGAAAAATGTGTTTCCAGTATTTCTTGATGCTTGACCTGGGTTGTCATCATTTCTGCCTGTAGTTCTCAGGCTGTAGATTGCTAGTGCCATATAAGCACTGGGAATAGCACTACATTTATGGAAGAACTTTCAAATTCCATGTTAGGGGACTCAGTTTGTAAAGCTCCTGGAAAAGCCTGCTGGGGTTTTTCATCCATCCCCTTGACTCTACTGCTGTCACAAACCCAGCACAATGTTCATTAATCATCCTCTCTGCAAATACTCGCCCTGCTTTGTCCCACCCCTTGGTGAAGCCTCAGTTTTGTCATCTCTGGAGGCTTCTGACCTTTTCTTCATGGTCTGAAGGGATCAGCATTGTCTGTGGTGCACCCTTTCTTTCCATGACTTGTGCTTGGCTTGTGTGGTTCCCTCCTACCAGCGAGCACTGAAGTGAGGCCAGCTACCAAATATTTCTCTGAAATGTGTGCAGGTTGTATATTTGAATTAATGTAATCTCATATTTGTATATAAATGATAGTTTTAAGATATTTCCTTCATAAAATACCAAAAGATTCCTTCCTCCTCTCACTGTGGGGAGGCTGAGGAGCCTGTGGAGGGGAGGGATGGCTGTGAGATGAATGAGTCTGGGCAAATGTCAGGGACATCCTGTGGCCCTGTGCCATCAGCCAAGTGTGTCAGGGTAGCAGTGACCTTCAGTGTCCCTCAGTCATCTTGTGCCAGTGGCCAGGGTCAGTGGAATCACCACATGACCTTTCCCATGGGAAAGCTTTCTCCCACAGCATTTTTGTGGAAGTCTCTTGTATTCAGGCTTGGAGAGGAGGGGAGTTTGGCCCTGTGTTTGCAGATTGGTGATAATTGCCATTTAAGCATTTTGCATAGCATAAAGCTGAGGACAAGAGTTCTTACCACTTTAAAAGTCCCTGTAATTCTTTTAAATACTGGAAATACTACTTGAAGGAGTGTCTCTGTGCTGTTGTGTCGCAAGAGTGAAACAATAGCACATTTGACTTGAGACCTTGAAAATGTTTTCCTCTTTCGAATAAGATTGATACAACTTTCCCACCAGTTGCATTGAAAGTTGGCAAGATGCTGAGGAGCAGTTAGAGTTTTACTATTTAAGTTAACTTGTGCAATCATGTTTGTATCTGGATGGAGAGACATGATTTACTCAACTGTGCATAAGGAAATTTCAGCTGTGGGAAACAAGTCTTTAGAAGGTGTTTTAATTCTTTTCTTTGCTGAAAGGTGAGGAAACTCATACTCCTGATTTAAATGGACATAAAAATCTCACTCAATATCTTAAAAAAAATACAAAAACATGTTCCACCACTGGTAGAGAATTTGAAAGAGATTGGTATGGTATAATATGTGATGCTGGTTTAAAATGAAGGCAGACATTTTAGAAAAACAGGCCCAAGTGTTAAATCCACTTTCTGCCTTGGCTTGCAGTCATGAATATCCAAAATTTAAGGCTTTAAGTTGTGGAAATCACAGAGAATTTGACATTGGCACACAAGGATTTTTAAAGCATTTTTATGTTCCTTAAAAGTGGTGACAAGCTTTATATTCAGTTTTAATATGTAGAGAGAGTAGTATCTATTACAGGAACTATTTTAAGTTTTGTGAAGTTAACTAGAACTCATTCAGCTGGTGAGCCAGGGCATGAAGGCTTTGTCTGAAAAATAAAAGGAGAAATAGAACAAAATCTTATCCATATAGAACTGGGCCAAAGGTGGCTCTTCAGACCTGTAAGTACAACAGGGATACATTTAGATAGGAAAAAGGATATCCATCTGCTAGCTTCAAACACTTCTCGGCCCCAGGAAAGACAAGCTTTAGTCTGAACTCTTCATCCAAGATCAATGGTAGCTGAAAGTGTGTGCAGCAGTGTTTGTGCAATGAGAGTTAAGGGGCAGTGGCCAAGGAGCCTTCCCAGCATTCCAAAGCATTGCAGGTGGGATTTTGACTCATTCCTCTGACCATGCAGGTGATCCATAAGCTCTCATGAGGCAGCAAGAATTTCTCCAGTGAAAGGAGGTTTCCAGTATGTCCAATTCCACCCAATTTCCTTGTGCCAGTACTGTAGGATGAGGCAGAGGGGTCATGGCCAGTGCTGTCACTTGTCTGGTGGTCTGTGGCTGCTGGCAGCTTCTGGGGACAGCGGGGGCTTGGCAAGGCCATGGACTATTCACAAATGTACCAGAGAGAGCAAGAGTTTATTACAGGAGCACAGAGGAAATGACCTCCTCACCTGGCTCCCTAAATTCAGCTAGAATTGTGATACATGTAAAATTAGTCAGGATCATTTTAATAATATTTGAAAAGCTCAGATACTGCTTCACTAAGGCAGAGTAGTTAAATTTGATAGGCAACCAAATAGCATGGGATGAGAACAAACTAAAAACCTTAGAATTACAGGTCTGAAAATATCCTTCAGGATTTCTACTGAAAACAGAGAAACAAAAAAGAACAGGGTGATTTTGCTTTTTTTTTTAATTAGAAACCAGCAAACAAAACAGATGGAAGACATCTCGGATTTGTATCTTCCTAATGTGAAGCACCAAAGGGTATTTTTTTTGTTTTTCATTTTGAAATGGGGGTGGAGATAGATTAATGGGTTTTGGTTTAGCCTCCAATTCTTAAATGTCTTGCTCTTGAAAACAGTGTTTTTCTCCTCCTTTATACCAGATGTTGCACTCTGGAGAGTAATTTCTTACTGTTTTCCAAGTTCATTGAACTGCCTTGTGTTTTAATGATGTTGGTTAGGAAATGTACCAGTTGGTAACCAATGATGTACCTAAGGCTGTTTATAGACTTCAGTCTGGGATCCATCACAACTGAAATGGCTTCGGAAGATGAAACTTGATCCTTTTGGACAGCTGCGTACTTACACTGAGAAGAGACACTTGAATGAGGAGGGATGACACAGATTTTTTACATGATGAGATGTTTGGGAGTTTGCAGTTATTTAAACAATTCTTCAGGATTTACAGGATTAGCATGATTCCCCCAGGTAGCAGGGCAGCTCACAGTAAGTTCAGATCATTGATGACATGCATAAGCTCTGTATGTTAAAGTAATTGAGATAATATTTGTGAGCATATTTTTTTGCTTTTGTAGGGATGGCTTAGTGAAATATGAACAATTTCCTGGTGGATTTCTTTTGTTTTCTCTTTGTGGACAGGGTGTAGCACTAGGCATTTCTCTGAAGTCCTCAGTTCCATTGCCAAGTATTATTTCCAGCAAACTAATTGTGGGAGTTCATTTACTGTTGCTCACTGCATTACACTTTTTCCTTTGTTTTGCAGCATGTTTCTCTGCTTGCTTCTTTTGCTTTCTTTTATGCACCCGTTAAGCCCTGAACAAGCTGCTTGAATAAGTTTGCTCCTTAAGATTTTCTGCCTTCAGATGCCTCTTGCTGACTGACACATTCCTCTGTGAGATCTATGCCTACCATGGCATCTTAGTGGACTAACAGGGTGCAGCTGCATGGCTGCTTAGCACAAGCAATCTCGCTAATTAATAGAGGCTCCCCTTAGGGAGTGGAATCTCAGTTCTGTGCTCACCCTGAAGGAGCTGTCTAAAATGGATCAGATGACATATGTCTTAAAAATGCCCACTGATTTTTAAAGGTGATAAGCTTACACTTAAAACACACCCTGTGGGAATCTACAGTGTAGGTGTCCTAGGTTAGTGTTAGGGAAGATCAGTGTTTGAATAGTTTTGTCTTCTAAAAAATTGTAATTAGTGCATTGCCATCTTTTACTTCTTTTTCTTAAAGTTTGAGCTCTGTGGGGAAGGAGCCATCTAACTTCTTGTTTAAACAGTGGATACTGTCAGGATGTTAGCTAATTAGAGAAATTAAAAATTTTAGAGCCTAGGGTCAAGACTGAATAAACCACATGTTATGAGGCAACACAAAGCATGCGAAACTCAGTTCAAAATTCAGAATTCTTGCTGCAGATCCTGCCCTGTTTAATGAATAATACTGAGATACCTAATAATTTTTAGATAATTTCTTTAACAGCTTCCTCAATCAGGTTACAAATAGAAAGCATAAAGCACTCTGTGGTGCATTTCCTTTACATAGTGACACCACTGTGGGAGTAGTGCAAAAACCAGTAGAAGGAAGAAGCAAAATATGGTTGGTGTAGTTTAAATACGAGAATATATAAAATATCACATAGGACATAGAATCAGATGTTAGCTGGGAAGGATGCCAGAAAGATGTTTTCGGTTCAGAAGTGCTTTTAGTTATGTGTCTTATTTTTTTCTTTTTAATTTAAGTACTGTTTTTTTCTCCTACAGCCTTTCCTTCAAAGGCTTCTCATGCAGATGTTTATTAGTAAACAGCTACTTGCAATGAAAGACCATTACTTTAATGCCACTGTGGTTTCTAATGTTGATTGGGGGCTCGTTGTGCTTCTGTTTGTCCTAATATAAACCAGATAAGAATATGCAAGTATTCTAAAACTGTTCTAAAACTGGGCACATAACTCACAGAAAAGCTACATAAAGACCAGATAAGAACCATGATTATTCATAGAACTTTTGACCCTTAGAAATCCTTGAAGTAAAAGAAATAGAAGTGCACCTAAAGTGCATCCTCATGTGAAAGCTTTTATTATATATAATAACTATCTGCACGTTATCTACCTATATATTATGTGTATGTGCGTAAAAATAATGGTTATTACAAACATTTTTAATGACCTCTGCTATGAGGTAGGTGCTTGAGAACACTGTGAAGTAAGATGCTTGATACTTAGGTTCAACAGTATCAGAATTCCTGGTGTTGTCAGTTGGTGTCTTATGTTTGAAAGATGGAATTTATGGGACATTTGAATCTCTACAATTAAATTCCTTAAAAATCTATACATAAAAATGCAGTTAAAATCTCTAAGGTAAAAATTCATTAAGTTTCAGTTACATAGTAACCACTCTCTTGTCAAAAATTAGGTACTTGTTCTTGACTACCTGAAATAAGTTGGGCTTTAAAATGGGATGTCCAGTGCAGAGTTGAAAGAGGCTTGACATCCGGTAGCTTAACCTTTCAAGATTTTCTACAGTCTTGAAGCTTGCTAAACAGTAAAAAGATGCTAAGCTACAACAGTACTTATGTTGTTGATCTGAGAGTATTCTTACAGTTCTGAATAATCAGAAAAATATTATCTCTAGGATATAGTAGGATGTGGGAAATATACCTTAACACAAATATGTTACTATAGCTTCACTTGATTTGCTTTATGGAGGCACAGGGGCACAGGCGCTATAATAATCTAAAAGACTGAGCTTCTGTAAACACCAGAATTAGACTATTAGTCTGTAGGTTATTTATTTTGGAAGTGTTTTGGTATTTTGAAGTGAAAAAAAAAATTTTTTTTTCCTTATACTCACAGAAGTTGAGTAGTCATCCAGGTGTCTCCCAGCGACAAAATGGTGTAACAGGACAGGGGGACAAGGTTTGTAGGAAAGCGATGATCTAAGTTAGGGAGTAGCTCCAGGAACAAGTCAGTGCAGTAAGAAGTTAGATGACTGAATGAGATGTGATGGAGGGAAGAAAGAACAGGAAATTACAGAACCACAAATTTCTAGAGACTGAGAGAGTTCTGGAGCAGCATCACTGTTTGCATCACTGTTCTTAATCAATTTCCTGGGTACCTGCTTCAAGCTGGCAATGTAAATGGGCTACTGGAGTAGCTGGACCCTTGGTCTAGTCCTTCTTATTCCTGAAATAATCTCTAGGCCGCAGTAACCCCTGGATGACAAGGATGAAGTACCACATAACACCAGGAAAAGAACCAGGTTTGGGGGAGAAAAAAGTAACAACTTTGCTATTTGAGTCCCCTGCCATAAGCACTGAGCCCAGAAAGTCTCCAGCTCTCCAAACCTCTTCAGGCTGCCTTTCTCCGTTTGCTCCCCAATATCCTGCTTAAAATAGTTTTCCTTATTTCTAGAAAATTGTTTTCTTGTCAGTAATTTCTCCTTCACCATGTTATTGTTTGAATTGTCTTGGTGCTTATACCTTCTCCTTCTCTGACTTGGACATGTAGTGTTCCAGGCTTTTTCAGTAGCTGGCCTGTAGTACAAAGAAAGGTCTGTTTCTATGCAGCCTCCTTTTGCTTTGTTCCAGGTATGGAAGCCTGAGGATTGGGAGAGAGGAGTGTAGCATTGAAAATTCTCCATCCACATCCATCCTTGTGTCGTACTAAGTTAAACTTGTCACCTACTTAGTGACATGCAGCTTACATCATCTTACATACGACCTTTGAACTTGTCCTGCTAAATTGAGCTTGAACTTGTGAAACTTCAATGTCAGAAGGCTACAGCAGACCAGAACAGCACAAGAACATAAGTGACAGTTCGCCATACTATTAAATTTGAGCTTTATTGCCTTTAAAGAAACACAATTGACTGAGAATTTACACTTTGTCTTGGAAAAGTTGTGCATGTGATGAATGAAGTCATCAGACAGAACATGTAGGGAAAATTTTCCTTTGTATCTTATTTATCCTCTTGCTCATGTGTTGTGCCTTTGGTCCATACTTTGGCTTTTCATTTGGTTGGTTGATTTGGATTGGTTTGGGTTTTTTTCAGCAGAAAATATAACTGTAAATCCACTGCAGTAATAGGTAACCCAATCATTGTAAACCATTTTTCCTTAGTTGAAAGAGAAGGTGTCTTGATACTGATTTATAAAGGGGGCTGTATTTATTATAAATTCAATTTAGAGTAAGTTAACATTACTGAAAAGGATATTTTTAATGCTAATAGAATTTGATGGTCTGACTTCTATTTCTCCCCAAAGAATGCATACATGTGCAATAGAAAACATTTTGTAATATAGTTAACTAAGTATTCTTGACTGTTCAATAAGATTGCTATCCAAGGTACATGTACATTTGGATAGTTATTTATGGGAGTAAAGATCTTTATTCTAGGACATGCTATTAGTGTCTCTCTGCTGGTTTTCAGCACTTTGTCACTGTGTGTTGTTTTGATTACAAAACATCATCAGAACCTGAATGAACTGTGTAATGAGTTGTGACCTATGATCTCTTTCTTTCTATAGACTTACTCAAAACTAAATCTTCTTTGATAGTGGTTGATAAGGGTAGTATGAGGACTTTAAATCCTTAGAATTTATTTTAGCAGAAAGAATAAATTTGTGTTTCATAGCGTGCTTACTCATGAATAACTTTGACTGAGGTGTATTTGTAAGCCCTGAGAACAAGGCAGAGGAGTGTGTCTGAGCTGCTTTTGAGGTTTTGTGGCCAAGTGCCTTTCTGCTTCCCTTTCCTGGAAGTGTTGTGGCCAGTGGGGAGTAACTAGAGGTATTGGCTTATAGTGATTAAGGACATCGTGTCAAGCCTTTAAAAAGATGAAAATATGTAGAATTGACAATAGTCTAGTATATAGCTTAGTAGCTTAGTTTAGTTATATTTTTTTTAATTGTAAGGTAATTACATCTAGAAGTGGACAGTTTTCACTTATCTTTAAGATATATGCAAAGTTGATTCTCAGTGTGACTCTCACATGGTTTCTTCTAATTCCAACTTGAAAACAGACTTGCTGCAATTTTTTTTTTTTTGCCACCATGAGGCTCTTTAATTAAAACTTTCTAACCCAGAGCTTTTTTCCTGAGACTGCCTCAGAAGAAATGTCAACCAAAGAAGACTTCGGCAAGATTTAAAGATGAGTGCAGTAAGATGTGAGGGAGAAAGAGAAGAACTCATAGGTTTACAAAAATAAAAATAATCTGTTGCAATTCCAGGTCTTGGAACTCTTGTTGAAGCTGTTGTGAATGTTGCCGTTTTCGTGCGCTGTTCATGCCTGCCTACATCATCTTAGTTCCATCACCGTTTGATCACCAACAATAAAGCTCCAATCTCAGTCCTGGGACTGAGCATCCTCCTGGCTAGCGTTTATTGGATTAACAGAAGGGAGACTTACCCATGTCCCCAAGGAGGCAGAGATATTTCCCATTTCTAGAAGAACAGAATGAAGGAAGCACATTCCTGTACCTTTCACAAGACATTCTGAGGTCTTGTGGACCTGAAGCTTGCTCCTCAGACAGCAGTGGCTGCAGCCTCAGCCTGTGTGGCCTGGCTCCCTGGCCATCCCCCCAATACACCCCTCCCACGACACAAACTACAGAGCTTTAGCATAGAAGGAAGGGCTAAGTGAGATAAAGTCTTAGAGATTCAGGGGCATGGAGTGAGGAGTGTTTTGGACAGAAAGTTAGGCTCAGAGAGAAGGAAAGGAAAGACATCCAGGTTGAAAACTGCTTTCTTCATCTTGTCTGAGAAGAAAGGTGTTGTGCTGTTTGTGGCTCAGTTGTCCTGAGGAGTTCCTGTGGGAGAAGGAGAGGACAGGGACAGGTGGCCTTGCTTGATTTCTGGCTCTTCTGTAGGAGTGAGGCTCCAACCAGTCCCTCAGGCACATTGCTGGAGGAGCAGATCTCTGGGGAACAAGTCTTGGGGGAACAAAAAGCATAAGAAGGAAATGCAGTAAATTATGCATTCAATTGTATAGAGAAGAGGTTACAAACATTTTTTACCTGATTTTTAACATACTTTATAAATGGAAATTCTTTGTAACAGAGAAAATAGGTAGAGGTTGCAGCTTAGACTGGAATACTTCGCTGCACAACGGGAAGTTCCTCCTTTGTGTAGTAGGAAATGCCATACATGCACATTCCCCATGAGGTGTAACTGTTGTACACAGCAAATACAAACCCAAACTTTTTCAGGAAAAACATGAGCCTTCATATGGAAACTGGGGTTAAAACAAATTCCATTTAATCATTTTCCTGGCTGCACTCTGGGCCATTGGCTAGATCCTCAAGCATTCTGTCTTTGTCCTTGTGCCTCTAAGCATTTGCAAGGTGAAATTGTACCATGTCCTGTGTCTTTGCTAGATTTTCAGTTTGCAGGGGGTAAATACAGAGTCAGATGATTTGGAGTCAGGTTATTTGATCAAAAAAGAGAGGCTTGGACATACTTCTGCATATTGCTGTGATCTGGGGTGAAGCAAGTAATCCTCTGTTACCTGCTACTGTTGGAAACAGAAAGGCAATAACTGCAGGGTGGAAATAAAAAGGCAAGTCAGAAACTGAGTTATGTATCTGTATTGTCTTGCTGGCTGCCTTTGGTGCGGTGCTGAGCTGTTGTTATGAAACTGTGCCCTGCATTTCCTCATGTCACATTTGATTTGCAAACATGTGTGCTAGAATGGCGGGTCACTGCCTCTTGTTCTGGCTGGGAACACCCTCATTCTCTCTTCTCTGCAGCTGCTGAGAACCTTTCCAGAGCATGCCTTTGTCTGAGAAAGGATGCAGATGCTGAAAGGAGGATATGTGGAGCAGAAGCACAAATGGGGATGATTTAATGCAGAGGGCAGGCAAGCTCTGTCACTCAGCCTGTGACAGGGAGCTCTGGCTTTCCCTTTCTTCAAGAAATTTAGTCTGGTGGAAGTGCCTGGATATGACACTTCTGAACTTGCTGGTCCTGTTCTCCTCTTTGTCTGGATCTGGAATAGATATTCTTTGATATTGCTCTTTTTAAGAGAAAATTCAGTGTCTTTTATACGTTGGTAAAGAAGGATAGTATTGCTGAGTAAGAATCAGGCATCTTGGGTCCAGTGCTAATGCAGACCTGAGGGAAGATGCTTTCACTTTCCACAAAAGTGCCTGGAAGGATTTGGAACTTGATCTCTCTCACACACACACAGATGTTCAAGATATGCTCTCCTTCCCCTGGTGTTTAGATTTTAAGGTGTACTCTTCTTCTTGGAGCCATGTTTGAGATAGTTTACTGTGTAGCAGTTGAGTGCACTATGTCCCCAAGATACTGACAGGAAGTTTGGGAGGATGCTAGGCAGAGAAAACAGTCATTTCCCCCTCTTTTGGAGTTCTTGTTCACTAAGAGATCACAGGATTGTCTCAAATTTGTTTTACTCATCAGAGACTGTGTGGAAAGGAGGAGGAATACCAGAACACTGATGGCGTTAGAGAGAAGTAGAAGGTTCTTATTCATGGTGTTCTTAAGAAATTAAAGTGCAATATAAATTTTAACACCTCAGCTTAAGTCTAACAAATAAACCTCTATTAAGACAATAAAAACAGGCCACACTTACCAATGATCTTGGGAGCAGGTAGAATGAAAAAAGGGATTCTGCCTTCAAGCCAGGCAAGTTCTCAAACATGCTAGCCTCTGATGGCCACTGAGAAGCTTGCCCACTGGGACTTAGATTACTCCACACTGGTTAGAAATACATCTCACCTATGTCTCCTGGGGCTATTTCATTCAGATCTCGCAAGAATGTACTCCTAAACCAAATTTTAGAAGCTGAATCCCAAGTGGCCTGTAATCCACTCTTAAAAACCGCAGGGTCACAGCCCAGGCAGTTGTGGAGTTCCTGAGGGAGCAGAGCAGCAGCGAAGGCAGGACCGTGGGCTGCTCCACAGCCCAGGGCAGCGCCGCAGTGTCACAGAGGTGGCTCCATGGCACCACCAGCTCAAGGGGCACAGAGTCCTTTCCATCTTCTTATCCTTTCTCTGTCTCATAGCAGGGACCACACCGTGAGGGAAGGAAACCCAGAGTAAACCTGGGTTTTCTGACCAGGGCCAGTGCCGTGGCGAGGAAGAGGCCATCTGGTCAGCCTTGTCAGGGCCCTTTCAAATCATACAAAAAGGCTTGTAATTACATTTGGGTTTGATTTAAATAACACATGAAAAGCAAAATCTATGATCATGCATTTAAATACAGCAACTATTCTGCTTTTCTGGTTTAGTGAGGATTGTGTGAATCAAAAATACCTTACTCATCTGCAAAAAGGCTTAGTCCCAGCAAATCTTGACTTTAATTACAGGAAATAATCATAAACTACTTTATATGCAATTAAAGACACTTTCTTTTGAAGATATTTTTGTAATTTGTATTTTTTCCTAAAACCAATTATCTAAAATATTATACTTTTTCCTGCCTGCAGTGCAACTTTGTCTTGCATATAAATTGATTTTTTTTTAAATTAAATTTTCTTTATGTGTAATTGAAACTTGAGATTATTTTACCTTTATCTAGGTAATTGATTAATAGGTCAGATAACACTTGCTGGTTGGCAGTAGCAGCGAACAGCTTTGTGCTACAGTTTGCTTGTTTAAATAATTCTATTAATTTAGAATGGAAATTGACACAATTACAATGGTATTTTTGAAAATATCGATTTTATGACAGGTTTTTTTATGTTAATGTCTAATCAGCTTGTAATTAAATGCTGAAACTATTTGAAACAGAAAATGCTTTTCACATTGAAATTTAATGTAATGCTGGTCCAGAGCTTCTTAATTTCATGGGAAGCCCAATGTTGGATTTGGACTATGGTCATAATTTTATCCATCTATTGAAACAGAATGACAATGTTCAAATTCAGACCAAACAGTGATGTGGCCTAGCTCTTTCACAAACAGCTGCAAACAATCAGTGGAGAATTTCATGGCAGTGGTAGACTTGAAGGCTGGGGAAAATGTGTCCTGAAGGATATGTGTCCCTGTAATAATTGCAACCCATGGCATGGGAAGAAGAGAAAGGTATGAGGTATTTTGTCTTCTTGTGCTCAAAGTGACAGTTCAGGGAAGATCCTTAACCTGTAATGAATATCTGTGAGTCAGGAACAGAAATATGATAGTTCAGCAAAAGCAGTTTTGCTGCTGTGCTCCCATGGCCTGTCCAGGTGAGCTGTCCTGGTGCCATCCTCCTTGGTAAATACATGACTGGTTGATTGAGAGGATAGGGCTGGGTGACAGGAGAGCCATCAGTGCTCTAGAGGCTGCCAAGTCAACCAACTGCCTCAAAACCTCAAAATCCTGTGAATTGACTCTCACAGGACCATGCTTCCCTACCAGCTGGTGACACCACCCAAGTGATGGTGTTGACGCACAGATTGGCCATCTCGGCAGGGCAGGAGTTCACACAGCTCCAGAAGTATTGCACATTTTTTCCCATCAATCCTCATCTGAAATCTGTTCTGGGGAATTTGCAGAATTAAGCTGTCAGAATGATGCAAAATTAATTGTAGGCTGGATTTGGCATAAAAGCTTAGGTAGAGTGTTTTCCCTCAGCATTTGTACTTGCTGTTGAAATGCTTCAGCCCATACATCTGTGCAGATAATGCTGATAGGGGAAATCACTAATGAAACATAGTTTTACAGGTGGGTTTAGGTGAATTTTCTATCAACTTGATGTGCCTGTATCATAATACTATATTCTTTTCTCAGCTGAGAGCTTTTTTAACTTCTGCTGTGAAGCATGAGACACTGACTTTCTTTTGCCTTTATCACTTGCCTCTGTCACCTCTGGACACACACATGGGTAACACTCCAGAGTCCGTGGGGTGCCTTGCAGTCCTCACTTGGGGCCCAGAGGTGAAGACCCTGACGGTGAGGAGTGGAGCTCTCCAGATTTTGCTTTCTTAAAAGCTGTGAAAATGCACTGCTGAAGGAGAAAGGCCCAGTTTTCACTGAACCATGGAAGTTCCAGCTGGAAGATGAAGGTGTCCACTGGATTCCTCTTTCTCAACCTTAGGCCAGCTATTTATCTAATAAGTATAAATAGGTCATTTCCATTAACTTTTACAGCAGCAAGGATAATTTAGTGTAAAGTTACATGTTTTATCTGTATAGATCTAACAATCGACTATACTTTTTTCCCTTTTTTCCCACATACTAATTAAAGACTTGCAGAAGCAGGACAAAATTATTTTGGTGTTGGGGAATAAGACAAATTGTTTCACCTCATGCATAGGGAGGAAGATGGGGCAGAAAGTTATATGGGGGCAGAAGAACTTAGGATTTGGCCCCTCCTTCTAGCTACACTGAGCTGTTAGATCAGCTGAGCCCTAAATAATGCATCTTCAGCCTTAGATTAGTTCAGGATGTAATCCTGCATTTTTCCCCTTCCCAAGGAATCACTGCTGGAGCTCTTTCACTAATAGCAGAAATATTTATTCAGACACGAGATAACCATTTGTTTCACTTGTTCCTCCAGAGACACATGAGTAGATCACATTTAAGTAAATGAGTGTTCTGCAGACCTAATTAGAGACAGAGTAAAGTCCATGGTCCTGTGCCAGAATGCTATATGATGCACTGAAATTTATGGAAACCTTATACAGAGTCACCATTTATTTTCTATATTTAAATCAGACTTTAAACGTTAAATGAAAGCCAATACACTTGATGAAATCTTGTAATCCAGACTGTAATAATAAATCTCATGCTGATATCCTCGTACAGAGGAGGGTGAAATTGTAAGTGCATTGACATTAATGTCATAGCATGTCTTGACTTCAATAGATCCAGGAATTTTTTTTATGTTTTTAAGAATCTTAATTTGCTAGCAAAGTAAGTAATTTAGGATTTCCTGTTCCCCCCCCCTTCCCCAGCCGCTAATGTTGTGATGAGCTCCTGGGACTATACTAGCATGTACTGAGCTGGATTTCTCTGTCAGCATCAGCCACCCCCTTTTTTCATCTGTCTGCCCAAAGCCACTTCTCAGTTTTCGCTGCCCTGCCTGCAGTCCACAGGCTCAGCAGCTGCACTGCTGTGTTTGGCTTTTAGACTAATTTCCTAGGAGGAGAAAGCTAACGTGACTAAGAATGTATCTTTTCATCTGCAAAATGATCTTGGATGATTTTATTTAAGTTTGAAAGGAGAATAGCTATCCCAAAGGTCACTGGGCAGAGGAGGTAATCCCAATTTACACTGCCCTGCCCCAAGCTGCCTTGGGAAGGGAGCAGAGGCAGCAGTGCCAGCAGCTGCCTGCCTGTGGCATAGACACTGCTGCAGACCAGCTGGGGCTGTCCTTCCTCTGCAGGGCGGTGCAGGGAGTGCAGGTGGGTCTCACTCTGTCGTGGTGGGTTAGGGGACAAAGGACATAAAGGAAAGGCAAAACGAGTTCCAGGGCTGTGTCCATTGCAGAACTTTTTTTTTTCTCCCCAGACAGTTTGGTTTCATGTGACTTGAACCCCTTCCGCTGAATGGTGGCAACACAGTGGTCTTTGTCAAAGTGGCTGATTATGTTTATTTAAGAGGCATCTAGTGGTAGAAAATCAGTAACAAAAATCGATTTGCAGCTTTTTCTGCCCTTTACAAAAGGTATGCGAGTTTCACTTGCATTAGTTGGAAGCAAGTGATGAGAAAATAGTTTAGCAGTTAAATATTTCTTCATGTACAGTGATAAAAACTTATTTCTTGAAGAAAATTAATTTATATTATTGCGTATAACATTTCCATACATGAATGGGAATTAATTTTATCTCTTTGGAGATATAAAGCAATACAGAAACCATAAATACTTTTGTACTCAAGTATGATCATTAAATTTATGTGGAATATCTAGTGTTGAGTTGATTTAGCTGTAGCTTAAAGCTGGGGCTTATGAGCTGGGAAAAGTTAAGGTGTTTGTTCTGTCTGTGCCTTTTATTCTGTGTGTGCCCATATTTTCATTGCCTTCAAAAGTATTTGTGGATGTGCAAGAGGCACAAGATTGGCTGCTAATGTGCTGGCTACTCCCTTTTATTCTTTGAAGGGTTTACCACTTCCTTTATACAGACTTTTTCATTCATTTTATATTTTTTTCGTGGTCTTACCTAAAGATTTCATTTTGCAGGCTCCTGTACATGAATTTATCTTTAAAGGCACCAGTATTATAGTACTACAAATGTTAGGCAGGTCTCTGGCAGTTATGTGTGAGTTTCTGCAAAGTTAAGGAGAGACAGAGAGACATTGAACTGCCATGTGAATAAAAGATACCTTAATTTTCAGTAGATGTGAGAAATGAAATGTTCCTTAGAAGGCTGCAGACAGGTTTCATGCACTGGGGGCTGATCTATGAGCACTTCTTGTCTGTTAGATTTGAGCATAAATATGTTGATTCTTGTATGCCACAGTACAAGGGCAGTGCAGTGGCAAGCAGACTCCTGCCTGGCCAGCAGGTTAAAGGAATGAGGAGAAAATTCATAGTTGTTCTGTTTTCTTGTAAACTATGCTTATGGTTCTAGTGTGTCTGAAATTCGGGTAGGAAAGAAGGATGTACTGGGAGAATTCAGAAATTACATTACAGTGATATGTTACTGATGAAAAGAAGAATTCAGCTATAAAATTTACTCCGTTATTATTTATTTTCTTCTCTATAAGGAGTCTTTTATTTCTGTTTGCTGGATAGGATTCATCCATAGCTCAGTTTGCTTACACCATCCCACCCCTCCACTTTGTGTGTGTCCAGAGAAGTGTCCTGTGTGCTAATTGCTCCCAAGAGAAGGGTTTGTTGCCTGCAAGCACCAGTTGAGAGAGTAATTCAGTACTTATATGGTGACTTCTTCAGAGAATAGATCCTGCCTCTAAGGTCTTCCTTCCTGTTCGTTATTTAATACATATTTTATTTTGGGAAAAAAAAAAAACAAAAAAACAACAGAAAAAAACCAACCTAAGGAGAAATGGGCACTGTTCGCATCAACTGTTTCTGCCCTGCAGATATGAGGGGAATGGTTTCCTTTCCACAGGAAGAGTTGCCAGGAGCCTTTTAGCCAATTACCACAGGAGTTTGTGGACTACAGCAATAGAAGGATTACTTTGCCTTCCGTAGTGAACATTAACCACTGCTGTGCTACACAAATGAGCCTTTTATATTTTATCTACTTTGAGATTTTAAGGAAATGAGAAGTCTTGAAATGACAAAAGCCTGGTAATAATGAGGTGAGTTATCACCACATGGTTATTATCAAGAGAATTTTCTTTTTATAACTAGGGTGTGTTAAAGAAGAGGCATGCTCCTTGTTTGCCTTGGAAGAAAAATCATTCAAGTTTGCTCTTGTCAGGTTTCTGAGAAGAATAAATCATTGTTACTGTTTATGAAAGAGAAATGCCCTGGTGGAGCCTGGCCCACAAATTGTCTTCCTGGAAGCCAGACGCGATCGTGGCTCGTGTCTTGTCTGAGGTTTGTCTGGTTCCACCTTCATCCTTTGTCAGGTTCAGCTGCTGGTGCTGACTGTCAGTTCTGTGTTCACTAACTCCAGTAAAATTACCTTATTTGCAATTAATTGAACAGTGTAAAAAAAAAAGGTTGGATTTGAGTGTTTTGTGACCAGCGTAGACATTACCTGTAAGGTAAGAATTCTTTTGGCAGTGAACCAGAGCACTTCTGTAGAAGCTGGTAAACCTGGAAGTGTAGCATCCACTACACCCCCGAGGTAAGGTTGTTTTAAAGTGTCTCTGTCTTTGTGTCCTGATGTCCTTCATGCTGTATTGGGAGTAGACTGACCATAAAGAGAAGCTCATGTAAATACAGCTAACTGAAAATGATACCATATACTTAAATCTTATATTGTAACTTTAAATTAGTAAATCACTGTTCACTGTGACTTCTGCATTAATCTTGTTTTCATGTAAAACCCTGTAATCACATTTTCTGCATCAGTCAGTCAGTTTTCACTGAAAACAGCCAGATGCACAAGGACCTTTGCAGTAGTGCTGTGCTTGGAGTCGCTAGCACAAGCACAAAACCATGTTTGAAGACTCTTGCTACTTCTTTCTTGAGCTTCAAGTGTGAAACTGCATTTCTGTCCAGTGCAACTGTGGAGCAAACTGGAAGAGCTTGGGTTACACTGTTGCATACACTTAAAGTGTAGAGTTACATTACTACTTTGTGGTGTCATCATATTGCAGAAATAATCAGTGTATTAATTAACATAGGAGCTTTCCAGAATTGCATGTGGTGAGTTTTAGTTTAAACATGGTTAACAGAATGGATAAGGTGGCAAAACCTATTTAAATATCTATGTGCATTTGTCCCTGTCTGGTTTTAATGTAGGCGCTCTCAGATGGTTGTGGGTGCCATGTATAAAGCTTTTGTGTAGTACAGAACCTGTATAAGTGTGTCAGTGTGCCCAGCAGCCTTTGCAACAAGCAAGAAGAATCTAACTCAATGTAAGAAAGCATCTCTGATAAGGGATTGTTTGAAAAGTTTTTTCAGAGAAAGAAAGACAATCTCATAAGAAGCTTGTGCCACTTCAAAGCCTAGAAAAGGCTTTAAACACATTTGGATTCTAAAGCTAATTGGAAAGATGATTTTAGTAATTGTATGAGTGTCAAGAACAAAGGAACTTAAAAATTTACTAAAAAGGAGTACAAGTAACTTTATAAAGCTACAAAAGCTTTATAAAAGTAGCTGGTACCAGATACTGCATAGCTAGATATTGTACCATAATGGATCTGCAAGAACTACAGAAGTAGAAACTCTGAAATTCTTCCAGATGTGTGAAGTAATGCCTTGCATTATTATGTGGGCAGGGCTGTTTTTCTTGGCCATAATTTAGGAAGACTTTTGTGAGTTATCATCAACGAATTAGAACTTGAATAACAAATCTTGGATATAATCATCATAATCTGTTCCTGTTGGGGAGAAACAGAATGGGGGAAAAAAGCTTATTGTAAAATATTTGAAACGTGTTTGATGAAAAAATACAGATAACTCATTTGCTTAGAATAGCTTATCATTTAGGTGGGCTTTTTTTGTTGAGTGGTTCATAATCGCAGAGTCTGCTCTAGGAGTTCCTAACTCAATCACACTGCGAAAGTGAGCTCTGTATATGGTACTGCTTAGGATCTTGTGTCTGCTTTGAGTCCCATACTGAAATGGAGTAATTGAACATGTCAGACTGTCCCATAAAACAGAAATGAGTAAAGTAAAATTGATTGCAGTGTGTTCTTCATATTGCACACCTGCCTTAAGAAATTACTCTTAATAAGCCTTTCCACAACATTGTAACTCTGTGACATATCCTTGTATGTATATATGCATGTATGTATATAACCTTATGTCCATTCATAAATTATTTTTACATATGTCAGTAGATATCAGAACTTGCCTTCCTCTTGCTCTGTGGCTGTGAGTGTTCTTTGAAGGTATGTATGTGAGGATGTCAAGTAGTGACACCCTGCTGAAACTGCAGGCAGTCATACTAGGTGGTGTCTTCTGCCTTGTCTGGGTAAACACTGAGAAGAAGGTAGATTTCTACTGTGTGGGGATAAAAGAAATTAATATTTGTGTGCAACAGGAATGTGAATAGTTCATGTATTCTTGGATGCAATATATGCAATATCAGACATAATAGTCATTACTTCTGTTTTGTTTGTTTTTTTCTTCTTTTTTCTTTTTATTTTTTAATGAAGGAAAAAAAGCATCATTTAAGTATAAACCATTACATGAACCAGAGGCTTTTAATTTCTCTTATAACCCATATATCTCTCTACCCAAACAGACTCAAATTCCTCCATTTTCCAATAGCTTGCAGTTTCTTACTGATACATTTGTGTCCCTTTTTTCCTAGTTGCACCTAAACAGAAAATTTGTATTCTGATTGGTGTATTTTCAATAATGAGAAAAAAGGTTAATACATTTGTTTGGGGGAATGAAGTGGCTTGTTGAAACTTGTAAGTGACAACAACACAATCGTTAGAAAGACATCCAGTGAATTTATCTTCAGATGAGCTTCTTAATGAAAATTTTGTGGGACCTGTGGTGTGGGGTCATTCTATAATTACCTTACTTTAGTGGGCTTTGTTCCACTGTGTTTCAGGTTCAGAAGCATTTACTTTGTTCTGCTGTGAATGATAATGCTTCATTTTGACATTTGCTCTGACAATTGTGGGAGAGGTGCTGAAAGGTCCTAGGCTACATCATCGTTTTCAAACTCCCACATACTTCTCACCATTTTTATTAGGATCTCTCAAAGTCACTCACACACCCTCTTTCAAAGCATTGCTTTAACTCAGGTCTGTCAGGTTGCCTGTACAGCACTCATGAGTGACTGGGCAGCTGGTATGCTAATTGCTACCTTGCTGAACCAGGCATAATGGCATGTCTTTTTTCCTTTTGCAACCTTTTTGTGCATTAACGTTTTTACTTTGACCACACATTTTAATTATTGTGGCTTTGGAGTGGATTTTGCTGCCTGCTTCAAGCTTTTCAATGCCTGTGTACTGCACTGTGCACAATGAGACCTAAGCCACAGCTGGGCACCATCTCTAACAATGCAGTACAAATACATTATATTATATTTCAACATTTTTTGTTTGATTTCAGCCTCATTCAGAATGGGTTTTATTGTTATTTCTCAGTTCCTATTTGACATACTAATTTTACAGTCATTTTCTGGCTATTTAAAGCAGATTAGGGGGAAACACTTTCAGTGTTTTGCAAATCATCCACTGCACAACATAAGAAACAAATCCCTGTATATATGGATTGGCGGTTGATGTTTAGCATGTCTATACACACAGTACATGCTAATGTACTTAAAAGGTAGATGTGTGTGACTTAGTACAGATCTTTAGCTTTGCACATCCCTGGAGTCTGCTTGTTTGCTTTCTCATGTTGAAGTGGTTGCTGTCATTGCTGTGTGTTACATTTTTTAGAATGCAGGGAGGAGAACATTTTTGCTACAGTGTATGCCTCACAAAGCAGGAAAAGTAAGACATCATTTAAAGTGGCTATTGTGCAGGAGGTTTCTGGAATGTTTGGCATTGCATGTTAAACTTTGGCATTTTGTCATTAAAACTGGAACAGAGCACAGCTTCTCAAATATGCAGTCAGGCCTCTTGAGCTCCTGTAAAAATAAGCTGGCAAACAAACCCCTCTAATAAAATGCTGATGCTGGAAAAGATCTATGGTCATCATTTCGTTATGCTACTTTTCTCAGCATGTCTCATCTATTTCCGAAAGTAAACGAGGAGAGATGATTACCAGAAAAGCAAAAGTCATGGTGAGGTGAAATCCTGGCCTTGCTGAGCCAGAGAACAGCTCTGTCGCTGGGCCAGCCTGTGAGCCATGAAATGTCTGTGCCCTGGCCAGGTCACTGGTTTCAGTGGCCATTAACCTGCCTTTTAGTCAAAGCAGTTGTTTCTTCCCTCCTACTGCTCTTATGATGTTCATTGTTTAGCAGTGTAAATGGGGCTTCTGATTGTTCGTTTGGGCTCTAATGACGCTGTAGCCATTTAAAATTCCCCTCTGGAGCCTCCCAAGGGTTGAGTGCACTATGGAGGCAAGAGGAGGCTTCTGGCATTGGGAGCGTTTGGGTTTGGGTCTGCTGTTGATAACCTGGGCAGTGAAGGTGGTGACCGTGCTGTGGTCCTGCAGTCTAGGCTTCTTCTGCTCATTGGTACTGTTATTTTCCTAGCAATTTTTCTCAGGATGGGAATTTATAGTTAATTTATAAATTTTTAACTCATCTATTTTTTCATTCATTTTTTCATTTACATTTTTTCATGTATATGTACTTGCAACAGTCCTTTAATTATCCTGTGCTCTTTCCTTTGAAAGGAAATACATGTGTTTAATATGTACTGTGTGGGGTGCTAGTGCAGAATAGTTGAAGGAAGAAACAGAAGTAATGACAGCCTAGAAAAGTATAGTGTAGAATATTTATTTAATTAATAAATTACAGTTTTAGTTAAAAACAAATTTCAGACTCTTCAAAGCCTGTGTATCATCTTCTAATAATGACAGTAAAACTTTCCTGAATGCAAATAAAAAGTGAAGATAAATAAACTTCTTTCAAAACAAACATTTTGCCAATGTTGAAAATGGTGACTCCAATGATGTTACAGAAATTGCAGTATCTTTCCTGTCGTACCACACTAGCACATGGGAGGCTTAAAAAAGAAAAATACTGACGTGACAATCAAAATAATTTGGTAGAGAGGGAGCTCTTGAGGAGACCGTGCATGTCAGAGCAGAGCTACTTCCCAAATACTCTTGAGTGTGATAGTGATAAGCAGGTTCAGAAGAAAGCTGATGTTTATGAGACTATGTATTCTATTTTCTGTTTCCAAATGAAACACTTTTGTACTGCCCTCCCAGTCCTCTGGCCATCTCTGCTGGGCACCTGCTGCTGCCTTGGGAGGAGCCCATGGGTGCCCGGCAGACCAAGGGTGTTGAATGAAGGCAGAACATGAAAAATAGTCTTATTTCCTCATTCAGAGAGTAATATTTGTTAAACTTCACAGCTTTAAATAAGGAGGAAGCAGTACTTCTGTTCATCTGTAGTGTTAATCAATCAGTCTTATCTTTTTCTTTGTGCTGCTTAATTACTGGGGAAATATTTAACTATAAGCAGCTTATATGTTTCTGAAACAACTCTCTGATCATAAATTGTTTTGCCTCTTCAGTTTTGGAAAATCTAAAAGGAAAAGTGCACTATCAGGAAAATACTATTATTTGGTCTCTAACCAGCAATGTGTTTTAATAGAATGGAGATGAACAGCATCAGTTTTTTCCAACTTCTTTTTTCTTAATTCAGTAGCTCTTGTGTCCCAGGGGATTAAACAGCACAGTTTGTATGTTGCATTTGCTGCTCATATAAGCAACTCCAGGAACTTTTTTTAAACTTGTATCTTTTATAAGGTCCTTGAGCCTGGCTATCTATAGCTCACCAGAGAACAGCATGTCCTGTGTGCTGCACTCTGCTCCTCACGTCTTGGAATTGTTCTGGTGTGTATAAGCCACTCATCTGGGTGAGATGAAACACAGACATTTCTAACGTTTTGACTCCCTTTATCCTCTCTGTAGGAGCTCAACAAGCAGGATGTACAGTGATTTGGAAATTTCTGTGTCGAGTTCCTAGAACAGCTGAGTCAGCTCCAAGGTTTCTCATGGCTGTGTTTTCAGTTTCATAGATGGTGATAGGACTGTGGACTGCCAGTGATGATAAAAACAAATATATATTTGTGGCAATTAGACATTGATGTATCTGGAGCTAAGCTGTACTCTTGTCAGGATTACAAGAGCTGGGTTGCTTGGAGATTTAATGTTCTCATTGTGGCTGTTGTAGGGCAAAACTGAAAGCTCATAAAACTGAAGGCAGGTCATATCAACAGACCAATTAAAGGCAGTGTGTATCATGGATACAAATGTTTGTGAGCTATATTGCTTACACAGTAATCATTATTTTTGACCTTTCAGCATGAACTCTGTTGATTCCTCATTACTTTTTCATGCAGGATAGTCTTTTAGAGAAAATGCTGTGAGACATTACTTCATTCAGTCCCTGACTTCAGTCGGATTTCTGCAGTCCTGATTAAAACCAACTTGGTTTTACTGAAGTGGTGTAGGAGACAGAACAAGAAAACTTTTCCTTTCTGTGGTTTTCACTGTGTGGGTCATCTGAAAAGATGAAAATGTTTTTCCCCAAAAAAGAATACTTTTTCCCATAGGTTTCATTACTAAATTGGAACTTGAGTGGATGATTATTGTGTGCAGTTGAGTGGCAATTGCTGTAATTGCGTATTTGCAGGTGGCACTGTCTTCTCTGCCAGGACATAAAAGGTCTGAGGAATTTATCTGTTAATGACATAGCCACTGGAACAGCAGCAAGGTTGCTGCTCAGTTTGCAACCACGACATTGTTAAAACACAGATAACTTTCAACAACTACACTCAAAACAAACTTCTGTCTCATCAATGCCTGACTGATTTCTAATAAAACCAAGCTTTAGCTCTTCTTTTGATCTATTTACATTGGAGCTTGTTTGCGGGTTTGTACTCTCAGTACAATCTTGCATCACCAAACCAGATTTAAACCTGTTAAGGGCCTTATTTTGTGGCAGAAAGCTGCTGAGCCCAGCTGGTGAGGAGGATTCTTAGTTGTTGTGAATTGAAGAGAAAATGCATAGACTTGGAGCATTTGTTAAATGCTTTTGTGATGTGTCACTAGTTCTCACTGAAACTAAATTTGGCAGAAAGCTGGTGCTCTGATGCCAGCTGAGAAGGTTGATATAGTTGATATGGTACCTGTAAATCATAATCACAGCAAAACCCAAATACTGGCCCACTGACAGCTGACCCAGCATCCTTCTTTATGGTGTTTTTTCTCTCTATGCTGAGTGGAATATGCCATTTAGATACCTTTGTTAGATACCTTTAAACAACATTAAACAATATTCTTGAAAAACACAAATAATATATGGACTTTCATCTGTTTCTTGCTAAACACCTTAGTTAAACTGTTGGAAACCTCTATATCCTGTACCTTTTCCATGATGATCTTCTTTTTTTAATACCATGGTAACTGGAACTAGTAATAAGTAGCAAAATAAAATATGATCAAATATCAGCTCTTAAAGCTCACTTTAAGGATATGAAAGTTAATCTTGTGCTTCTAATTTTTGTCCTGCTGAAGTCCCAACTCTTTCTATCAACTAAAATTGGGATTTCACCTCCAGAAATATACCTTAATATTAGAAAATGCACATCTCTACACTTTAGGATCAAACTGACTGCTATAATAACTTTTTTTTCCTGTCTCACATACTTTTTCTGCTGAATTGGAGTGTACTCTTTTATCAGAAATTTCTCATAGGTACCCATATTATCACTTTTTTATATTCTTTTGAACAAAGCCTGAAGGGAGAACTTCTCTGGCATCATCCATAATTCAGAATTTTATAGCTCTTTTCTGAATGTGCTGAATTTTTTCAACATTACTTTTGAAATACTCACACTCCAGAACTAAGCTTGCATTATTTTATGGTCCTGTCAGTGTCACATAGAGGAGTAATGCTGCTTCCCTGCTCTTACTTTGAATTCCCTTTCATATATTTTATTCCCTGGTTGCAGCATAGCATTGGGAGTTCATGGTCTGCTGTTGCTTCATGTTTTTTAAGACATTTTTGAACCATTACCTTGAAGATTGTAATTTGTTGGTGGCAGAACCAGCAAAGGTCTCACAAATTTCCTTTATTATGCAAAGTGGAAAAAATTTGGCTTACTCCTAACTGATGGCAAAGCATATCAATAATCATATAATAAATAATGTAATTTATTATATCCTTAAGGGTTTTGACAGTTGTCACAACCAATAAAGGATTGCAGTTTTGCAATATCCCTGTAGAATAGGAAGTAAGTTTTATTTTGAGGTGTGGAAACTGAGGCACAAACTTGTCACTGGCCAGAGGGTTGCTATATCTGTACTGAACCCAGTTACTGAGTCCACAACCTTCATTCATTCATCCTTCCTGGGCTGCTTAGGAGAACAAATGCTTTATAGTTAATGTCACCCCATCATGATGTTATTCTGAAAGTGCTTCCTTACCTGTGCACATCACACCTGCTTTTAGGACAGTCCTGTGCAGGTTAGTGGTCTCTTACCAGTGCATGAAATGCACCATGGAGCATGAATTCAGTTGCTCAGCAAGTCTGCATTCCTTGGCACAGGGAGCAGGATAATTCTGCTGGTGTCCAGACCTATTGTTTTTGTAGTGCTGCACTTCCTCACTAATGGCTTATGAGGCAAATATTTAAGTGCTTATCGTTACATATTCTCCTTTCATCTCATTATTTATAGAGCAGCTGTTAGGATTGTGAAACTGTGGGTTTTTTTCCTTTTTAAAAAAATCAGATCAAGCAGCAGAAGCTGAAGACTTTCAAGTGTGCACTTAGGAGTTTGTTCACAGTGACTGTTTTGTCTCCTGTGGTTCACTCCTGGCACTCCCTCAACTAAGCAGCCTTCAATCAGCAGAGCCTGCTGTGCTCCAGCGCCTGAGCTCCTGAAACACCTCTGCATCCTCACTGGAATGAATTTGGGAGTTGTCAGACCCTGGTAGATAAATGATCTTCCACCCTTAGAAATCCTGTCAAATCTACTAAAGTATCTTTCATGGTGGAGAACAGACACGAAGTGCTTCAAAGGACTTGCTCAATCTTGCATCTTTTTTTCTCTGCTGTTAAAGACGTGGAGTTCAGGTCAAGTTCAGCATGGGACCTTTTGCATCATGGAAACTTTTGTAGTGGAAGGAAAAGCTCACCTAGTAGTTAAACTAAAATAACTATTTTAGGAACTTTGGATACTTTTGTTGGGCCAGATACTGTACATCTCCTGGGGAGCAGGTTGTCCTCTTTGCAGTATGTGTGTTTTACTCCTTTTTGTACCTGCAGAGGGTTTTTGCTTCAGTATACTTCATGCTTTTACCTTTCCCTGAGCACCCAGTATTGCTGTAGAAAAGGACTCTGGGATGTTCCTTTTTCTGCTGAGGAGACCAGGTGTTCCTCTGATCTCTGGGCTCTTGGAGCCCATCTCAGACTGGAAGCCCTTGTCTCATCTGGAAGATGATTGCTGTTGTCTCCCCTTGCCTGTCCCCTGATGACAGCCGGATGTACCTCACAGCCTGGATTGGTCTTCTGTGCCTGCACATTCTGGAAGTAAAGGCAAGAGCTGTTCAGGCAGCTGGAGCTGGAAAGATGCTGGTGCCAATCCAGGAGAAGCTGAAGGGATCCTGGTCTGAGATGTTTTCCTCTGAGCTGCAGTTTCAGCCCCTCTGCTTTCCCTTTTTCTGCTTCAACATCGCAAGGCAGAAGGAAGGGCTGCCCTGCTGCCTGCCCCCACCTCCGGGCACAGCTTGCTGCTTCCCAAGGGCAGAGCCATGGACTTTTTGTGGATCAGGGAAGTGGGGGAGAATCCAACACAGCCTTCCGAGCCTAGCTGTCTGCCCCGTGCTGCCCATGCCAGACTGCCACTGCAGGGCAAGCCTTTCCAATTCGTGAACCCCAGGCTGAATTATCCAACATTCCATTTGCTAAGAGAACGTAAGAGGGTTTTTTAATTATTACTTTGTGGCTGGTTTGTTTTTTTTTTTTTTCTTCAGAGCACACATCAATCTCTAGAGGTCTAGAAAATGGGATCCTGTTTGAAATTACTGCCCTGACCGAGCCCATTTCCTTGCCCAGTCATCAGGCCCATGGCTCAGCAGGTGTGGTGTTAGATGCAGCCCCTGGAGAAGCCAGGTCAGGATCCTGTCTTCTGCTACCCAGAGAGCCAGGGATCCACCATTGCTAGAAACAATCAAAGAAGATAGTCCCTAGCTTTGGTTGGGGACTGTTTGTTTACTCTGCCTTCCTTCCATATATACATGATCATAAGGTTCTTAAATTTTTTAGTTTTTAAGTGCAATTATCAGAGATATTCAAAATCTTCTTCTCTTTAGCCAGTGCCCGAGTACTCGCAGAGAGGAATGCCACTTGTTGTGTGGCCCCTTCATCCTTGCAGTCACTGCCACACTGCAGGGTCATTACCCAGTGTTTGTTTTAAATGTCTGAAGTCCACAGCTATGCTGGTATGTTAACCCACCACTTCTGTGTAGTCTGGAAACGTTAAAACCATAAATTATTGTAAACAAAGTGCCTTTGGGGGAGATTATATATTGTGGTTACTTAAGTAGTTCTAAAGATTTCTGCCTTAGCTTAGTGCTCATAGAATGTATACACGAGCAGAAAAATATTCCACAGTTCACTGAAGAACAAAGGTATATTTAACAGAGATGTATTTCTACTGAATATATGCTTTTTAAATTAGGATTTTAGCTTAAAAAAATAATTTCAGCTTGCTTCATCTGCTTTCCATATGTAACTGCTTCAGATAAAATACATAGCTAAAGGTTTGATTGAATCAGTGCCATTGTATACATAGAGAATTTCTGTATATGTACATTTCTCATTCTGATCGCTTCCAAAAGATAGCTAAGTGACCATTAGAATAATTTAACAAGAAAAGATTTTTGTTTTATGAGATGTAAGTTCTCCTGCATAAAATATAGCATGCTGGAACTAATTTTCATTGCATGGTTATGGTTAATGGTTAAAAATTTTCAGTCTGTGCAGAACCATTTCCATACCACTGACCCATCTGTTTTAAAGAAAGCTTGTCTTCAATAGTACATGATATTTGGTCATTGAGGAGGAACTCCCACGGTCCAGTGTATACTCAGTGCACCCTTGAAATTTAGCCCTTGGTTTTGAAAGATTCAATATTTCAATGTCTGGCCATCTTTAACCATCAATGAATATTTACCATAATAGATAAAGTCCCAGCTAAACTGCTATAGTTCCCAACCACATCCTGGAGGAACAAAGTGAGTTAAGGCTGGAGCCTAAAATTTCTAAGCAGAACTAATAAAGCTTGACTTTGTTGAGGTTTTAGATGTTGCTTTGTTCTCATATGCCATAGTGAAAAAAATGTTTTTTTAAAAAAAATATTTTACAGACACTTAATCTTGGTTGTGTCTAATGCCTTTCAATATTTTTAAAAGAAATTCCAAGTGGATGAGTTATTTATGTGTTTAGCTTTTATTTTCCATTATGTCTTTTAATAGATTCCAGATCTCATCTATATTGTAATGGCTTCTGTGTTACGGAGCAACAAAATTTACTGGGTTAAATATCCATTTTTCTTGCCTCTCTGACATGAAAGTGCCACAGACCTATACAATAAATTGCTAACACATTTGTGAGTTTGGAAGCCCATGCTGTCACCCTCACTGTCTGCACACAGGCTTCAGCAGACGTGAGAAGGTCCCGGTGCACTTCGGCACACCTGGAAGCACCATGTTATTCCCTGCACTCAGGTGAACATGCTTGGAAGGCATCATGACTAAAGGCTGTAAATGGAGAAGTGTTTGGGCTTGAATTCTTTGTAAATCACTTCCCTCAACCAACATGTTGAAGCACATGTAGAGCATAATTTTATAGACTTGTCTGAGACCTTGGGATATGCAGATGGAATACGTAACATGATGTCAAAAAAAAGGGATAACCCCAACTGCTGTTTACTTTCCATCCTGTCTTCCCCATACATTTACTTCTTCCCTTTTTTGTTTCTCTTCTGGGTAGATTTACTCAAATTTCTGGGAAAAACAGGTGTTTAGGGGCCAGAACAGCACAGGGAATGGGGCTGAGCTTTTAGCATCATGGAATTGCCTCCATGAATCCCTGATTTTTTTTTTTCTCGTGATTTTTGAGACTGTAAGCTCCAGGAATTGAAATATGGCATTCTGCACTCAAGAATTATTCCATAGAATATGTGAGGGATCCTATAATTAAATACTTGTGCACAGATAGCAGTATTGGGAGAATAAATTTGGTGCTAGTCTCTCCAGAAGTGGTTGAAAACTGTAAATCATGAAGTGAATAGATAATCACAGCTATGACAAACTGTAGCTGCATCTGCTGATTATTTTCTCCTCAGCCTCTTGTGTACAATTAAGAATTCAGATTTAACAGCTGGGAATGATTTTCAAATGTTGATCTGAAGAAGATAGTTCTATTCAGAAACTTTCAGCAGTTCTTTTATCTTCCCCATTCATTATTTTTTCTGAAACAGGTTAAAAAAGATAGCACTTGACCTGCTCTGCATTGAGATAGAAAAGAGATCATTACAAACTCAGATATGGATTTATGCTTAATGATCCACCTTCTAGTGTGACTGAGTTCAATAGCAAACAGACTGAAAATCTGTCAACAGGCTAAACTTTCTTTGGTCAAGAAACCTCATCTGTTAATATTTTATTTTCCTAGTTCAATAGAGAGACATCTTTCAAAGGTTTCTCGTTGATGGCAAAGAAACTAAGGTAGAAAGCTCACAGTGAGTGCCTGTCAAATTAGAGATGACACATGAGGGAAAGCTATTAAAAACTGGAGCTATTTACTAATGTAATCATACATCACGATATACACGGGTTAGCATGGAGTTCTATATGTAAATACACCAATACACTGAATGCACAGATCTGTGTAGACCATTTCTACACATAAAATTCCTATTTTATGAAAGAGCTCATGCCTGACACTGTGCCCCACATGAATCTGAGTTCGAAGCATCTGGCATTTAGGCTGTCAAAAACAGCTGTTCAGGCTTTAGGATGCAGTGTTATATGTTTATGTTCTCCAATTTTTGTTTTGTATTCTGCCAGTAAAAGCTCTGTTTTTAATGATCCAACAAGCAGGTACAGCAGTTTGGTCTGAGTATGTATGCACATTGATTTACACACATCCTTTATGACAACAGATATTCACAGATCTTTCCCTAGTCTAGTAAAGTGAACTGTGCATTTTTGCTGATGTGGTAGAGGATTATTGTGATTATTCTGGCTAATTAATTAGTTCCTCTAGGAATGGATAAAAGGAGAATTGCATTTTTGGTAGAAGTACATCCTGACAGGGGACATTAAGGGCAAGTTTATTTATTCTCATTTGACACCAACAGTTGTGGCTTACATTTTACCTTCAAATATTTTCTCCTCTGTTATCTGTTTTCATTTGTGCATTTCCATTTGCTTTGCAGTGAAACAACATATTTTCATTTTTCATCACATTTTTTCAAGTCTTAACCTTATTGTTTGTAGATCACCTCCAGGAAACATGTCTGAAGTCTGATCACCCTACACAGATGTGTCACATTTTTTATTTTTGAAAGATTACCTGCATTATTAGCCAAAAAGCCATTATTCTTTGGAGCAAATATTCTGCTTGTTTTTCTCTTTATTTTTTCTTTGCTTACGTATGTTGGGGTTTTTTAGTTTTATTTTATTTCATTACAGCAGTATGCCCATACCTAAGCTTTTAATTTTTTTTTCTTTTGTTCCATTTAAAGGTACAGAATTATGCTCCTTTCTCTAACTTGGTTTTGTTCTGATATCTGGTCTGAGGAGTTCACTTATATTGACTGCTGCTCAAGTTAAAAAGTTTTCTTCCTACAGCCTTTGTAGTTTGAGGGCTTTTTAATGATAGAGACATAACAAATTTTTTACATCCTTTTACGAGCTGAACATTGAGAATAATTGTTGGTTTAGCCTATTTCTATATTAATCAAAACAAACAGTCTTCCAGAAAATTTGCATAGAATGGAAGAGCTGGGATCCAACTTCACTTAGTTTTTTAGGCTGGTCACAATCATTTTCAGTGTATCCAGTGATTTTGGAAAGTTTTGGTCAGGATAGACTGTGGTGTTTTCTGGGGCTTCAGCTGGAAGAAAACAGTAATATCAGCTGGTGGGATAAGTTAGCAGATGGTACATGATAGAGAAACAGTGAACAATTTTCTTAGTACAAAATGATCTGCGCCCACCTATTAACTCAAAACGATAAAGCCATTTCCAGTGCCAAGACACAGGAGCAGGAGCAAGAACCTGGGCCATGTGAGATCCGGAGGACCTGGGCATGCGAACCATGAACTTGAGAAAAACTTGAGAGCTGTTGCTGCATATTCAACCAGTCCTGACTTCTCAAGATGACTTGGAGTGGGAGGGCCTCCATGCCCTTGGAGTTTGTAGGAGCAGGGAACTCTTGAATAGTGCTAAGAAGGTGACACTGCCTACCAAGCTGAAATTGAAGGAATTACTCCTAAATTATTTTTTCCAGTTCTGCTTTCCCCAGTTTGAAAAGTGTGTTGAATTGTAAAGACTCAGAGAAGCCTTCTAGTTAATAGCCTAAGATTATTCATCAGAATAAGTAGGATTTCCCAAAATTAGCTAAGTTCCAAACAGGTCAAAAATCAAGATAAGATGCACACTCTTTGCAGTCCATGTTTTTTCATGAGGAAAACTATCCACTTGAATAGATGCTGGTTAGGGGTTTTTTGTTTTGTTTTGGGTGGGGTATTTTTGGTTTGGTTTTTTTGGAGGTGGGGGTTTGTTTGTTTGGTTGGTTGGTTGATTTGGTTTGTTTTGATATGTTGCTTTTGTTGCTTCTGTTGCTGTTTTGTTACTTCTGGTTTTGTTTTTGTTTTTTTTGTTTTTTAATATGTGCTTTATAGTAACAGGAATTAGTTTGGATTAGCCCCATTGCCTGTGTTCAGAATAGTGATTTGCTTTTAACTGATTCTTAGTTTGTGTTTTAATTTTCAACAGGAATGTGAGCATTTCTAATTTTCACCTTTTTAAAATTTCAGAAAATTTATAATAACAGGTTACGGGATAGCAGCTTTTCTGCTTCTCTGTCACACGTGTAGATGAAATCTTTCCAATAATAGGGTAGTAGACTGGAGAAATAGTCATATGAACAAAGAACTGTTGAAACCCTTTGAATTAAAATAGCAGTGCTACTGTACACCTTAATCAATGGAAAGGGCTGTTTGGGCCATAGGGTTTTTATATTTCTTTTTTGTTTACAGATTTACAAAGAGAATTTTCAAAATTTGTCTTCAGGTCATCCTTCAGAGCACAGTTGCAATGTAATTACAAGATACATATTGGGAAAGAAGGAGCATGGAAATAAAGATAGCAGTGATGAGGGTTTTCAAACTATGTATTTTATACTGCAGGAAGGAGGTGATTATGAAAAGGTTAGCCCAGATTATTATTCATGAGTTTTCTGAGCTGTTAAACAAATTGTTGTGCAAATGTTCATAACCTCATAATTTTCTCCCTCTCAAAAGGTGTTCAGATCTCCACATGTGCAATAGATCAAGTGTACTTCCAAAAATAGGCATGTTGTTTTTGCTTGCAGTTCCAGATGATCTTGTTACAACAATGGAGCTTCTGCAAAGAGTTATTTGTGGGCTGTGTGGATCCTTTCTCACTTCAGTTCCTCTTACAGCTGGGAGCTGCTACTGCTCTGCAGAAAAACCCTCTCCTTTTTGGGCACTGGGCTTTGCTTTCAAAAAGCAAATGCAATTATGTCACCCTGATTAGATCATTAGAGCCTTCAGTGAAATCTGCTCAGTAACATGTCTGAACTTTTGCTGTGGTTCCAAATGAATAATTTTTTGGTATTTGACTTTGCTTTGAAATGTGGAGTGCTCTTTGCCTAAGGGGTATCTGGTATTGTATAAACATGGAAGGTTTCAGACCATTTGAGGGACACAGTGCAGAATAATTCAGCCTTGCTGAAGATCTGAACTATTTCAGCAGTATTATTAGCACTGTACTCTATGTCTCCTTCATCTTGCTGAAAATTTTACGAATTAGGGGCCTCCTCACAAACACTTCTGGAAGAGCTCACCAGTAAAACTAGCTGAGCTCCCTCCCTCCTGTATAGCTTCTGTATGTGACCCTGTGCATTCAGCACCAGGCATTACGTTTTTAAGGGCATCTCCTTCCCCAGACACTTTGCTCCCATGGTTCAGGATGTGCCTCCAGAGTGGTAACAGAGTGTTGCAAAGTGTGGAACGCTGGGTATTGTATATTCTCCTCCTGACAGCTGGCATGAGGGCATTATTTACCAGCAAAGGTGAATCCGTAGGGAAAGCAGCTATTTGCTTTGAAAATCAGGGTCACTCTCACAGGCCATGTGACACTGAGCTACTTTCTGTGGCAGCCTCACTCCTTGTCACAGTGGTCTGTGGGAATGCCCAAGTCACCAGATGCATGTGGCTTGTTCACTTTGCATAGCTTCACGGTATTATAGGGGTAAGACATGGCCATAAAAATGACCAGTTGAAGAAAATAGAAGGAATAATATGAAGGTAACAGTGAGTGATGAAAATACAGATCTAAAACTGGGTAGACAAAATATACAGAAGAAATCCCCTGAACGTCTGACACCACCTGCTGTGCCTCCACCTATTTAAAAGTAGTTGGAGGTTTCTTGTGAGCACTCTGGCTCTGTTTTTGTTTGTTTGTTTTCAATGCTAGAAATTCACAGAGATGTACTGCAGGATTAATCACTGTTCAGCGTGATTTAGGCTAGCAGAATTTGACTGCTTGACTAGTGTGAGACCTCTTTGTCAGAACAAAACAACCACTGAAAATTCTAAGCAAAGCCTGGGAATAGAGGACATGATTTTTTTATTCTCCATGGCATCGGACTAATAATTAATTGTTAAGACCATTTTGAGGACTCTTTGTTCTAGAAGTCAGATGGTTAAAGTTACTTATTTTCAGTGTTCCAAGCTTTTGTTTGCAGTTTATAGAAATACAACATTAGTACTTTAGAGTTCACATCAGCTCTGTGCCAGTGAATTTGACTATATGAATAGCTGAATATATGAATTCCTTCCAGCAAAATGTTCTTCACAGTAAGCATTTTTGTGTGCTCCTCTGCACCACTCCAGTTAACATAAGAAAATCAAGAAAAGGAATGATAGCCTTAAACATAATTGGCAAACCTTTTATACTTTCATACTGAATTGTGCTTCTTTTGTCAGTAAGTTTACTAAAATACAATTTTTTTGAAAGTACGGTGCCTTCGGAAAGCTGTAGTACTTGCTAGAGAGGTCATATGTACTAACCAGAAAATAGTAATTGGAAAAGAGATGAAGCATGGTCTGTTGCTTTAGAAATTATTCTTTGAATTGGCCAATTTTCAACAGTAAGGAAGTCTAGAAGGTTTCTATCCCATTTCTGCCTCCTAGATTTTTTTCCCAATCACTGATAGAAGATATCATGTGAAGATTCTATTTTTCCAACAGATGAAGGAAATATAAATTGTCTCTGGGATTTTCCTTAGTTCTAATGAGTTAAGCCTAGTCTAGAAAGATTACGCACAGAATGGGAGATGCAGTTTGGACATGTGCTTTGCTGCTAATAGAGGACGTTGTGAAACAGCAGATTCAGGCATTAGGAATGCAGCACTCTGAGGTGGCAGGTTGTGACTCTACTTGCAGCAATTTGCAAAGTTGCTGCAAGTCTTTATCAGTTTACTTTTATTGCTATTTCACTTCCCATGATAAAGAAGTGGAAGATCCTCTTCTGGCAAAGAAACCTTTGCAAATGACAATGACCAAAGGAAGAGTTTCCCTTCCTGATCCCGCTATTCCATATCCACCAGGAAGATTTTTCAGTTTGCATAGTTACTGGCTTTCCATTCTTTGCGGTCTCATCAGTTTTGACTGTGGAAGAGATGTACTTTATCTTACCCCAAAAGATCAGATACTTAAAAGAATTTGTCAAGTGCTTTGATATCTTGTGATACACTTCTAAAATACTGCTTTATTATTGCTTTTAGGAAAAAAGGCAAATACTAAAAGCACTTGGAAAAGATTATATTTAAGATATATAAGATATATGTGAGGGCTGGGAAAGGTCAATCAGATGTTCCTGGCTATGTCCCATTGATGGTTTGTGGCAGTCTAGAGAAAGAGAGACCTGGCTTTTCACATGACTGAGTTTTCTTCTCTTGCATGCAAGCTTGGTCTATCCCGTAGATTGCCACAGAGATTTTTCACCTATAAGCCATCCCAGCATTGGGTGCAGCAGCACATGCAAGTGTAGCTGAGGTGCCATCACAGGGGCCAGGACTGGATTGCTCCTGTGCTGTGTGCCAGAGGTCCTTGTTTTGTTTGGCGATCTGCCCAGCACCAACATGAACCAGGTAGCGTGAGAAGAAGCAAAAGTTGCTGCCTGGGGATTTGCCTAGAGATGTGAGCATAGGCAGCTCTACAGGAGACACCAGGAAAGTGAGGGTTGTGTGGCTGCAGCTCCCACTGCTCATTGCTCTTTCAGACTGCCCAGTGTGGGGCAATTTAGGAGAGGTCTGTAGCCAGCTTATCTGAGTCAAAACATGGCTTTTATGGCCTCTGCTTCAAGGAGCCAAGGATGTTCAAAGTGGCTGATAGCTGCTTGTCTTTATCATCCCTGCAGCCAAAACCAGGCATTTCCCACCTATTAATGTGAGGTCCAGAGTTTGAGAGCCCGTCTGAAAATCGGTTTGTTCACCTTGTGAAGGTTAACATTTGGTAGGGGTTTTTTTGTTTGTTTGCTTGCTTACTTGGAGTGTATATTTGACAAAGGAAGAGGAGTTTGCAAACTGTTCTGCATGTTTCTTGGGCCATGTTATCACATCTGTCTCAGTCCTTGCACAATAAATGGTGCAGCTGGAGTTGCAGACTTCAATAGGCTGGTATCTGTTGTAGATCCTCAGAAGAAAGGTCTCAAAGGGTGAGTACTGTTTTGTTCCCTCTTCCCCTCTCCCCATTTCAAATGCTATCTAATAGGGATTCTTTCTAGACCATATGTTATCATTATTTGTCTAGTATTTACCAAGCCAGAAAAAGAGGGCTGCACAGTTTCACAATAGTTTCTGTTCAGATTCCTTTAGGTATTTCATGCAAACAAGACAGGCAGGTTCTGTTAACTAGATTGAATTAGAATTGTCTACAGAATGCTTTTGAAAACATGTGTGAGGTTTTTTGTACTCTTAGGCCACACAAACATATTTTTTTAAAATTTTCATTTGCTTTTCAGAAAGAAAATATAAGAATATCTGGTTAATTTAGAAACATGTTTTTCTGGATGATGTTCATCTATGGGTCTTTTTTTCTTCATGTTTTTCTACTGTCTGCCTTTCTCTGATTCCTCTTGGGAGAGCAATTTCTGTTTTCCTTCAGCACAGAAACTATCTTTGTAAAGGTCAGCATGAGCAATACTGTTGGGGAGCTCTATGCACTATGAGTAGTCAAACCTTTACTAAAGAAGGGTCTGTCTTTTCAATGGAAAAATGCATTTTTTATAGATTTGTAGGCCCTTAATTTTTTAATTTGTGTAATCTGATACTGATTTATCTCTATGTTCTGGAAATAGACACATGCATTTAAATTTCAGACCTTTGAGTTCTGAAATTCAGCAAAATGCTGTCCTAACAATTATTACCATTTAGTACCTAAAATTCCTCTTTGAGAAATCTCTTCAAAGCTTTCAGTTTTCCAGTCAGGGAGCTTAAAATGAAATTTATAAGAAAAAGTAATAGGTATTGGGAAAGAATCTAAGCCATTACTTACAACATCAACAAACAGTCCCTCAGTTCACATTCTGAAGGGGTCTGTGGAATCATCAATTTCTTGAATTACACCAGTGAATCAGAAGAGACATCTAGGTTTTGCTGCTACTGGGTTCTTTTGTTATGCCCTACTTTCTTCTGTTAGAGCTCTGGCAGAAAGATATATGATATAATTTTATCTACTAATAGTTCTGAAATAATCAAATTATTATTTCTTTTTAGAATTCAGTGCTCCTTCAGAAAAGAAAAATATCATCTTATTTCTTTCAGCATTGTTGTACAACTTGCACCCTTGCCTTATTGGACACCATTGATGTTACTGGATATTTATTCAATTCCTGGGATAAACAGAACTGAAAGCTCAGTCAATGCATGTCAGGGTAGATATGATCATCCACTAGATTTTTTTCCACTTGGCTTTCTTACACTACCTAACCTTCAGTGAACTCCCTGCAACATCTGCTCTCACAAAATTCTCCTTAATCCACCTTCATTGTCAGACTGGGTTTTCTGTTCAACTTTTAGAAATAGAGAAATAGTGATATTTCTGGTAATTTCAATAACTAGAGAAAAATTATTGAGCATGGGAACTCTTTTAAGAGGGTTAAAGGGATAATAGAGTAACGCTGTCAGTGTGAATGAAAGTCTTGAATATGTTCATGTCTTCATAAGAACTTAGTGTTTCCTTTTGAGTTCATCAGATCAGAGTACCTCTTCAATTTTTAATTACTTTAGGCCATAACCTTCAGGTTAAAAAAAAAAAAGTTTCCCAGTCTCTCTTCTGCAGCAACCAAATATAAAATCCTATCGTATGGAATATTTGTCATACAACTATTATCTCCCACATAAACCATCTTTGCATCTCCTTTCTGAGTGGATGAGAATAACATCTATGTTTTCTAGCTGGTCAACCTGGATATTATTTCTGGGAAAAACAGTGCCTGTTATTCACTTTATGTTGTGAACAGCATGCGAATAGGATAGTACTGCTGAGTATATCTCAGGGTCATGATTTCTCTCAATCAGAATTGATACCAGTGCAAGCCAGAAGATAATCTCTTGAGGACACTGAAGGGAAAATACACACCTCTGCAGTGCACATTTAGATGCTGTGAGCTACCATCACAGAGTTTTCCTTGCTAACAACTGTATCAGAGAATAGAAGGCCTCGATGATTGTAAGTAGGTAATAATATACATTTCACTGCTGCTTGAAGAAACAAGTTATATTTCCATCTAAAAAACAGGCAAGTGAAGGATGAGGAAGAGACCAAAAAAAAAATAAGCATTGCTCCAGGGCCAAAATAAGATTTTCTAGTTTCCAAGATAACACCAAGACATGCAGCAAACACCAGACAGAAGCAAAGCTACAATGGAATATCTGTAGATGTATGAACACATTTATTTTCACAAGACTAGGCACCTTCACCTGTGTTCAGACACATCTTAGAAGACCACTGCCAGTATGTTTTGCTTTTTAAGTCCTACAGGGTCACCTGTTGGAAAGCAAATTAATCTGAGATTCCTTCATGAACAATACATTCAAGCCTATTCTTTCTTCACTTTGAATCTTTTTAATCTGTTTTCAAGGTTTATAACCTCTAGGCATGCCTGTAGTAAACACATCCCATGAACTTCTGTGGAGTAAGGATCCCTTTTGTGTGCATACCTATAACTCACAAGACATGCTCTCAGCAGTATCAGTAACCAGGCAAATGGGTAATCTCAAGTACAAACCTATGTTATGTTCTATCTACAGTATTTATTGGCTGTTGGAGGCTGTGCCATGTAATTAGAAGAAACTGAGACAGTTTTTTCAAATATTTGTGTATACCCTTTTTTGTTTGAACAGATAACATTTTCTTTTTAGGAGAAAAAATTTAGGAGAATTTAGGAGAGGGAATTTAGGAGAGGAAAGGCACTGAATAATGTGAGGTCATTGAATAGTCGCAAAAGAGCAGAAGAAGCTATGTACTGCTCATCTGGTTTTGTCTACTAAAATTTACTTCATTTCAAAAGTTTTAAGATTCGATTTGGTAAATTTTCAGCAGTTCTAAGGATGCTGTGTTCTGAAATATGTATGTGCTGTATATTAGTATGTGCTAAAAGAAAACTAAGTCATGGAAGAGAAAATTCAAATGTACATACTCCTGTCACTGCACCTCTCTCTGATATGCAGAAAAGATATCTGTTGGCTTATACTAATCACAGAGTGGTGTGGGTTGGAAGGGACCTTAAAGATCATCTGGTTCCTACCCTCTGCCATGGGTAGCCCATTTTCCACTAGAGCAGGTACTCAGAGCTTCATTGAACCTGTCCTTGAAGACGTTCAGGGATATTAGGCTTGTTTTCTCCTGAGTTTTGATACTTTGTCGTTTAAGAGTGATGCTAGCACTATAGCTAGAAAGGTCTTGGGGGAACAAAGGTATTCTGTGTAAAGATCCCAACTTGTGAAATGTTTAAGCATTTGAAGAGAAGATATGCACAATACAAGTAAATGAGATTTTAGAGAGACATTTCTCTTTACAGCACATGAGAGTACCGAATTGCACATTCTGTTCTGCATGAATGTGTTAGATCCCCTCCCCCAAGCTGTCCTCGGGGAAAAAAGCCTAAACTCTACTGCAGATTATTATCCACTGGTGAGCGGCCTGGCCCCTTACAAGTTGGAAACCATTTTATATTCTGTAGATTCTTTTCAGTTGTAAAGCCCTGTGTTGGCTTGTGAACAATGATGACATCAACTCTTGAAATCCACCTCTAGCTTTGTTCCCTGTTCTGTAAGGTTTATAAAGCCAGTAGCATTTGGTTGTGTTCCCAAATAGGATATATTTAAACTGACATATCTGATTAATGGGCTGATGTTATGGTTTATTATTGAGTTTACATTGTATGCCTTAAGTGTAAGAAGATAATTTTAAGAAGAAAGTTTTGAAGTACATAATAAAACGTATTGCAACGAGAACTTCTGAACAATATATAGTATTTGACTATCTATATAAAAATCTGAAAATTAAATTAATATGTAAATATTCTTATCAATTAAAACTTAAAGTGTTGCTTTGTAATAGTGATGTCACAATAATTTTCCACAGCCTAAAGTTGGCTGGAGATAATTAGCCCCTAGCATCATAGTACTGATATCTGATTGAATAAAAACAGGAATCACTTGGGACCTTGCAGAATCTCACTGTTTGTGTATAACATTATTTGTACTTGATATTTATCTGTCTCACTTATATGAGATAACTGATATTAAGACTGACTTATTCTCCTGGATTCCACTCTAATTACTCTGTAACTATTCAATTGTAAGCTGGTGTATGTTGCACAAAGGCATTTCTGAGCTCATAGTTCACTTCTAGTTGTGTAGATGACAAGTATGTGTTTAAGAAAAGGTAGAAGATAATAAATTCAGTTAATCATAAAACAGGTAGGCTTTTTCTGTTTGATGTTGTAGTTCAAAGTTTTAGGTGTTCTAAGGGAAAATGTAGGAGACTGTGCTTAGCAAAAACTTCCCACTGTGCTAAGACAGTGATCCTTACAAGAGGTTAAGAGCAAACTTAATGTAGTGTATAAATGTAATACTTTCCTGTAGCAGTTTTCCCTACAGTGTGCTGGAAACTGTTCATGAGTTAATTACTGCAGAAGCCATGTAAGGTAAAAAGGTACTGTGAATTCTGTTGTACATAGTGGGCCAAGGACAGGAAAAGTGGTTTTATTACTGAAATGGGAACTAAAGCTTGTTAATTCTCAGACCATAGAAAGCTAGGATTGGATCAAAGTTATTCACCCATTTCTCTGTGGTCAAGGGAATTCTAATTAAATTTTCTAAGAATGCTTTAGTATATTGAGAAATACTTGGTAAGACTTGCCAAAATATGAGGTTGCCACTGCAGTTCTCCGCCGATTTTTCTTACCCGGGTTACCCTCAATGAGTGCTCTCTAAATTGTTTCTGCTCTACAACTTAATTCCTTAAAAGAAATTAAAAGCTTTGAGGCATATAAATGAAGTAGGTTTTGTTTTTTTCATAAAAGCTGAACAGAAGAGTAGGCAGGCATCCTTACAGGCAGGTATTCTACTGCATAAACCCCTTACTAAAGTTGTCCAGGGCAGTAGTTAGAATAGTGGTTCTTGGCTGAGACCATCATTTGGAGTTGTGGGCTTTAAGTTATTAGCAAACCTGTCCATTAAAGTTGTTTTGTCTGCTGGAAGTACACAGCAAAAAGGTGGAACAAAATGTGTGTAGACATTTTTGTTTATACTGTCTTCTGAGTAAATACCTTTTTTTCTTTCTGTTGGGGTGAGGGAGCAACTCCTGTAACCTTATAATTTTGAATGGGAAGTAATTCAAATTTTTACCACTTTGAGTAGTTTTTATAAGTTCTAAATGGATAAGCAAATCACAGCCTAAAAAATTAGGTACATTTAATCAATATTGAAGGCCAAAATGAAGTCTAAAAGCAAGAACTTATTAAACAAACATTACAGTTAAGTCTGAGCAATGAAAGATGACAAGTCCATGCATCTTTTTGTATTTCAGAGGATGGTGTTCTCAGTAGACCATCAGTTGTTCTTGCATACACCATACTGTGCTTTTCAGCAATGGTTGTTGTATGAATAACCAGGTCAGCCAGTTGTTTAAATAAAGTTGGGAGAAAAATACCACAGAAAACTGAGAGAGAGAAACAGCTATGTTCTTTAAACATCACGTTTTCTCTATTATTATTACTTTTCAAAATACTGGAGACAGCTCATGGAAATCTTTTCCTTCTTAGGTCATCATTGTTTCTTTATTCCTTTATAAAGATTTATAATATTTTTTGTTGTCTATCTTCAGCAATATATTGTGATTCCAAGAAGAGATGATAATGATAGGAGAAAGGGAGTGAATAATAGGAGAGATACACTGTTGGAAACCAAAATACTGCATTTGTCTAATTTTCCCAATTTACAATAGTGGGGGAAATATGGAAAAAATGTGAACAATTTTCTTGACACTCAGTAAAGTTTAGTCTCTGAATCCATATCTAATTTGTTGGCTATCTCAGATATTGCATGTCAGTGGCTGGAAACTCCCAACTGAACCACAAACTGAAAATTGGGTCTGTTTCATGCACATCTTACCAGAATTAGTAGGAGGCACAAGGAGGTACCTCCTTGTAAAGTTTGAGATCTTCAGCCAATGTTTTTTCAGTTTTCCAGGTCTGTACAATGGAGGCTTTTTGCATACAGAATTTTGCATCACAAAGAACTAATTAAAGTTCAGGTTCATGGATTCAAATCAGGTTCAGATTAGCTCAGAGAAATGAGGACCAGTCATCGTATTTTCTTCAGCCTGCACCAACCAGTCTGGGTTTCTGTGTTGCACTGCAGAGTGATACTTAAATTCTGTAGTGGGGGACAGACAAATCATAAATACAGGAATAATATCTTTTATGTATTGTCTTGGTTGCTTTTATGTGAAATGTGGAAAGAGTAGAGTCTGATAAGCCCCCACCCCTGTAGGTGCCAGGGCTCAAGAGCAACCAAACAATATATTCATGCCTAACTTCATTAATTAATTAAGAGTCTCATGGATTTCTTCTATGATTATTCCTAATTATATGTTTAATTATATACTTAAAGCATAAAGCCAAGACTGAAATATACAATACCCTGCAGGTTCTTGCTTAAAACCACTAGACTTAAAAGTCATCTAAGGTGAGCAAGAAGTTACATTTTCCTTTGCTATCGTATGGGAACTGGAGTACAGATACAATACTATATTTATGTTGAGGCAGTGCAAAAATAAGGTATTTCAACACAGCAACTCTACATGGGCAGAGAGACAAGAAAATGGAGAAGGCTATGTGACCCTTGAGAAATTTTTAATCCCCTGAATAACAGATTATTTTTTACTTTAAAGGTGTAAACGTTTTATATCTCTGAAAAAGTATAATTTGGACTGTGGTCTGAATTCTCTTGAGATTTTTTTCTTGTTCTGGGTGTTTGCTTTTAAAATTTACTATATATATTACATGAAATTATATAAAATAATAGGTTTAATCCTCACTAAAATGAAACACAAGGTTTTAGCTATTTTTGTACAAGAACTGTGAGGAAGATGAAATCAACAATGAAGAGAAGACCCTTATTTTTGTTATTGTTGTTTGGAAATCAAAACCAAAATAGTTTGCCTGGTTAACATATGTCATTTTCAGCTGTAATAACTCATTTTCAATGAGTTTGAGCCAAAGAGTGTGTGCAGCTTGAGGGATATGTAGATGTAGAGTGTCCTGGAAAATGTAAATCTTTAAACATAAGAAGTCATAATGTTTTGTGCAGACCTCTTCCTTTGCTATCTCTCTGAGTACATTCCTGGTTTGAATTTCAGGATTTTTTGTTTCCATGCTTCCTGTAGCACCATTTGTCATTGGCCATCACCACCTGTGTCACCCCTCACCCCAGCAGTTGTTTAAATGCCGTTGTGTAGATCGCCTGCGGTTGTTCCTGTACATTGACTGTGTTTTCATGTGGTTAAGGACTTCACCCTTTCCCATCTTTGGCAGATACTTGTGTGCTTAACATTTCTGTTGGAAGAACCTCTGTGGCCCGATCCCAGCTGAGTTACTATCCTCACTTTTTCCCATCCCAGCATTGTTGAGAAACACCATTTTCTCGCATCCTCCCCACAAAACCATTGTGCACAGGAAATAGGCAGTTGATCCTCATTTCCTTCCTTCAGTTTCAAGCTGTTTTAGAGGACTTATGAGTCAGCATCTCATTTAGTTGTATATCATCATCTACATACTCATCTCAAGCCCTTTGTGTTCTCATTATCATTTCCCTGCAGCTCCAGCTGATTGCATGCCTTTGCAGGATTTCACCCAGAGACTGTAAACCTAAGAAACACAAATTGTCATCCTAATGTCCTGGAGTCCTGGCTTAGCCCCCCTTTGCTTCATTCTGTGCTCCTGCATTTCTCTGATTTTAGCTGCTTTTTTTCTCAACAACAGTGTCATCTTCCTGTGTGACCCATGATAAATGTAATGTGTTTAATGTATTCTGCTTTTGTAAGGACTTCCCTTTTGAAATCCATCAGAAGCATAAATCAAGAGCATATTACACAGACCAAAAAAGAAGGAGAAAACTTAAAATGCTCCTCTTTTGCAGTACTGCCAGTGAAAAGGCATTTCAGCTTGTATGTTGCTGCCAGCCAGAACAGCAGTGCTGCATTCCTGCGGAGGGAGCACATTGTGCTCCTAACACCCTTCTGTGACATTATTTCAGACTGACTCAGGGGGACAGATGTCTCCTACTAAATCATCAACACAAATGTCTCAAGCATCTGTGTTTTCCTCTGGAGACTTAGAATTTCAGTGTTCAACAGGTCTGATCCTGCTTTAGACGGTGAATACGTTCCTTTGATCTGCTTAGCAAGCAGATCCCACAAGGCAGACTTGCAGTTCATTCACCCTTGTTTTGAGGGCTCTGGGATAATGACTAATACAGTCAGTCAGCCTCAGGGTATTAATCCTTGTCCTCCCTAAGCTGCTGCATATTCCTTTGGGCACAACCTTACAAGTGGTATTCACCAGACTTTCCTTTTGTCTTCGTTTGATGACATTCAGCACATTCCTGGGAAACTTTGCTTTCCTCCTATGACTCTTAGCCTTCTACACCCTTTTCCAGGGCCACCACTTGCTCCATTTAGGTCTAAAGTTCAAAAGCAGCATGTTTTGCAGCTGTTTCCTTTGTCTCTGGTACTCGTCTCATTACAATGATGTCTGGCTCCCAAAATTTTCTCAAATGTAACACCCCTTCCTGCTCATACCTGCCAGTAGTGACACTCTGCAACTATTTCTTAGTTGTGTGTTGTGTTCCAGCCCCAGCCTCTACTCTTCTTGGCCTCTAATATTTTCCACCCTTTTCCAGAGGAAACTACTTATGTTCTTTTGTTGATTTTTTATGTATTACTTTTCGATGCGCATCTGCCTGTATTAATCTGTTTCTTTTGCATGCCAGTCCAACATGTACAAGCATTGGTGCCTCTTGTAGTCTGACTATTTGCTTCCACAACTCATAAAACATAACACTAGTTTCAACAGGAGCCTCTGTGCTCTGAGGGTATTTGGCTAACAGGAAGTGGAAATCCTGGTCTTTTTTTCCATCTCATTGGGAAGTGACAGGCCCTTTCACAGGTTTTCCTTGCACTGTTTGAACTGATCAAGTAATGTTCATTCAAGCCAGCTAAGGATCTGCACTCATAGATGAAAATGAAATCACAGGCTTTGTACAACTCCATTTAGGAGAAGGCATGGGATCCTATCTGCTGGCCGGCAGAGGTTGCTCAGAGCACGTTAGTTGAGTGTTCTGCACTCTACAGTTCTTTATTTCTTAGTAAGTCAAGTCCATGGTTTTTTAATCTTCTTTGGAATTTGCTCCAACATCCTGTTTCTCTCCTCATGCTGGATATTTGTTTTGATGCCTCATCTTTCTGGAACAATGACTGAGTTGGTGAGGGAAGCAGAAGACAGGGGATTGTCCCAGAAACCTGTCCCTGGAGTCGAGAGATCGCAGCCCTTGCTGCATTTGGAAGTTGGAAAGCTTTCCTTGGATTCATTTCCCATCATTGTGGGCTATATATAACCATGTGCATGCTGATAGATGGAAAAAAATCATACTCCTCTACAATCTAGAAGTAAAGGAAAAAAGAGATTGTTATTGGTTTCCATCTTTAAATACCCCTGAGGTTAGTGGAGTGCTGATGAAGGCATCAGTGTGGTGTTGAGTTTGGACAGAAATGCAGACAGTTAAGAAATATTTTGGAAAGATCCAAAGGAAGCCATGCTTCAGGTTTGGATGCAGACCCAAATGTCTTCAAATTTCATTCATAATAAGGTCTTTACGTGGGCTGCAGTAATGGTCTTAATTATATTTCTCCCACACTGGCATGTCTGGATCTTCTGTAGGAGATCTGAAGTTTGCTGCATAACACTGTGGACGCCTTGTTAGTCTCCTGGAGCTGCCTTATGCAGGAGTAGAAGAAGCCTCCTGCTGCACTGCTGTTGTGGTTCTGCATTTGTGTGTGGTTTTTTTTTTCCTGCAAGGCTGTGTTTATTCAGAGGACACTAGCTCCTAATCCAGCAGCATATCCATATGATTTCAAATCAATTCCTGCAGGAGGAGGGAGAGACTTCTGGATCTAAGGTGGACTCATTTTATGTATTTTAACTGCATATTTTTGTTTATTTACTTGCTTTAAAATAAATACCATATTGTGATGAGAGCAGGGGAAGAGTTAGGGATTTCTCTGGATTGAGGGTGAGAAGTGTTGCAGGTTTCCTCAAGTACCCTCATTTCCTTACCCACCCTTAGGTCAGAGTTGATGTTTCACTTCCTTTGGGACTAGGAAAGTCCAGAGAAAAGTGACACAATTGTGATCCTCCGTGAGGTGACAAGGTTTGAGGAAACTAAGTAGCTCGAGTTGATCCTATGCAATGGCTTTAGGAAGGGTGACTGTTGCACACTTTTAAAGCTGCCATTGGGCAGAGTAATGTCCCTTCTGATGTGTGGCCCTGATGTGTAATGATGGCTGAATGTCAAGCAAACATGCAGGATGATTTTTTTCCCTTGGAAGTCTTGTGTGTTTGGCATTGAGAAGGGACTTGGTCTTATACAATCATTTCCCTTTTCTTTTTAAAGAGAATTGTTAAATGAAAGCCAAGAAGGGTTTCTCAGGTTTGTGTATGTGGGGTGGTAACATTATAAAAACATGAAAAACCCCAATACAGTTTCAGTATTACCGAGACATTAGCAACAGACTGTTTTGTCTTTGTGGTTTGGAACTGGAATGTTTCCAGTTGTTGCCGGAAGGCTACATTTAATTTGTACTGTGTTTGCATAAATAGCTTATTTGTAAAAATCACATTTTACTTGAACAATTCTAAATTATGCAGTTATCATAGGGAGAAAAATTATCTATTGTTCTCTTTAAAATAAAATGGTACTGCCCTTCCAAAGTATTCAACGGACAAAGGCATGAAAAATCATAGCATACTTATAAGTTGCTTATCTCATCCCCAGAATCAGCTCTCACATGCTCATATCCTCTGGGTTTGTAAAATTCAAAAGATTTTTTGAATTACACTCTTAATTGTGATGTTGGCATTATAATTACTTGTTAAATAAGATTCTTTAACAATGACGTCCTTGTTGTCAAAGCAGTTGCATTTCTTTGCCTGGTATGAATAGCTGCATGTTCTGAACTGGGAAGCAGCAGTTGTGGGAGCCTGATTCTGTTGAAGGAGAAATTGACTGCTTAGAGAAGGTTTTTTAGAGCACTCTACAAAAATCTCCTTTACCCACAGGCAAATGAAGATTAAGGAAAATAGAGGACATCCACCTCTGTGAACTCAAACAGCAGTAGGCAATTTCCCCTCCAATTAGCATCTTGTTCATGTGTTGGAAGAAAAAATGCTTGGGTTTTTTTGGCCCTTAAACCCCTTTTAGCAAATTCTCACATTCTGTAGGGTTCAAGATCAGAGGTAGAATAGTAAAGAGAGATGTGATTGGCAAAGACTTTTTATTCATACCATAGTTTCTCTTATTCTTTTTTAAGTTGTGGTTACACATGAGTTACACAGTATTTCTAAGTTCTGCTTGAAGGATTCCATGTCCCTGTTGTAAGTGTGAAATGAACACAAAAGTGTAATGACTGCTGCTAATTCCAGCCAAGAGTTGTATCATTTCTCAGGAAGAAATGTTTTGTTATTTGTCAGTTATGGTTTATATATATGGTTTATATATATATGAATCTCTATGGCTCAGTTTTCAGCCATTAACTATTATATTGGAACATTCTTTGTTTCTTTGACATACAACCACATGTAGCACATCTGAACTGAGTTCCAGCAAGAGTTCTGAGAATATTGCATATTAAATATTGATAGAGCGTATTGTTCTCTGCCACATGTGCATTTCCTTCATTGTTTTTCAGTGCTTCTCTTCTCTTCTCTCTTCTCTTCTCAGTATACTTTCAGTATGTACACATTACTCTTTTTGAATTTCTATTGTTCTCCTTTTTCTTTTCCTGTTAACAATTATCTCTCCCCCTCCCCTTCTTTTCTCTCTTTGATCCACAGGTTTTGCAGTGCATGTTGGTCTCCCTTCATTCAGAACTTGACATTCAAAGGTACATGATGAAAATTGAATCCTCTCAGAGAGTTAGTACTGTACTTTCTTTTTTCTGCACTCTGCTGTGAATTGAGTTTGTTACCCTTTAATTGTGTGTGTCTTGCTTCACAACTAAAATTCTCAAATAAATATGAATCTGCATGCTTTGTCTCTCTGTATTTCACAGCAATGGAGTATTATGCATACAGATTAATTGCATATGGGAGTGTGATGCATGTGCGTCCTCTGACAATTTTTTTAATTCTGACTTTTCCTTTAATGGCATGATAGACATGAAGCTCTTGTATTAGATGCTCTGAAATCTACCAAAATTCAATGGGAGATTCTTGATAAGTAAGTGATTCCTAAACACTGTCCTAATTCAAGCTTTATATTTCTTTTATATACATACATGGATCTGGCTTAGGTGGTACAAGTCTTGCTGCAAAATTGAGGACAGCTCTGTGGGCAGAGCAGTAAAAATTTTTGTATTGAACATGCAAAAAAATCTTACTCCTGCAACTCTCAGAATTATCTTACGTGCACAGCGTACCTCTGAAGTCACCTGTATGTCACCTTTCATCCTGTTGAGCTTCTCTTCCATTTCTAGATGACTTGTAACACCATACAGAATGGATGCCTACAACAGGTACCTTTTTTCCCCCAGGGAGGCAGTGGATGTGTACAGGCCTTGTAGGTACACACCTAAAGGTGTCTCTGCATGGTTTCTACCGCAGCCAAGAGCGCAATCCTGAAAGCCCCAGGATAACCGGTGGGAGCCAGCGGGGAGGACCTGGAGCAGGCAGAACTCATTTGCACCTGATTTGTGTTTCCCCTGTCAGGATTTAAGGAGGCCAATAAACATGGGACCACAGGGAAGGGAGGGAGAGGCTGAGGTGTGGAGAGCAGGAAGGCTTCTCCTCCCTCGCCAAGGTGGCCTCGAGGGAGGGAAAAAGAAGCAGGAGAGCAAGGTGACAGAGTTGGGAGAGAGGAGCAGCAGAAGCTTCTACAGCCTCTCTCCTGTGGCAGCCCGTTAACTCTCCCAGGTGCCAGAGCAACAAGCTCTAGTAAGTGCTTCAACACGTTTCCTTCCACGAGTAGAGGCTAAAAATAAGGGCATGGAGTGGGTGTGCTGCCAGCCCCAGAGGAGCAACGGCCCGGCGGCAGCACACCCTGCCCACTGCCCTTGCCCCCACCCGCCTGGAGTGGGCTCTCCTGTCGATGGGCCTTCCTTTGGGTATTTTTAAAATAGCATGTTAATGCAGAGCACCTTCTCAGCTTGTAGAAACACAGAAAAACAGGTTTTTCCAGGATTGCTGCAGTCACTGTGAGCCTTTGCTTTGGGAAACAGACAGCACAGAAACAGACCCTCCTCCTGTTTTCCTCAGGGATGTGTGTGGGAGGAACCGGGATGGGTAAATAATCTTGAATCAGAACTCACTATCCCCTAGGTACATTTAGGCATCTGGTATATATTCTTCCCCCCCCCTTAGTTTTTGCATGTGGTTTTAAGCATGTAAAGATCTTTCCCCTTTAATCAGCATAATGACAGTTTTTGTTTAAATCATCCCTTTTAATCTTCACAGTTCTCATGGCGATTTTGGGGATTGTGTAGGTAGGAGTTACCTCACCCACTGCTGATGAAACGCAGCCATCTCCTGGATGGAACAAAGGGTCGTGCTGGGTTGTGAATACTTCACAGTAGAGTTTTTCAGGAGGGAAAAGAAAAATAGCTTCCAACTGAAACTGCCATAAGGTCTTAATTAAGACAAATGCTGATGTCCAGGCTGGAATTTATGGATAACTTATTTAAACAAAGTAATTATAAGCTGAAGCTGTGATGCAATAATATGACAGAGACTGTGAAAGACAAAATTTTGGTCTGAGGAAAATTGATGGACTCATAGAAGCCTTGGCAAGGAAAAATAGTAAGGTGACCCGTGGCTTTTTTAATTTTACTCTCATGTGTGAATAAATTCTTCACATGACAAAGGATTAGAATAAAGCAGAGAGATAAATGATTTTTTTAAAGGTTTTTTCATTAAGTATGACTTTTGCTTTTTATTAGTGAGTGACTAATAGTTTTCTCTGTTGTTTTACTTCACTTTCTATCCTCAAATCTCAGGTGTTTGTAGAAAAAGAAAACCTTGGATTTGGACAGAAACATACTGCAAAATATTTTTACACTTTAATGTGGATGGCTTGGGGTTTTCTGATATTACATGTGTTCCAAAGAGATGTCACAGCATGCTGCATATTTCAGTCTGGACTTGTCTGGACCAATTAAGCTGCTCTTAGACGGGCTGTTGAGTTCCTTAGGGCAGCATTTTCAAATGCAAGTTCCTGCAATTAAACATCTGAATAAGAGGTCTGGCAGCATAAGTGCTGAGCACCTACAGCTTTTATTGCTCCTAATGAATATCTTTACTATAGACACACAGCTTTCCTGAAAAACAGGTTTCAATTTATCTAGATGCTTACAGTTTAAAAAAAATTGGAAAATGTTGTTTTATGTTAGTAATTTGTAATAGTTTCGTGAAAAACTTTTTTTGCTAACTCTGGTGATCAACCAGCTGAAGAGCAAGCCATGGTCTTGCCAAGGGGGAGCCGCCTGTGGATGTCCTGCTCGGTGATTCACAGCACTCAGGATTAAAAGAAATTAGTTTTGGCAGCTTGCCACAGCAGGGAGCATGCAGCTGGCCACCAACAGGAGCTAGCAAGGCTCGTGGGAAAACGTGCAGATTTTTAGGATGATTTGAATGTCATTACAACCTAAAAATGTGGCAGATAAACTCTGTCCCATCATTAGACATGGGTTTTTTTCCTCTAGGTGGAAGAAACTGGGGTCAGCATCAGTGAATACAGAGTAGTAGATAAAGATCCTGTCATAAGCAGAGAGGAGTTTTACCTTCAAATAAATTCACTGAATTGAGTAAAATGTCCACTCGTTGGAGCATCCAGGCCCTGTCACAGGATGGGTGGTGAGTGGCTGTGACTGAGCATTACCGGTGCTGATGGCTGAGGTACCTTCCCCTCCTTCCCGTGCACCACGGCAGGGAGGAGGAATGCTTTCTTTTACCTTACTTGGAGGAGTTCTTCTGGGTCTGTTTCCTCCCTTTCTCAGAGCATGCCAAGATCTGCTCTGGGGCAGTACCTCGCATTTGCAGCACACGGAATTCACTGCTTTGCTCAATGGCTGCACGGCCGGTGGCCAGGGGAGGGCTCTGTGCCTTATGCCCTACTGGCATCGGGCTCTGTGCCTCGTGCCCTCCTGGCATCGGGCTCTGTGCCTCGTGCCCTACTGGCATCGGGCTCTGTGCCTTATGTCCTGCTGGCATCACTCCCGTGTGAGCATGGCGAACTCGGGCTGCCCTTGGCACTGCTGGGGCAGGAGCAGGCCAGCAGAGAAGGGGCAGCTCGGGCAGCATCCAGCACAGAACATGCCTCCAAGCCAAGGAGGCTCCAGGCAAGTGGGGTACCTTGCTTCAGTGCTAGGGTGGTGGGCAGCCATGGCTCAGGCATTTCTCCTTATCAAAGAGGAAACAATTCTGGCCATTCATACCATGGAAATCCATATTGCCACCAAACTGAGATGCTTGTGAGAAAGAACTGGCTTTGTAACTTGTTGTTGTTGATTCAGCAGGAAATAGTGACAAGTTTGGGTTTGAAATAGAGAAATGAAAGCTAGACACCTGTGTTAGTCCATGAGCAGGCATCAGGGAGGAGTATAACTAGCACCCACTGGATCTGTATGTGGGCGAGTGGGCAGCTCCCTCCCACTCTCTTCAGCTCTGGAGAACACGGATGCTGGCATGTGCCTGCTTCTGGCATGGTACCATTTCCAGCTGATGGCATCCCAAAGAAAGATGCCACAGATTTTTACATCTTCCAATGGTGAAAAAGCACCAAAAGCACAGAAGTGAGTTTGTTACAAGAGATGGTTTGATGTTGCATTCAGCTGCTGAGTCATCTCCCCACTCCCAGTGAGACAGAGTATCCAAATACATCAGTTGCTCAGAGGTAATATGAACTTTGGTTTATACAGCCATGTATAAGCTTTTAACTTTTCTGAGAAAGTGCTGTGGAAAGATATGGAAAATGCTTAAAAACAAGATAATATGGGTAGTATTCGCTTTCTCTTCAACAATAATGTGTCACTAATAGCATATCCAGGCAAGTAAAACCCTGTTGGTGTATTAAATGGAAACCCAAAGACTCTGTATCTGTGGAAAAAGCAGATCCATCCTTCAGACAGCAATAATATGACGCAAATGTGATGAAGAAGTATTGTTGCAGTAGTAAGAATTCAGGTGCTGTGGTAATACTTCAGAGTTAATAAACTCATCATACATGAAACACAGCCTGTTTATATGCCTATGTGCAGTCTGTCACATAGCCTGTATCCATCTTTGGCACATGTCACAGGACAAGCAGTTTACTTGAAGGTCAAGAAGGGTAGACTTCCATTTTTCTACTGATTTTTCCTCTCTATTGAAATGTCAAGAAGACTCTTAAATGTGGGGGAAGGGAAGTTGCCTATTCTATGTTTGTTAGAGTACATGAATGGAAAAATATATTTTACTACCTCTGTTCTATTTTTTGGTGCCTTTGTTTACCATTTGTACATTGCCAGGAGTGCTAGCAACTTCCAAGATAGGTAAAATTATTCTCCTGAATAGATAAGTTTCTGTCAAGATAAGGGCTAAGGAAGTTCCCGGAGACAGGAAATAAAAAGTGGGAGTTGATTGAGAGGTGAAATTCAAACTTTCTTCAGGTTGTGCAGGTTTTTTTTTTCCTGAGCTCTGTTTTGTCTTTGGAAATGTGTGAAGCAAATTTGCAGGACAAAGGAAAAGCGGGAAAAAGGTTTCTGTTATATAGATTAGTATTAAAAATAACTGGAAATGAGCATAGAAGAACACTATGAATAACAGAAACATAAAACTGGCTAGAACAAAAGCATGAGAGGATTAGTATGGACAAATGTGAGCAGAGGACCAGAGGCAGAGGTATGCAGAGAACTTGATGAAAATTTCTGCTACTCCATGACTGCCCATTTCATTAGCATCTCTGCAGTATCTCACTTTTCATTTTTCAGGTACTTTCAGGCTTTATTCCTAATTTGCAATTTTACTGCATTTAAAGAGCCTTGCACTTTTTTCTTTATTTTTTTGAGTCAGTGAAAGGACTAAAGCAGATGTATTGAAAGTGCATTATTTTGCCAAGGCTGTGGCAGACAGATATCTGTCATGAGGCATGATCAACTACAGTTTTAATTCTTTGTCAAGTTCCAAGAGTGGTTGAAAGATCTTCTGTAATTGCTAGCTCCATGTGCTATACTTAAATATGTACCCTGAAAAGGTTACAAAGGTCTATATCCTTGTAAATAAAATAGTGTATCCTAAGTGAAAGAGTCATCAAGAAGCGCTAATTAATTGTAAGTTTACACTGTAATTTAATGTAAGTTTACACCAGAATGGTCCATCCCTGTTTTGGCCTATCTTTTCTGATGATCTTGTAAACCAGACCTAGCACAGAGAGTATCTTTTATCAGAGAAGTCCTTAAGGAAGGTCAGCTCTACTCAGCTGGGTGAAAGATGAACCTTATTGCACAAAGAAACATTCAGGGGAGTGCCTCCTAACATACAGCTTGGGGGGAAAGACCATGACTGGCTGAGGAAATGTAACCTAACTGGTCTTGGCGGAGGGGGTGAGAGACTTGCTGCCTCTTCTGAACCTCCTTCTGTTTTCTGGCATTTATCCCTGAGGTGGCTTGGAATGTGCCAGCATTTCCTTGAGTTTGTCTGCCTCTGTGGAGTCTCTATTTACACATTTTAATTTTGGATAATGCTGTTCCTTAGTGGGTATATCTTGAGTTTTCTTCTCTGTTAGGTATTTCAGGGTTTTTGGAGCACCATTCTAACTCACCTAGCAGCAGTCTAGACTATGACTCTAGTTGGGTCCTCTGTTGAGTCCTGAAACATTGACTATTGGGGTCAACATTTATTTTGTGAAAGCTTGTGCTGTGTGCTCGTTCCTGAAAAGTCCTTAAAATGACACTTGCTGGAGTATTATTTTAAGCAATTTAATATTAGTGAACATTCAGTGGAAAAAACATATACAGCATTATTATTAAGTATTTATTTGACATTTGTCTTATTTTTCTTATTTGATATTAGAATCATCGTCCTGAATAATTATTACAAGGTTGGACCATGCTGAAGGTTTCTGCACTGCTTTCTTCAAAAATCTTTACAAATACTTGCAGCTGTAGCTCTATAAACATTGCTGGCTCCTTCCCCAGCACATGCGTTGGTTTTTCTAAGTCATACCTAGGAATCCACTTGATTATTAAGTAGCATCAAGCCTCGTGCTTGTTGCCAATAACAAAAATTCTTTCCTATCAAATCTGCACTCATATCTCTTTTGAATACCCACTGTTGTTGCTGAGCTTGAGAATTTTTTTAGAATCTGTTTAAAATTCAGAATCCTGGAATGTAATGTTTACAGAAGTTTAGCATGACAAATAACTTGAAGCTTTTCATACACTTCATGTGGATCTTATTTATAGCTTGCATTGGCTTTATGTTGGTGTTACTCCACTTACTAGAGTAGAACTCCTGTGGATTTGAGATGATGGATAAAGAGGAAGACTGGGCTTTGTATCTGAGCAGAATCCATGATGTGCCTCTGGATTGCTTCAGAAAGCTGCAGCATTGGTGGTGAGAAATGAGGGCTGGTGAAAAAGATCTTTTTGAGTGTGGTGGGTTGACCCTGGCTGAACACCAGCTACCCACCAAAAATAAGATGGAAAAATGTCATGGCTTCAGATAAATGCAGTTTAATAAAGAAAAAGCAAAGGCCACTTGTGGGAGCTAAAGTAAACTAAGTAGTCTGTATTCCCCATGAGCAGATGATGTCCAGGCTCTTCCCAGGAATTGAGGTTTCAGACTCCAGTACATGTAGCAGTTGCTCCATAGGACAAATGTGGTAACAAATGGTCCCTCTCCTCCTCCTTTTTCTTAGCTTTTATTGCTGAACAGTCATCAAGTGGTATGAAATATTCCTTTTGGTCATTTTGTGTCAGCCCTTCTGACTATATCCTCTGCCAAGATCTTGCCCACCCACAGCCTTCTGGGTGAGTGAAGGAATGTTGGAGAGAGCCTTTATGCTGTGCATGCCCTGCTCAACAGTAGCAGAAATAATGCTACTAATGCAACACCTTCCAGCCACCAATACAAAGTACAGCACTTTGAGGGTTGCTGTGGAGAAAATTATCTCAGCTGCACCCAACAGATTTAGCTACAGTAATCACATCATGTCATAGGTGGGGATCTGGGATGCTGTGTCTTAGGTCCTACAGCATTTCCCCAGGGACAACCAAAGAAACACAGCAGTGCTGAGGTTGGCTCCATCTGTGCATTCACAGGACACACTGGGCAACTGCTCAGCTAAATCTGTGCCTGTTGATTTTGGTAATAAAGTGTCCCCTTACTCCTCAAATACACATCTGTTCATATTATCAATGAACAATACACATGCAACTGCATGTCTCAAATGACCTTTGGGGATTATTTTATTATAAATTGAAGAGAAAAAAATAAGCAAAAGCAAAGCAAAATAAGCTTGGTCCATCTTTCCATTTTATCAGTATATATTTTCTTTAAGAAACAAAAGCAATCTCCTTCCCAAGAAACTCTGAAACTAAGGATCTTTTGTAGATTGATTTTGTTGCCTTTTTTTTTTTTTTAATCCTGTTTCTTTTAGTCATGGTTTTCTAGAAAGGGAGAATTATATGCCTTCTAGTTCCCTATGAATGGATTTATACAGATAAGTTTTTAATCACTACAAGGAGGTACAGAGCTGTAATGTCTTGGCTTGTACCTCCGTAATGTGCCTGTGTAAACAAAATACTTCAGCAGTGATGGTTCACAAGCCATTTTGGAAAGGTGAATGAAGAAGTACTCTCTTATCAGATTCTTTTCTGTGTTTGCAGGTCACTTGTCACCTCTGTAACTTTCCTGGCACAAGTCCTTGTATTTACAACCTGCAGACTAATGCTGACCATGTCAGAGGCACTTCAAAGCATACTTTAGAACAAATGTTGTTAGCTTTAAGTCCTGCATAATATTCAATGCTCTTGAACAATTTCATTACAGAGCATTGGATAGTACCTACTATTTTAATATTAGCATTTAGAAAGTGAATAGTTCTGGAGGATTTACTTTCTTGTGAGGTGTATCTAATAATTGTAATTTGTGAGCAACTGCACAACTTGGCAAGAACAGCCCTCTACAGCCAGCTAATGAAAATGTAATAAAAGTTGAAGCTCTTCATACATTTAGAGTCACATAAGGAATATTGTGTGATGCTAAAATGACTTTTGCTCATTTCACTTGAAAAACCACTGAAAGAAACAGATGTCAGCAAGATTAGTTAGCTTAGCTTTCCAGAAAGAAGCATAATCTTGTTTGGATCTTGACAGCAGCTTCAAACCTAGAGTTGAAGTTGATTTTGATACAGGAGATTTTTAACATAATAGCATCTGACCTTAAATGATAGGGGAGGTAAAAACATATAATTTTAATGCTATCTTGTGCCTGGTGCTGATTATAGATGTCTGTAAAGTTCATACTTACATACTGGCTTTGGAACCTAGTAAGCTTGCTTTGCTTTGAATTTCTGCTTTGTATGTTCCCGTTTGTTGTGATATGGTTTGATTGAGAGAGACCAGGAAATTATTCTTGCAGAGTAATAATACATGTGGTTGTGAGGGGGTTTCACTACACAGTGTTGACTATGCTTCCTAAAGCAACCCCTTTTTGTGGAAAGGGCTTTAATATCATTTATAGTTTGCAAAACATGTTCAGGACATTTTATTTCCTAATGAATGTGTTTTTACTAGGCAGATCCTACCGTGAAGACTTGGTAGAAGTGCATAAATGAAACCATATCTCTCCCCTGCTGGAAGAGTTGGGGTTTTTCCCAGCAGCTGTGTTTATCAATTACTAGTATGATTTCCCAGTAAAAGTCATAATTAATTTGGTCAGTTAATGAAGACAGTTCTGATGTATGCTGGTGCAACAAAAAAACCCTGTAATTGTTTATGATTTCAACTAGAAATGTTGGATAGCTATTTCGGCTATGCTGCATGACCTGGATCTTGCATAGATGGCACAGCAGAAGATACTGAAATTGATAGCTTTACTACCCAATTACAGTACTGCTTTTCAGAGGATTTTTCTTAGCAGATTTGATAAAATTAGAATGTGTGTGAGTGTGTGGACAAGGAGAATGGCATTACTGTATGTCTCCTCAGCACATGTCTTATCCTCATGGCCTTGTAAGCAACAAAATTTGCAATGTGGATATACAACCATAAAAACTGCAGCAGAATGTCCAAGGACACTTTTCCTAAATAATCTACACAAGTGACCTCCAGCATACCAGAATTTGAAGAATTGGACTCCTTCCTTCTTCTCTTTGATTTTTTTTCCTCCCACACTCTGGTTTCAGTAGACTAATAAGGAAATACTCTGTTTTGCAGACAAGAAGCCCGAAGCCGTCCCAGAGCCCACAGTCCAATTTGGGTGACCACACAGAACACCTCTCTGAAGCATCTGCTGATTCCTTAGAGGTCATGTCTGAAGGTGATTCCCCAACCCCCTTTTCAAGGGGCAGCCGCACGCGGGCAAGTCTTCCTGTTGTGCGGTCAGCAAACCAAACAAAGGAAAGATCACTGGGTAAGAGCCTGCTCCGGTCCTTCTCCATTCCGTGTTTAGTCTGTGTTTTCCATTTGTGGATTTAAAAGTCTTTAAATAGTTTGGGGTTGAAAAAGTAAAGACTTTGATAGCACATTATTTTTCATGTCAGGTTGTTCTTTGGAAATTAACTCGGTATGGGATACTGAGTAACTTAGGGGAATGGTGAAATTATTTTCATAAGATCTGAAAGTGTGATGGGAGCATGGTAGAAATGCAAGGAGAGAGAGATGAAATGCTGAGTAATGGTTAAAATCCACTGTTGCGAACACTTCCTGCCAAGCCTGAACAGTATTTGGCGATGAACTTAATGCAAGATCGTACCCTTATTTTCAGACGGCAGACACCAGTTTTTCACTTTGTCACCTCTTCAAAGCCAGACTTAGTTGAAAGAAACCTAGAGATATTATTACCTTAGTAATCCATCTTACTGGAAAGGTTTGTATTTGTGTGGTGGTAGCTTTCCAGACCGAGGATTTCAATGGATATGCTGATGGAGATGCCCTTTACTTTGGGGTAGTGCCCTTCCGTCTGCCCAGTGACACGAGAGATGTGTCAGCACAGGTGGACAGCTCTGCTTCCTGCATTCTTCCCATATCTCAGGGTTGAATTCAGCCCAGCTGTGAACCAGAGCTCCTTTTATGATGGTGAATTTTGTCTCAGAGACTCAGCTCAGCTGATGGATAGTAGGAGTAAAGGCTGTTCTTTTGAGGGAAGACACCAGAGGGCAGTTAAAGCGTTGTGGGAAGGCACATAACTCATCTGTGGATTGCTGAGGAAGGCAGGTTTTGCTCATAGGTAATAAACTGAAATGCTGCTTTCCTGTAGGCTCATCTCCCAATATACAGAGTGACATAAATCGAAGGCTGGACTGTAAATCATACCATGCTTGTAAGCTTGTCACGGTGGTTTACTCATCCCTCAATAATCTAAGACAGTTTCTGTCTAGAGTATTATGATATCTGACAAACACAACAAGTGTGAAGAAAACAGCACTGGAAGGGGTCCCTTACTCTCCCAGGGCTGAAAAGTGAAGAGCAGTGGGGCTGGAAACAAGAAGCTGATCCTTGTCCATGTCAGCTCACAAATGGCTGTCCTCCCACAGCCTGCTGGGTCACCAATATGTTGGGCTTTTGGAGGAGAAATTTGTGATACTTCAACCTGGATAAGACTATTGCTTTTGAGATGTTTTTAAGAGCACATGTATGTTTACTATCCATGCACTACTATTTTTATTATACTATACTGCCTATAAGTCACTGCTGGCTAGGGCATCCTCAGTATGACTTACTTCACCCCAGGATTTTCTGTAAAATTTGTATTTGCTTCTATGTAATATAAAGTGGTTGAGCCTTTGGAACTCACAGTCCAGCCCCACTGTGTGGGCTGAGGACCCCAGAGCTGGAGGCAGCGCTGCAGGTAGTGTCTCAAGAGAGCAGAAGGACAGAATCCCCTCCCTTTACCAGCTGCCCAGGCTGCTTTTGATGCAGCCCAGTGCAGGTTTGGCTCTCTGGGCTGTGAGTGCCCATGGCTGGGTCATGTCCAGCCTCTCACCCATCAGCATCCCCAAGCCCCTCTGGGCAGGGCTGCTCTCACTCTGCCCATTCCCCAGTCTGTGCTGATACCAGGGGTTGCCCTGACTCAGGACACCTTGCATTAGTCTTGTTAAGCCACATCAGATTCCCACATGCTCACTTCTTGAGCTTCTCCGGGTCCCTCTGGATGGCATCCTGCTCCTCTGGCCTGTCAGCAGTGCCACACAGCTGGATGTCATCTGCAAATTTGCAGAGGGTGAACTTAATCCCTTCATCCATGTAATTTTTAAAAATATTAAATAACACTAGTCCCAGTACAGACCCCAAGGGACACCACTTGTCACTGATGTCCAATGGGACTCTGAGCCATTGACTTTGAGCCATCCCCCCCTCTGGATGCAACCATCCAACCATTTAATTGTCAGTCTGACAGTCCACTCATCCAATCCATCTAATTTAGAGAGAAGGATGTTGTGGGGACCATGTCAAAGGCTTTACAGAAGTCCATATAAAGGGCAAGCCCTTCCCTTGTCCGCTGCTGTGGACGCCCACTGCAGAAGGCCCCTGGCTTGCTCAGGCACGACTTGCCTGTGCTGGCTGTCCTCTATATGTGTATGTGTGATCCTTCTCCCAGGTGTTCTCAGCCTCAAGGTATTTTCAGCTTAGGGATTTCCTGGTTATGGTTTCTACCTGTGTAATAACCACCAAGGGATGTCTTCTCCAGGTATTTGTTCAGTCCACCTTTGATTCCCATGTAAATTTTTCACATCCTCCACAGTGCATCTTGACTTTGGCAGCAAGTTCCTGTTGGTTTACTGCCTGATCACTGCTTTCCTGTTGCTTTGTTTTATATTTATTTATCAGCTCTAGGTTATGCCCCTTAGTCCTTGTGTTGGGAGTGACAGCAAACATCAGATTGCTATCTGCTTCCCCCAGGCCATATCTGATTGCTTTGGACTGTCATTTTCCTCAAGTCATTTCTTCTCCAGCTGAGAAGTGCTGCTGTAACCACTTGGTGCTCATCCAGAAACCATCCTGGACACTTGACCATCATTGCTGCTCTGAAATTTTGCAGTTCAATAGTGTCTTTGCTAAGATGGGAGGACTATAAGTTCACTGTTAAGAAGTTCATTCTTAAGTCCTTTTGTTACCATCTCTTGCATGTACTGAAATGTGTTGTCCATGCCCTAATGGAGGACAACCACATGAAGATACACTGCTTTATTTAATGGCCAGAATTTCAGACCCTGCAAAGTCCCCTGTCTTTTGTGTGCCAGAGACAAGGTCCCAGCTTATCCCATCATGAACAGGCTAAAAATGCAGGAGAAAGAGAAAAGTAAACAAACAACAGGGAGGCAATGTAGTATGAAGCATTTCAGTTGATAGTTTTTAGGAGGGGTCACACATATGTGTGTGGCTTAAGGAATCATCATACTAGCCAAATAGGAGGTAATATATTGTCATCACCCCACAATCTGTCTTTTTCAAGTAGTTCCAGGAACCAATTAGTAACAAATAGTTTGTTTTAAAAGATAAAAAGTATTCCAAAATAGTTCAGTTTTATATTATTATTATTGTTGTTGTTGTTAATATTATGTGCATTTCTTTTATAATAATGTTATTTTTGATCGCTTCTGCCACTGTGTTCTAACAACACCATCAGCAATGTTCTGAAATTTTACTTTTGAGATGCTTTGCATGCTGTGGTCCTTTTTATTTCCAACTGTAAAAGGGGAATGTTTATTTTTAAAAAACAGAAAACTGTTTATAACTTCAGTTTTAAAAGTGTCATGAACATACTTCTAGTCATATGATTTTAAATAATCTGTGTATCATCACCTCCCTTTCTATATCTATTAATTTAATTTAATATAATTTAAATAAAAATTATGTTTTGATTCTAAGCAAACATAATTTCAGTGAGGAGAATAATCAACATTTGGAAACTTCTATTTTACATTGTATATCTCAATGCATTTTAAAAAAGACTGATATTTTCTTTTGAAATTCTAATTATTCTGTGGGTTCCTATTTTACTAGTTATATATGAGTCAGTTTGTTTTCAAATTGTGGTCTGAATTAACATGGAGCCTGAGAAGGAATAACACAAATGCATTTTGGCTACCTCACTATCATGGGTTTGTCAGTCAGGACTAATCTAACAGGACATGATACTCACGTGGAGTTGACCTAGAAAACAGTATTCCTATTGTGGGCCCATTTAAAATTTCAGCCACATCTTTTAAAATTAAGGTCTTTCTTGGCTAAGAAAACTAGAAATCAACACTTGCTTCACCATTGTGCAGCCTGGAGACAAAGCAAGACATTAAAATAAATGAATTCACTGTGCAAGAGAAAATTAAATGTATTTTAAAATATGTATTTGAAAGCTGGGAGCTTTTCCAGTGTGATAACTGTGGGAAAAAAAATTATCTAGCAAAACTGTCAGTGAGAATCATCTGAAACCTGGAAAGTGCTCAAAAGCTTTCAGCAAACTTCACTTGCAATTTGCCTGGAGGAAGCAGAACCTGACAGGCATCCAGCGAGGTTACGGCAGCACCGCCTGTGCCCGCGCTGCAGCTCGCTGCTGTCCCTGCTCCGGGACCTCCTCGGGGAAATGAAGGCTGACAAATATCTTCACTTGTGGTCTCTCGTGTGGGACATGTGTCCAAACAATGGGCAGCATCCTGGTAAGGGCAGGCACTGGCAGGCTGTGTGGGGATGGAGTGCCCGGGGCAGGCGATGCCATGGGTCAGAGCCTGGAAGGGCCGGCATGGTCTCCACCTCCCTCTGCAGCCACTGCTCTGGGTGCTCCTGCAGGGCTGCGTGAGGGAAGGACATGGGACAGGGGGGATTTCCATAAATGCACAAAGAGTTGGGTTTGAGTAGTGACTGGGGAGGATGAAGCTTTATGGCTCAAGGATTGCAATCATGTTTTTTTGGGTGCCCCAGCCAGGGTGCCTGACCGCTCCAGATGGATGAGGACTGGGCTCCCTGCTGGTAAACCTGTGCCTAACATTAGGTGGTGTGAAAAGGCCTCTTCAGAAATGTCTGAGCCTGCCAACATTTGCATTTTATTTGCATTTGGAGGGATTACATAAAGGAGTAAAATTATACAAATGCTTAAGGATTGGCATGGGGAGGGTCTTAAGCAATCATGGAGTATTCTGATTATTATTTATTAGCCCCCAAACCCAAGTTTTGGCAGGCACAGATTTTCATGTCTGATTAATTAGTTTGCTGCCACCTTATATGGAAATGCCATTACTGACTATAATCATCATGCCTCAATCTTTTATAGCATTTCTTGCAGATGTTTCTCAGACTGTTAAAAGTCAGTGCCACAGTGTCATTTTCACTCATAGCAAAACCTTTGCAGAGAGACAGATCATTGCTTTTCAGCTGGCAGTGGAAATAACTCTCTATTCGTGTGTATGCAAGATGCTGTAAGATACACAGAGAAAAATATAAATTCTAAATGTAGACTGATATATTATATTGGACGTAATTAATTGTTACTTACTATTTATGAGCTAGAAATTAAAATAAGCATGTAAAATCAGACAGAAGATGTGTGAATGGCCATAGACTTCATATGAGAAACCTGTGATTTGCTAGTAGTGGCACTGCCCTCTGATTCCTTAGGGCATGATTTAAGCCTAATGAAGTCAGCAAGAACTTCAGTTTAGTTCATGGGAGAGGAACTCCCTGGGAAGTGCATTTCGAGTTAAGGCTGAGTGTAACTTTAATGTATTCAGACATCTTAAAGAATTTTCCCTATCTTGCCTTTTATAGTGTATGCAAAGCAGCCAACATGCAAAAAGGTCATGTAAATATTTGCTGTTGTGGTCAGATGGCTTAACAGAGACTGACAGGTCTATAGGAAAAACAGCCTAAAACAACTAGTTCCAGTTAATGAATTGAAACACGGACCCTAGGAAATTATAATACTCCAATGTTTTCCTTCCAGCTTTCCAAGACTTTGTTTTCTTTCCCTTTTCTTCAAATTATGGTAACTAAAGATTTTGGACTTGGAAAGAAAAAAACACACACCTCTTACCTGAAATGTTTTGTAACAAAAGAGTAAAAGAATGTAAAGAATGATATTGACATATCAGAGTTTTTTCTGTTTCATTTATTATCTCTACAGGATATATGAAAGGCAGGTATAGGAAAGAGTGAAATATGTGACTCCCCAGCACTTGCACCCACAATTACTGTTTACTTAAGAGTTTCTTTCTCCTATAGTAAAATGTGTGGGGAGAACCTGAAAAAAATGCTTCCAAGGAGCAAGAGACTATTTAGTACATACTGTCTCAACAGAGGCACATTCTGTCTGCCACCAAAAAGCTGATATGCAGGATATTTTAGATGCTGTGTCACACTGGAGCTGAATTTTGTTGCAGCAGGTTGTATCAGCGTGGATCTAATGGGTTCATTGCAGTGATACTGGAGTAGAAGATGTACAGTGTACCAAACAAACCCATTAGTTATGTAAGGCTGTGTCTGTCACTGCTACATCTGTTAAACGACTTTTGAATGCAACCTTTATTATTCATTTGCACTGCAGTAATACTGAAGGACCTTGAGCAAAAACTGTGCCTCACTGTGTTGGGTAATACCTAGTGACAAAATACTCCTATTTCAGCACCTTGCAAATGAATAAATCAGAATGAAAAGTGGTGAAGATAGTAGGAGAGGTAGAGTAATGAGTGTACAACCTGGATGAACTGAATAAAGCTATGTCAGGGTGGTAGCGGCTTTTCTCTTTATCCCAAATAATGCCCTCATAAAAGGTGTAATGTCTTTATCCAGCTCTACCATCGCTTCATATTCTGATTTAGCAGCAGCAATTTGAGCCTTCAGCGTTTGGTGTCTGCTGGAAGACAGATTTGGCAGCTGGAGTAGCTTGTACAGGCCTCCTTCCTTCAGAGGAAAGGTAGGAGGCCAGATGGAGCTGTCTCATGGGGTGTATCTAGGACAGGAGCTATCACTTGGATAAATCTGATCTAATTTTTGTGTTAGGTAAAATTTGTAAGTCTGTCTCTAGATCAGTAAGTCACACAAACACCAGAGCCTTCCATTTGACATGGGTATGCAAAGGAAAAAAGTGCATTGCAATTCCAGGCATTGTAAGAAGTGTAAGACTTCAGCCAAGGAGAGAAGCATAGCCTGTCCCTCAGCACATTTTTTTTAGGATTTGCTGCCAGGGCTGACAGCAAGTCCCTGAATGAGGACAGCTCTTGGATTTAATAATTGCTCCCAGTACTGTTTATATATTTAGGTAGTGATTCTAACAGATAATTACTGTGCTGGGCCTACGTGCAGGTTTCTGTTCCCAGAGGGAAATAATGTCATCTCTATGGTGTCATATAAGGCTGTCTCTTGCATTAGTTCTTGTTCTCTGTCTCTTTTCTGCACTTCTGGCTACAGAGTACCCAATTCATGCAGGATAAGAGGATAATCATTGCATCAGAAGCTTGTTGATAGCCTGCTGATTAAGATGCTCTCTTGGGACAATAGGGGCAATGGTCTGAGCAGCTCTGAAGATGGGAGCCCTTCTGGATATTTTTTAACTACTCGGTATTTTCATAGGAGAGAGGTGCTTGTACCATTGCTTTGCCCAATTACCTTCTGTGATGAATAGACCATCTGTGGGTTTGAGGGTGGATGTTGTTTATCTTGGCTTTAACAAAGCCTTTCATATCTCTCATAGCCTCCTTGTAGCCACATGGGGGAGGTAGGGGTGCCCTTCAGGGTGTGTAGCTGGCAGCTGGGTTTTAGCTGTGCTCCTCAGGGCTGGACCCTGCTCCAGTGATTTTTGACATCAGAAACCTTGTTGTTGGGATGGAATGAACCAGCATTAGGGTCAAGTCTGACACCAAGTTTGAGAGACCATTTGATATGCTGAATGGGGCCCATTGAGCCAAAGAAATGGACTAGCAGGAACTTCATGAAACTCCAGAGAGGCCAATGCAGCCTGTCATCAGGGACAGAGCAGCCCTGCAAACTGCTTGGTAGCTTGGCTTTGGTAGCAGCTTTGCAGAAAGGACTTCGGGTATGACAACAAGGTGACTTTGTGTTGACAGCATGTCCTTGCAGCAAGGGAACACTGCATAGCTGTCTATGGGGAAAATTTAGCCAGCAGGTCAAGGGAAGTGATTATTCCCCTCTTCCCACCACTTGTGAGGTTGCACTGTGTCCAGTTTTGGTTCCCCAATACATGAAAGATAATCACAACTTTGAGTGGGTCTAGGGAGTGGCCTCTTGGCATTCTTCTTAATCATGCAAACTAAGGGCTTGGTTCCAAGATCTTGTCTAAAGTAACTTGTGAGGACTTCATTCAAGCTGTTTGTTAGAGCCGACAGAGGTGAATTTTTGGTGTGGTGCCTTAACCAACTATGCTCTTCAATGCTGAAGGCTCAACCCCTCAGTTTGCTACTGACAGTAGTGAACTTTTTAGAAATTAAATAACTTCAGAAGTATTGAAGAGAATTCCTCCTTACCAATTTGGTAAATGGAGCAAAATTGCAAAGGCATGCATGGCCGGCATGACTTTAATGCTTCATGGCTATGGATTATTAAAATGGTCACATTCTGCCCTTGAACACATCAATTGTACCTCGTTTAATACTAAAAAACATGGTTTATAAAAATAGTTATTACTTAAATAATGAGTTTGATACAGCTGATTTATACACAAAGAAAATACAATTGGATAGGATCTCTCTTTTTTTGTGTGTTTATTTAAGAGGAAAAACAAGTATTCCAGGAATTTTAATTGACATTTTCTTGTCTTTTTTTTGCTTTGCCCATTTAAAAGTTAATAACAAAAGTGCCCCTCTGTAAGGTACTTGACTACAGTGACCTTAAATGCTTCACATATCTGCATAGGCAGATATTCCAAGGCACATCCTTGGATACTGTACTGACCAGCTTGGCACCTTTGGCTGGGAGCTTCTTCAGAGGTCAGGGCTCAGCTTCTGGTGGACTAAAGCAGAGCCTGCATGGGCCTGTCCTGTGCCTGTGTGTGTGGAGTTCTCTGATTTTATTGTGCAAAACTGGTGACTGTGAGTGCAGTACATGCAGCATGGCAGAGCCTCTGGGGGCCCTCTGAAAAATAACTCTGGTACATATGAAACTTCTTGTTCATCTCACTGAGTTGTTCACTTGTAATTTTTAAAATATTTTTTCCTCCAGTATCATAGGAGTTTTGTGTTCTTCCAAGTTTGCCAGCATTGTTATGAAAAAGTCACTTTGTTGGTCAGTTGGGCTATTCTGTGCAACAGAATGCAATTATTGTCCAAAATCTGATCCTGCCAGAACATTGATTTCTACCTGGGGAACTTGGTTAAACTGAAATGTTCTCTCAGAATCTCTAGATGGTAGAAGTAACTGTTCACAGTATTTGGGCTTGCTGATATAACTGTATAGGCAAAGTTGCCTTTTGACAAGAAGCTTTTCCACAGGTTTTATCAGGAATCAGATGGGGAAAATACTGGGTTTTCTTTAGGTAAAAAAAGTTGTCAATTTTTTTTTTTTTTTGTTTTTACTTATTCTTCTTAGCCAGCTGAATGCATTTGTTTGTAGAAAAGTGGTAGTATTTTAGTGGCAGTTAAAAACCTTTATTTTTCATATCATTTTGGTAGGAAATTTATGTGACTACTGAGTTTTCCATCTGTCTTTTTCATTAAGTAGCAAATTATTGCAAGTCACTGTAAGTAGCGGAGAAGAATGAAATAGCAGTAAAATGTAATACTGGATTAAATTAAACAGTTCCTGTTTTTATTGAAACTGTTATCAAACAATACCTTGAACAAATCTCCTCAGACTATTGTGCAAAAAAAAGAGAAATAAAATAAGTAGTTGCTTTTATTCATTAAAATATCTACTTTTTAATTCTCTTCGTACTTTAAGACAGCTAAGTATATTTATAGAACATTTTCTGAATGTGGAGGACAGATTTTCAGGAGGGACTACTAACAGAAGTTATTATGAGAGCTTCAGGCTAGAAATACCACAAGGATCATGGCAATGACCTCAGACTAGTTGAAACTGTGATGAAATAGGAGACTTAAGTCTTGAGGGTATGGAAAGTAAGAACTCAATATTGAGGAATTCCTTCCATGCAGCCAGAGTTGTTACTGTTATAAACTTGTGTCTGCATAACTTTGGCAGAATTTGGTGATGTGTGTTTGCTCTGTTTATTAGATAGCTGGGGGGAAAGGAGGGATAGGGAGCAGAGAACAACAGTATGGGCCTATGCCATCCTTACATCTTTATATGACAATTTTGTCAAAATCAAAGAAAAAATTGAAGTATCTTGAAATCTTAGTTATAAGAAATTAAAATTTAAAAATGTGCTTTTGAGGAAAGACCTGGCCCCAACAAAAACAGTTATCATTGAGACTTTAAAGATTATCCTTAGCTTTTAAAACTCATGCAGGTCTCAGGTAATGACTTGACATAAATATAAGTAAGAAACAAGGATTCTTTTTCTCACTTTTGCTTGTAACCATTGCTACTGACTTCAGCATGAGGGACAGAAACAGTGACTCAATGGACATATGGTGGCAGATCAAGCTAAAGCAGCGTGAAAAGACCAAGATTGCCCATCTTATCAAAAAGATATGGTTAACTGATGGCTAGGGGTAAAGAGTGAAACTAATCTAATGGCATTTTAGTTATACCATGCTTTGCACCTTGTATTTCAGGAAGGTCCAGAGCTCCCAATGCATCCAGGTTTTGATTGCTGCAGTCTATCCAGCTTTACTATTACTAGAAATTTTCAGATTTGACACCGAATTTCCAGAGGATACATACAACAGCTGTGTTGGAAGAGAGTGGGAGTGCCTTGTTCATGCCAGTGGTTTTTGGTTCTGTGGGAAGGTTTCAATGCTCCAGCGCCCAAGTATCCTATACCAGTCAAATACAGATTTTATCTTCAGTTAATACTTCTCTTCAGCTGGATTAAGGTATTGCCAAATGCCAGTAAGATATTTCAATGCAGAAATTTGTAAGACATCTTGCCTACAGAGAGGGAGTCCTGTAGCTTCCCAGAAAAGAAACTCATGAACTCAAATGTAAGCTTAACTGTATTTTATTTCATAAAACTGAGGAGTTAAATAACTTTCTGCCTCAGTTTTTTTTCTTCTTTGTTATAAGAGAATTATGTGAGAAATTATATTTCTGCATTAAAATCTATCATTTGAGAGAATTAACAGATACTCTTAAAGGTCACAGAAGAGGACACAATCTTGTTTGTTTATTTACTCTTGTTTTATCAGGTATTTAACTTTCGTCTCTTAAATAATGCATTTCTAAAGATAATTTGTGTTCTTTAAACAAAAGCTAATTGTGTTTAAAGTTCTCCTAAGTATGTAAGCTGCCGTATATGGAGATCATTGCTAGCAATATAACCATGATAACGTGGTGCTTAGTCAGGGTTAGGTCAGTGCCGTGTATGTGATGGAGGTGCTGAGAGATATGAGCTGGGTGGTTTCCTGACACCTGCATGACATTAGCTCTTGCCATAAGGAGTAAACCTTTACCAGTTGTGACTCAGGAGGTATTGACTTACCAGTAGGAGTGCTGTGCCAACCCTGCTGTGGTTATGCAGCTCCATGCTCTTAAAGCCAGCCTGGACCCCGTGTGATTCACCATCACTCTGTGAGGGCATGTCCTCAGCTCCCAGGTGGATTTTGCAGCTCAGCAGCACTGTGTGAACTGAAGGCCTTTCTGTGAACATGGTGTGTGTGCCTGAGCTCAGAGCTGTGCTGGCTGAAAGCACAGGGAGGCTGCTCAGGCATCCCAACCCAGCGCGGATGGGCTCAGCCACCTGAGTCAGGGTAACTCTGCATCTTTCATTGCACTGTGTTGTGTTTCATGTAGATCATCCCTGAGAGAAATGATGAAATATTTTGCACATCCTGCCACTGACCACTGGTAAAGAGGCACCAGAAAATGCTGTGTTTTGAAAGAGCTCTGTATGTAGGGAAGGAAAGGGGAGTCATGTGGTGAGTTCACAAGATCATCATCAGATCTGGGTTTGGTGCTTGTAAACCTTTCTTTGACCATGTTCTTTTGCCTCTTGGGTGTTTAATTTCTCTTCTCTAAAGCATACCTCTTTGTTGACAGGAATGTTGTGAAACAATTTGTTACAAGGCTGATGTTACTGAGGCCTACATGTAAATGTTTTCTGCTGTGGCCTGTGTTTAAGTCTGTGGTCTGTTGGTTGTAGGGCGAAGAACGATCAAAAATTCCAGAGGTATTTCTGCAGCTAAGTCATACTACATGACAAAGGGGATGGCTGAACACTCTAGTTTGTGTTGTAGCTACAGGACAGTGCAGGGCTGGCAGTACATCAGGGCTCTTGGAAGTGGGAGCCACAGCATTGGCTCCCACTTTATGGCTATTGTCTGATGTGCACTTTCAATACTGTTGCGTGATGTTGTTACCCTCTTCACAGTCATCTTCATACACATTGTCCTGAAGCAGCACGGAATTTCATAGTCCTCTTTGATTTGTGATGTATAAAAATGGGCACAATCTTCATGTTTCAGGTAAATCCATTGTAAAAGAAGCATAAGTAAGTGCAAGAGGGAGTTGAGGGAACAGGGAGACAGGAACATCTCTTGTGTTTCATTATCTTTCCGGCAGCTTCGCTGACGTATGTTCTGTGCCCTGACAAAAACCATGTCTAAGTTATATTCTATTTCTTCTTGCTTTAATCTCCATGAGAGTGATTTTTTAGCTGAAGGTAAAACACACCTCAGAGCTCCAGCAGCTTACATGAAGTGGAACCTGTGGGTATTGTTGGTGTTCAGAATTTCACCTGGGCAATGTGTGGAAGAAAAATATTGTGAATGATTTTAACTAATGGATTTTGAGTCTCTTTATTTTGTCATGCTCAAAAAGGATTTTTAGAAGTGAGCAGTTAGTTCTGTCAAATAGGAAATGCCCTAAAGCATTGCTGTATCATGATGTGGATCAGACAGCTCAAGAGGAAAGGCGGTAGGGTTTTGTAAGGGCATGTGATTTAAAGGAGGATAAAGAAAAAAAGAATTTATTATCCCTTTGAAAACATCTTTTCCTCTCTCAAGTGAGATTGGGGCCAAAACATTTCTCCAAGTTGTATGTTTAAGCTGTCGGTTTTAAGGCATAATATGCATATTTGCTTTGAAAATTCAGGACTCAAGGACAACTGTGGTTTTGCTTTGGGTCAGTATTTTGTGGGAACATTGAAGCACAAGCAGAATCAAGACTTGTGTGTAAGGAAGATTTTTCAACTCTGCCACTTATTCTGTGTTAATGGTTTCAGTAGCTCAATATTGAGTGTGGTTTTAATGGTCTGAAATGCAAAACTAGCATTTCTAAATTTTGCACTAACTTTTAAACTGGGCAGGAAAGCGAGTCACACCAAACTACAAAGCTGGTATGCAAAGCCTGTCTTTTTAGCCAAAAAAAGATTTTTTTGCCACTAAATCCAATAAAATTTTAATGCCAAAACATAGAAGGTTCCTTATGTTCTTCGTAAGGAAGAACTTTTTCGTAACTGAAAGCTATCATCAAAAATGAGTATGTCTTTGCATATCTTGGAAAAGTGAAATAAATGCAATCATTAACTTGTTTAGTTTTTTTGCAAATGTAGTTTCTGAATCCTAAAGAATGTTTAGCTGCATAGAATATTTGAGCACTAAAAAGACAATTTTACCTAGAAACATAAAGACATAAATGGTGAACATAAAGAAGTAAATGATGTCTCCAATTATAATTAAAAGAAGAGAAAAATAGTTTAATAGTTCATTAAATATTGGCATTATAAATAAAAGTCATAGGAAAACTCCTCTCAGTCTTTGAAAGAAAACTGGTGTAATTTCAGTCTGAAAAAGTTTTCCCAGACAAAGGAAAATGGAAATTTGTAGTAGGATTTATATGGGGTTTGATTGCAGTCTAATGAAGAAAGAGGTATCAGCTCTTGATAATAATACAAAGATTAAGTTAACAGCTCTATTTTATAAAAGCAGCCTAATATTAAATAATAGTTAGGTAATGCTGAGTAGTCTGTTTAGTATTCAGGAAAGTTAACATCTTCCTTCCCTAAGTGCAAGCACAATTACGCAGTGATTGTAGGAACATCTGACTGTTTCTGCCCTCATAGCAATTACAGAAAACATAGAGACAAAAATATTAAAGACTAAGGGGAAACAGGGCTCATCTTAGCTTGGAATGCCTCCTTTTCTTTTCATTGTTTGCCTTTGTATTCTAGGACATCAGCTTTTCCCAATGCCTTTGCAATGTGTTTGTACCTCAGCGCCATAAAGTGCCCATCCTGTTGCTGACTTTTGAGTGCAACTCATTGACTTGAGTCAAATCTAAATTTTGTGATTGGCTGAGATTTGCTGATCACTGATGGCAACTGCACCGAGGGCCTTGTGTTCCCAACCCTCCTGATTATATTGGTCATGGGAGAACAACTTCACAGTGCCATCTACACTGGAACTGCTGTGGTGAATTCAGGTTGTGTAAAATGCTCTGCCAGGCTTTGCCCACCTGTGCTAATTGTTGGTCGATGCAAAGGCCTGGCAGCACAGAATCCTCCCAAGATTGGACAGAATCCAGGAGAGGGTCACAAGGATTATTAACTTGGTTGGAGCCTCTTTGCTCTAACAGGCTGGGAGAGCTGGGACTGTTTGGCCTGGAGAAGAGAAGGAGTAATGTCATCAGTGTGCAAAAGAACCTGAAGGGAGGGGGCAAAAAAGAGCCAGGCTCTCTTCATTCATGCTCACTGAGAAGGCCAAAGACAATAATCACCAAATGAAACGTGAGATTCCCCCTGATGTCAGGAAATCCTTCTTCACTGTGAGATTGACCAAGCACTGACACAAGTTTCCCAAAAAGGCTGCAGAGTCTCTGTCCTAGAAGATACACAAAAATTGTCTGGACATTGTGCTGCACAAGTGGCTGTATTTGTCCCTGTTTGAGTGGCATGGTGGTGGACCAGATGACCTCCAGAAGTTCCTTTCAACTTCAGCCATTCTGTGATTCTGTGATCTGCCATCTTTTTACACTGCTGTGGAAGCTACACTTGCTCCATCTCATACAGACAGCAAGACAGTAAAGGTGTTTCCCCCTGGGACAATGCAGTGTTGTACAGAGACACCTGGGAGGGCTCAGAAACAGCACAGTGCACTCAACTGGGCTTACCAGTCTCCATCTCCCTTTATCCAAAGTAGTTCAGCTGAACACTTGCTTCTGAATCTACTCCCTAGTGCTGTACATCCCAGAAAATTGCTTAGTTTTGTTGCAGTCCTGTGGCAGCTTGTTTCCTGCTGTGCAGGTCCTAGTAAACCTTCCCACACTGGAGATGCTCGTGAGAAGATCTTTTGGTTTTCTTCAGGAGTTAGACCCAGCATGGTTAGAACTCATTAACGCCATCAAGTCCAGACTGATTTCTTCTGTTAATTGAGATGGCTCTTTCTGAGTGCTTTAGTTCTTGAGGACTTTGGAGGTCATGATAGCATGGGACTGGGCTGTAGCAATGCTCATGAGTGACACTCATGCAGTACTGGCCAGTGCTGGTTGTACAAGAGTCAGCATAGGCCTGGCAGGGCCAACACAGCCATCATGGAAGAGGTACTTCATACCCCTTCCCTCAGTCCCCTGGTCTGTATTATTCATGTTTCTTTCCATTATTGAGTGTATCACGGCCTCCCATTCCCTGAAAATAGCTGTATCAGAAGCATGTTCTGTCTTAAGTGAATAACAATGTCCATATTTTGCAATTCTGTGTTTGAGATTACTTATGTTTCTCCCTGAGCACTAAGCATTATTATTAATGGTGCTGTGAAAATGAAAGGTTCCAAAATTGCTCTTGTTTTTTTGTGGGGTACCTCAGTTTTGCTCCTGGAAGGAGTTTTCACCTGAGGCTTTATGCTATATAATGCTGGCAAATTGAACTGTGAATATAAAATTCCTTGAGCTAAAATGAAAATTTTGGTTTTATTGGTAAGTGTGAGGTTATGTATAAGGAAAGCTGGATGCTATAAAAGGATAAATTTCTTCCTCAGCTACTTTTTTTTAAAAGTACCTTGTGATTTACCAACAACTTCCACTACAGAGCCAACTTGGTGTGTTTCAGATTCTCCATTAGGATTTGTGAGCTAAACTTCTGATTTATCTAACTGAAGTAAAATAAGAGGCATCTCAGTACTGGGACTAGCGCATACATCAGGGCCAAACAATATAATTGTTCTGTGCTCTATTCCAATAGTCTGTTGAAAAGGAGAATGCCATATGTGCTTTATTTTTTAAAGAGTGTGAGTTGGTTTTTCTCTTTTCATTATGGGCTTGGTCTGTGTTCCACATAGTCTTTGAAACCAGATCATTACTGTGCATTTAAGAATATGTAACTTCCTATTGCTTTTGCTTGCAGGTGTATTGTATCTTCAGTATGGAGATGAAACAAAGCAGTTGAGGATGCCAAATGAGATCACAAGCACAGACACAATTCGTGCCCTTTTTGTAAGTGCCTTCCCCCAGCAGCTAACAATGAAAATGCTGGAATCGCCCAGTGTTGCCATTTACATCAAGGATGAGAGCAGAAACATATACTATGAACTGTGTGATGTGAGGTAAGACATGGAATTATAGCTGCTGATTTCATGGGGTTGGGGTTTTTTGTATTTTTTTGTTTTGTTGTGCACTTATAGAATAGAAAGGAATGGGGTTGATAAGTATCTGACAGAGAGTGGCCTGACCCATAAAGGCATGTTCAGTGGTATCTGAGTAATCCAGGAGGTCTGGTCTGACAATACCTTTAGCTGTAGGTGGAATATCCATTGCACAAGCCACTGATAAATGGCGTGCCTGGTTGAAATATTTGTATAATATACAAAGGTTCATATATTTAATACATTTAATGAATTTTACCAGAGACACAATCATTTAAAATATAGAATACAGAGTAAACATTTACAGAAAAACTGGGTTGTTTCTTTACTGGGAGTGCAAAGCCTGATCTCATGAGCCTGAAGTAGCAAGCATGAATGTCACTGATGTCCTCACACTGGTGCCAGTTGAGCCATCTAACACAGCCAAAGCTCTGTGGCACTGGGGACCACTGCTGCACGTTATTCCTGTTATATGTCAGGATGCAGCAACTGATGCAGTCACTTCACTAATTCAGAGCTTGGTCAATACATGGTTCACCTTTCTATCCTTTATTTTGTGGGAGTGCAGCTTCTTAATTAACCAGGTTTCTTCAGCAGAAGTTCCAGGGTCTCAGGGTCCCTAGAAAGTCCCAAAATAAATAAAGCTCTCAGGTACAGTACAGACATGTTACGCTTTATGAATAAACTGTGATAAAAATGGACAGAGATTTGTCCATTTTTGCATAAGAAGATGGAGGAGAAAGCAGAAAAGATGTTTGCTCTCTGCTAGTCTGCCACTAATGCAGGAAAATTTTGTGGTGCAAGAGAAGTGTACTGTCCACTGCTGCCTTGTTTCTTCTGGAGATCCTATGGCTAAGGTGTTCCTCCTTATCGTGCTGTAGTTAAAAGCACAAGCTGAACCTTTTCTAGCCCTTCCCAATCCAGTTTCCTCATTTCTGTTCTTAACCTTTGGAACAGCACCACACTCCATTTTCTCACCTCTGTCTTGCTTTCCTCAGGCTGTCTGTCCCGTGTCTTGTCATTAGCCAGTCTCTTGGATTTCAGTTTCTTTTAATCTTATTTGCTTTGCAGACTGCCACACCCACGTTTGGCCACTGTAATGCCTATGTGAAGACCCATCTGATTTTTTCATCAAGCATCATAATCTTTCAACATGTACCCAAGTTTCTTATACATCAAACAGTTTATTCACAAGATCAGATCAAATAATTGAGTCATGATAGGGGTTACTACATCTCTGTTGCCAAATGCATTATTGCCAACCATCATCTAGCCCATTGGCTCCTTCTCTCTCCCTTTATCCCTCCGTCTTCCCTTGAGTTTCAGACTAACACTTTATGACTTCATGCGCCTGAGAATGCAGTTGTTGATTATCCTAATGCCACTCCACCTTTTCTTCCCTTGCTCCCATTGCAGGCGTTACTGTGCCGGCCTCAGGCCTGGCTCAACCCCAACATCTGCTTCCTCTGTTCCTATGCCTGTATTGTCAGGCATTTCTAGAGGAAATCCCACAACCCAGCTGACTTCCTCCATAACAAAATTCCCTCCTTCAGTTCTGCCAGCCTTCTCACTTAGGAAACCTCAGCAATTCCATGTTAATTCCAGGTTAATGGAGTCCATAACATGCATTTTAACCACCTTTGAATAATTTCCACAACCATTTCTCCATTTCTGTTCCTTACTCTTCCCAACATATTGTCAGTGTCTCCCCTCAGAGAACAGATGAAGTAAAGCATCCTTTTTCTCTCCTTTGTTTGCCATGTCTTCCTTCAATCCTCTGCGTTCTTTCCTTTAAACAGAGGGGTTTCAGTCAGGTCTTTGAGCTCTCCATCTCCCTCAGAGGCTGCTCCATGTTCTTCTGTGCCTTGCATTAGGCCATCATACTCTTTTTCTTTTTCTTTTTCTTTTTCTTTTTTTTTCTTTTTCTTTTTCTTTTTCTTTTTCTTTTTCTTTTTCTTTTTCTTTTTCTTTTTCTTTTTCTTTTTCTTTTCTTTTTCTTTTCTTTTTCTTTTTTTTCTTTTTCTTTTTCTTTTTCTTTTTCTTTTTCTTTTTCTTTTTTTTTCTTCTTTTCTTCTCTTTCTTCTTTTTCTTCTTTCTTCTTCTCTTTCTTCTTCTCTTTCTTCTTCTCTTTTCTCCTCCTCCTTCTTTTTCTCCTCCTTCTCCTTTCTCCTTCTTCCCCTTCTCCTCCATCTGCTTCACCTCCTTCTCATTCTTCTCCTTCTTCTTCTTTGTCTTCTTCCTTTCTCTTTTTCTTTTCCCCTTCTTTTTTATTTTTTTTAATCACTGGTGACAGAGCCCTGTCTTTCTACTTAAGTCCAGTCTTTTTCTTAAAGTGGTTCAGGGCTCTGCATCTAGTGTGGACTTCAGATTTGTGCTCCAGAGCATTCCTGTTTTACAGCCTTCATTTCCTATCACACAGAGAAAAAACACTCATGTAATTCTTTAACTTTTTAATAGCACCTGCTGTAATTGGCTTTTCTTGGCAATTGGCATAGGTAATAGGTAATCTTACTGTAATCTTGCTTGCTCTTATCCATTCAAATGAAGCAACAAAGATAATTCTCCTTGTTTGACAAGCAGACTGTTCTGCAGGCATTCATTTTTCACTTGTCCTCTGACTGTATCTTCTACATCTCATTAAACCACTTGTCTTCATTATGAGGGCTCCTCCAAGCCCACTTCAATGCTACTTTTCATTTCTTGTTGAGTACCAAGTGCCATCTGCTTCCGCTTGGTGAATAATGCCAGTTTGAATTCTACATCTTTAATTCTCAAGCAAGTGCCTTCCCTCTCTCTCAGGCAGCCCTCTAAGGTGCTTGGAAGGTGTTGTCCACAGACATCTGCAAAACCACTGCCTTGGTCACCTTCCCACTCTCTCTGTTGCACTGCCTACTCAGAGCTTGCCCGTGGTTCCAGCATTTGTCTTCTGCTCCTCTGGCTGGAGAGACTGTGATCTTCTGAGTTCTTTTTGTTCCTTTATCTTCCTGCAGCTATTCTGTTGTCGTTTGTGACTCCTATTCCCCTTGTAAGTTGGTGAAAAGTTGTCTTCCTGGGGTGTTTACACAGCACACACAGATCAGTGAGGCGCTTGAACATGCCAAGGGCATCTGGGAGCTACAATAATGCAAATTATAGTAATAATAAATGTACAGTAATACATACCAGTTATCAGTTAGAATGGCAACATGAGGTGAAATACATTCATATCAGAGATCAAATGCCTAGTATTTTGGTGCTTTGCCTTGCAGCAGTGTTTTACTTTAGTGTCATGTTTCTACAAGAAATATTTATGGAAAATGCCTTTTAAAAAACTCCAGTTGTTTGAGGTACCACCTCATAGCCATCAGACAGAAAAGACAAGATAAATTGTATTTAAATTATATATATAATATATAATATAATGTATTATAATAATTATTATAATATATTATATATATTGTATTATAGCAGATAAATTGTATTTAAATGATAATATGCCACTTCTTGAACGGAAGATGAGAGAGCTTGCTTTGTATCAAGACGAGCATAGTCCCAAGTCCGAGGCAGACAATGGTAACTGAGCCTCCCAGTGCAGGTCTCAGAGCCAAAGGGTCACATTTGCAAGATGGGAAACAGTTTATGTTACCGTAAATAATTGAAGAACTTGAACTTGCTGCAAGGTAGCTATTTTCCTATGCAGTCTACAAGTAAACACTCATAAATACTAAACTTCTCATCAGCCCTCCAGTTCTTAAACACAAGACTGATGTCTCTCAAGCTGCAGGGCTTCTTTAATAACTACTTGACATCTACAGCAGCAGCACAAGTTCTGACTAGCTACCCATTCAAAGCAATCACTGATTGTAGTATGACATTGTAAGAAAGAAATTGGACCTGCCCAACAATCCTTCCCTTCATTTTTAAATTATAATCCAAGTGATTAAGATCAGTTCACTAGACTTGTAGCTGCACCTGGAGGAAAGGAATTCAGTCACATGTGTAAGTAAATTCTCTAGAGATCACTACAGGGAAATGAAAGGAATCGCAGCTTTGCAAGGATGTAAGTGAGCATAGATTGGAGGTTTTGCTACTGATTTAATGTGAACCAGAAATCAGCAGAGCTCAGAGCAAGTGTCAAAGCCATAAAATTATTGGAAGGTAGGTCTTGAAACAGAATGAAAGACTGTCATCTCTTTCCTAAATGTAGTAGTTAAAAAATTAACTAATCAAAGACAAAGTATAGAGTCCAAATAAAACAAAAGTATTCTTGTAGGGCTTTTCATCTAAATTATTTCTGTGAAAGCTTTCATCAAAATTTTTGCTAATTTGTTTCTGCAATACTTTTTCCCTTTAAAAACTTTCTTTATTATAGATAAAGTTTAGAGGAAGAATTTATCTACAACTGAATTTTCAGCTTTTGTGGATTTTTTCAGCTTTGTGAACAAGCTGATAATTAAAATTTCCTCGTTACAGTTAGAAAGACTGCTTTTCTTTTGATATTCTCGCTTCTTAGAATAGCAAAAATTTATGTGGGCAGAGTGCACAATAAAACATGTAAATATTAACTAAATCCTTTTTGAGTGCTGTGTAAATGTTGAAGTTCTATTGTCTTCAAAGTGTTTTCACTCTATGGCAGGATCTTGAAAGAAACTTAACACTATCTAATTTTTATGGGTGTGGAGTTCTAGTGAAAGAATGATACTTCCCATGGGAAAGAGAATCAAAGCAAGCTTTTGTTTGTTTCTGTGTGTCTTAGTCATAGCATTTACGTTTTTCTTATAGATCGACTGCAGACCTACTATGTTTGTCTGTTACCTGAAACTTTCAGGCAGCAAAGTAAATAAAACTGCTTTCATCTGTTGTCATTGCTGATTCTTTAATTCCAGGAATATTCAAGACCGGTCTTTCCTTAAAGTTTACAACAAAGACCCTGCACATGCATTTAATCACACTTCCAGAGCTGTAAATGGAGATATAAGGGTAAGTACTAATGCTGCATTTATACTCTTTTTTCCTCCAGCTTTTCTGCTAAATGTTTAAACTCTGAAATGTGATATGAACATAGCAATTCAGCAAATCCGGGCTATACGTATGGCACATATACAGAAAAGGGAATAAATAATGCTTCTTGTAATGTGTTTTGACTGCTTTTCTTTTTCCAATTATTTGCCCTGGGCATTAACTGTTTTTTTGATCTTGTTTAAATGCAGAAAAGCATGTGAAGCAAAACATAGCCTTTAATTATGTATTTTGTGACAAAGACAGTACTCAGAGTTTTACAGCTTCCTACTCTGTGTTTGCAAACCCTCTACAGTGAAGTATGGCATAGTGTTAGTACACTCCAGCAAAGCTTCAGCAGGGACTGGCTTCCAGTGGCTGAGCAACCACACCTCACTTCAAGTCTACTGAAACTCTTTGTAAATGATGGTTTTGGATAGGAAATTCTGATAAATACTCATTGTGGTATAAATAGTCTTGTCTTTTCCTAAATTTTCTACCTGCACTGAAAAAGGATGAGTATATTTGTATTTTCTGGTGAACGTTTTGTATTAGGAAACTACAGAGAATGCATTTGGAACATTTGATTTCTCTCTCTCACTGTGTCAGTCCTTTGCTGCACTGTTACCTCTCCCCTTGGTGCCGAGAGGCAGGAGATTCAGCTGTGGGACACCTCTTCCTCCGTGGTACCTGCAGCTGGTGCTGCAGTACAGGGGGGTGGTGGTGAGATTACATAACCTCATCTCCTCCCCACCCATCCTAGGTCTGTCCAGGAAACAGTACAACCAATTAACTCCATGGGAGAAGACAATGCCACTACTGTCCTACCTGCTTTGTGGCTTTTATGTGTGTTCCAAAGCTGATTCAACTGTGCAGAAAATTTCCTGTGAAGTGATTTCCGTAACTGTGCATTTGCTACTTGGTTTCATTATCAATTCTGAGCATGTCTCCCTGCTTTATTACTAATATTTTTTGTAAGTACTTCTTATGTTTCAACGGTTTAAGGCCACAATATTTTAGAAAGATTGAAATAATTTATTTACAGGCACTATTCTCAACCACCTCTCATTTATGCACTTCAATTATAAAATGGTCCTTTGGATAGGTTAGAAATCTAATTACTTGATTTTTCACACAGCTGCACACACAACATGAGAAAGGAAATAGATGTGCTTCAAAGGAAAGATGTGATAGTTTTTTGTGTATTCTGTAACATCCTGCAATTCTTCAGTTCTAGTTACATTTCTGTGGCAGTAACTGGATGTATCTGATACATCTCATCCATATTCAAAGGCATGAGGTACTGTCACTGTGCATTATGACATTAATGCTTGTAACTGTGGCTTTATAAAGTTATCTTACACTGTTCTTGTTCCAGGTACAGTGCATGCTGAAGGTATATATTGTGGCTTTATTTGTGTGTTCTAGGCCTATTTAAAGGTGCTATTGTAGTCAACTGCATATATTTGAAAGTAAAAATTACTTCTTTGGCCCTCTTCCAGGCATTTGCTGGAAGCAGAGTTGTTTTGAACACAGGTCCTGCCTCTGTGCAAAAACTGCAATTATTTGAATTGCTTATTTTAATATCCTATGTTGTACAACAGATATGCAGCCTCAACATCTTCTGATTATATCTGAGTTAGCACTTTTTGGCCATAACTAAAATATAATGGTGACACAGTGGTGGTCTTTGCAGAGGTGGTGTTTTCATGGCAGAATATTGTGTTTTACTTTATAAAAATGCAAAGATGCCATTTTGAAATTCTGTGCATCCAGCAAAGAGCTATTTTCTCATTAGGCTTTTGCTTTGCATTGGCAGATTTCTTGTATTTCTGGTCTGAGAGGTGAAGTCACAGCCAGGATATTCATAGGGGCTTTGTGGAGAAACATGCAAAAAAGTCTTCTCTTTGATCTATGTGAACTTCTGCACTTCAAAGTTATGAGCATGGAAACAAGTGATTTCTTGAGCTCAGAAATACTGAAACCTGTTTTTCTATCGATGTGTGTCTTTTGGCTGGGTTCTTCCTTATGCAGAAATACTCAGGTCCTAATTGAGGCTTTTCCCAAAGCAATGGCACTCTCCAGTGTTCATCCTCTGGAGTCTAAAAAGCTGGAGCCCACACTGCAACTGTTTCTCTTTTTGGCAGAAGTACAGTAGGATCTTTTGTCAAATCACTAATTTGGCAAAATTTATAGGGACATAGTAGTCTTTCTACTCATTGGTTAAATCTGGTAGAAATTTGCCTGGAGATTCACAGGTTGTTAGTTCACCAGGAAAAAAACACCAACAGCCAGATGGATTATTTATCCCTCTTTCCTTAGCAAAACAGAGTAAAGGAGGGGGAAACGGGAGGGTTCTAAGTGAAAAACATGTACATTTTATGTACTACCATTGAAAAGTACCCATAAGATTGTAGAAAAACCTTTGCTTCTTATCTCTCCTTTTATGTTTGCATATCTTTGCATTAGGCAAATTGATATTCATCAATTTCATATGATGGATGAGTGTAAATTCACTACAGTGGGAAGGAGGGAGTGTGTGCTTGGCATCATGTTTAACTGTTTCAAAATACCTACAGAAAAGCAGCTGACTGTCAGACCATTGAAAAACAGTATTTAGAATATAATGAATTAGTCATTGTAAGTATATTTTTCCATGGTGGTACTCAGTCTGTGGTTGTCTCCTGTCATCTGTGAGTTACAGCCTTATTTTCCTGGTGACTGGGAAAGTTTTGCCTTTACAGATTTTTCTTCTGGTTTTTTTCTACTGTTTCTTCTTGTCCCTTTGGAATGTTTATCCCTGAGTTTGATGACATTCAGGCTTCTATTCATGTGCTTTATAATAATTTCCATGTAACTGGCCCAAAATAATCTAAGAAAATAATGTTAGCTGCCAGCTTGAACACCTGTTTTAACTACCAAACAGATGTTAGACCTGTATAAGAGTTGGCAGTAACAGTTGAAGTGTTAAGTATTACCCATATGGACTAGAAGACTTAAAATATCCAAGAAGAATGTGGGACCTGTAACTTTCAGATCTTCTGTTGAGCCATTCAGCTTTCATGTCCATTAATTCTAATTTTCCCGCTCTTCTTTGTTTCATGCTTTTTTTCTGAGTGGGTTGTGTTTGAGAAAAGGGAGTTGGCTGAGGGTCCAAACAATCTCTAAAAGAAAGCTTTTCTAAAATCCTTCTGAATGCCTCACTTGCTTACTGGTATTGGCCTTTTCCCTCTCAAAGAGCATGGTCTGTTTGACAGGTCTGCCATGTTGAATGCTGCTAAGAAAGAAGCAGCCACATAGTGCTGTCTCACTGAATATTTGTGCTTGTGCTCTTCCTTTTTTACTTTTCCTTTCCCAAAACGTACTCTGTAAATCTGCAACAGGTTTTGTTGTTTTTTTAATATATCTTCACATTGCTGCCTTTCGTTCATTTATTGCTTCACCTGAGCTTGTATCATTTATCAGCACTTTATAGCTATTTGTGCAGCAGTACTTTCTTCTGACAAAATACTGTCTTATGAACAAATGTTTAGATGGTCTGTTTTTCCCCCTGGCATTGTTCTGGATTCCAGTGTAAATGCATGTACACAGCCATGCTGCTCTGTGCCCTTGGAATTGCCCTTTGTGATTTGCATGGGTTGGAAGGGAAGGGCCCAGGCTGGCACTCACTCAGCCATGGTGCACACACTGAATGTCAGGTTGTGGCTGTAAGGAACTGGCTGTGGGGTTTTATATGGTGCTGAGTGAATGGACACAGCTCCTTCCATCCTGGGCTGTTGAGCTGAAAAGATTCCCCCACTGAATGTGCACAGCATATTTTCTGTCCTCATTCTTTACATCCTCCTTTTCTGGAGTGGCTAAAGGCTAAAGAAACTTAACTTACAATCTCCCCCTCTGTTACAGAAACTAGTCAGTGTTTCTGGTGGCACATTCTAATAATGTTGGCTTATGCAGTGGCTGGTTTTGGGCTTCACCTACCAGCCAATTTTGAGAACTGGGAAGGAGTTTTTACTTCACAAAAACCAGTGGCTATTTTGCTTGGCAGTCTTCTTCTTCCCATCCACCTGCCCTAAAGTCTGTGAGGTACACTTTATTTTGAAGTGTCCTAGACCTACCATGGTTTTACTTAATTGTCTGACTTGCATGAGATCTCTGTTGGGTGAGGTCAGAATATCCAAAGAATGCTTGTTGTGGCTGTTGTTGTACTGAGGTATGCTTTGAGGTGTTTTGGAATTTTTTTTTTTTTAGAGTGTTTCTCCAAGAAAGAACTATTAGTGCAAGTTGAGTCAGAGCTGAGCTGGGGCAGTGCAGAGTACCTGGAAATTCCTCATTTTGTGGGAGTTAGAGTGGCAAAAAGTTAATAATGTTCCTGACAGCAATGGGGGTTTTCGCTGCCAGGGTGAGAGGAGAGGAGTTAAAATGAGTTATATAGGAAAACAAGACAGACATTTGTTAAGTTCTGTAAACTTGTGCTAAGTAGCTTTTATTATTGAAATTGCACACCTCCAACTTTTCATTTTTCCCCTTGAAAGTGACTGTTTAGCAGGCTGCCAACATTTTAACTCTCTAGAGCTAGATGCAATGTGTGAACTTAAAAATACCCTACAAGTACTAGAAACCCTCAAACAACTGTCCAAGAATTTAGTGCTTTCAAGGAGCCTAAAATTCAGTGCTGCTTTGCAGAAAAGATAGAGAAATAATAAAAGCAAAATAATTCTTCTGTGTTCTTAAGGTACGTGTAAACATGTATCCAGTATCTTTAAGTTCTTTTCATTGGATAGCTTATGACCTTAATATCAATAAACATAAAAGTTGCAAACACTGCCACAGTTATATCTTTACATTGCATACTACAACTAAAAAAAAAAAAAAGAGCTCTTTGCATTATATAGAGGTATTTAGAACAAAAGTATTTATTGGAAAATAATTCAAGCAGTAAATTGTGTGAATGTGTTTTAGTGCTAGGATGCCTATAGAACAGCATTTATATAAGTTGCCTTGTGTTTACCTTTCTGATCCTATTGCTTTAAAACTTTGTTTCCTTTTGGGAAAAAAGAAAAAAAAAAAAAAAAACAAAATGAAAGGGCAATTGCTAATACCTCTATTATCTGATAGAGACCTTCCAAATGATACAAATCTCATCTCTCCTGCTGTTTTGCTGTCTGCTTTTCCTAGTGCTCTTTTTGTCACTGAGAGGTTATGACAACATAAGCCATATTGTATTTATAAACATCACGTGTTTCCTTGATATGACTCGCGGTGTCTGCCAAACAGAACACATGGAAGAAACATTTCTCATTAGCTCAGCATTGGTTTTGGTTATGCTGATTTCCGGGACAGGAAAAATGCCTTCCTTACTCAGATTTAACTTTCATACAGTGGAAAGAAAGCCTCTGAGTGTCCATGAAATCTCTTGAGCAGAGACGCTGCAGCTCTTTTAGGCCACATACTTGGTCTGACGAAAAGAGAAAAAGCAGCTTATTTTAAAGAGCAGATGTAATGGCATGTATTGCTGAAACTAATTCTGAATTGAAATACCTGCCAAAGCCATCTAGAAACAGAACTCACCAGGAGATGTAAGGTAAGATGATGCTTATAAATAATGAAGGATATATAATTCCTTTTTTCTTTTTTTTTTCATTTTCCAAACAAAAATACATATTCAGATTAACTGGGAATGTCAGTCAGAACAATGAAAACTGTTTATTCTTCCTTCAGCTGTGTGAGAAAATAAATATTTAATTGCTCTTTAAACTACCAACCTCTACTCTTAGATTTTATGTCTGTTTCAAACTTACATATTGGACATGAACAGTTATTTTGCTACTTGCTGTTACAAATCTTGCTGAGATCAGAACAAAATTTATAACAGAAGTCTCTGATGTTCTGGATTTTCTTTTTACTGATGAGGATTTTACTACTTTTGCTTTGAGTGGGTTTTCAGTAGTTACCAATTATTTATGCAACTACAGACCTGAAGATACCGAGGAGTACCTGCATCAAATCAGTCTGTGATGAAAGACTGTAACTGTACCTGTTCTCTTTCATTCATGTGTCCTTTGATACACAATACCTACTGCTGTGCAATGCCTAAATTAGGGAGAAAAAGGATAGAATTATAAGGGAAAAACTATTATTTTTATTTTAGCTACACATAAAACAGTATATTAATCTCAAAGTTTCTAGCCTGAAGCTGTTTTGTTTAAAGATACAGATCCTCTGTAAAAGTTGGATGGATACTCCAGTGTGATTTTTTTAATATGATGGCTTTATGCTTTGGTGTATTTTATTTATTTCACAAACATTAGGAATAGTATTATATGTATGTATAGGAATATATGTATGCATAAGGAATATAACCTTGTAGATACTACTACTATACCAACCTTTTGAAAGATACTTTTTTTAGAGTTTCTTTAATTTTCAAATAATGAGGATGGATTTTAAGTTTATGTGGAACTGCTGCTGAAAGAAAGTGTCATGTTCTTGATATGAAACCGCTCAAGGGAGCAGGAGCTTGCCACACCTGTGCAATAAGCTCCCAGTCAGTCGGAGAGGAGTGTCATGTGGTAGAAATCACAAACCAGTTACCTGGAAACTTCCAGAGAGTGGAATTTTTAGGGGGAGGGTTCTTTATTTCCCACTAACAGGCCTGTATTCAAGCTGGTCTGCCTTTCATGTTGAGCTTTGCTGAGAGCTTATCCAGCAGCTGATGAAGTTACCCACAGACAACATATTATCTCTTTTGGGTGAAGGTCTTTCCAGCCCTTCATTAAAACTAGAAATTTTATCTCTCATATATCTGAGGTTCTCAGGCAAAGATTTTGTTGCCTTCAGTGAGAGCTTGCCCTGAATAAAAACATAAGGATTGGATTTGAGTCCATTTTTTATTGTCTACTAGTTTCTGGTTTTATTCTTACTCCACCTCTTTTTACATAATGTTTCCTTGTGCCAATTCTTTAGAAGTTTTGCTCTTTTTTTTCCCCCCCGCTTTCCTTGCTTTTAATAGAACAGTTTGCACTAATTTGACTGCTTACTTGAAATTCCTAAATACTTGAGTCAGATGTTGCAGAAGCTCCCTGAACATATTGATAGATGATAAAAATGCTCATGGCTGTGACCTCCCTTATGAGGAGGGGAGGTCCTTCTTTACCTCTTTTGTAAACCAGGTAGCTTATCTGAATTTCAGGAGTCACGCAAGTCAAAGTCCAGTCAAGTTTTATGACTTCCAGGTAGGTTTCCAAATGAGCTGTTACTTGATCAGGGGTTAAAAATAACTTTTTGAAGGTGAGCATTTTGCTACCACAATTCCCAGAACCAAGTGAAGTTAGCAAGAATATTTCTTCTTCAAAAAAGCCATTCTTCTTGTCATGCAGGACCTTAGCTTTTCCAGTAAGTTTTCCACAGATCCAAAATGTGTTAGCTCATGACTGTGTCCCAGATTCTCTGCTTTCCACTGAGTCTTTACTTCAGTATATTGTTAGTCATCAGCCTTGTGAATACTAAAGAGAATTAATTCTGTCCCTATCTTCCTTTTAACAAAGAGGAGTAAACCGTTACCTGGTGTTTAACAAAACACAGTTATACATCTGAGGATCTTGATTCTTCTCCATGCTGGATTGTACTTTTTCTAATAAGGGCTCTGGAAAACTAATCAGTCTTCTGAAAATATGAGCAGTAAAAATATCTTTCCTTGGATACAGGTTAAGATCTGGGGTTAAAAAAAGCCTCAGCTGGCAGAAGCAATACAGTTGCAAATATCAGCACGCAATAGGACTCCATGAGAAATGATGTGATGCTGAAATTATTTTTTGTCTGAATATATGTCTTTCTTACATCATTGCAAATTTGAACTCCATGTGACTAAGTGAAAAGACTGAATGGGTGGTAAAGGTAAAGGTATCACTTAATATTTGCTATAGATAGCTTGACCTTTGGGTAAACCAGATTGTTTACATCAGCCATGCTGACCAATTTGGATATTTTTGGGATAGAAGAAAGTAAAAGGAAAAGAAAATGTGGGATTCAAACAGTGTAGGAAGAAGTTTGTGATCTAAGACTTTTAGTTGATGCACTGGTAGCACTTCTGTCTTTTCGAAAGACATAAAACTGCAAATGCTGTTTGACCTTATTGCTATGAGCTGTGGTGTGGCTTGGACACTTGCATTGCAAAATCCAATTGAATGTCAGATTTTTCATTACCATTTCTCTTGCCAGTAGTGCTGACTCTGAAACTCAGCACAGCAACTTATTTTTTCTGATTTTCTGTGTCCCTGTATTGGAAGAAACAGGTGTAGACATGCTGCCTATGTCTTTTGACTATCAGCTCTGTTTTATAATATTTCTATATTATTTACATTCTAACCCATTTCATATATCTGTGATAGGAATTGTATTTTGATTCAGTTGATTGGTAATATAACATGAGACCAAGGGTTACACTTTCTTTAAGTTAATTTAATGATATCAAATTGTTCAGTTTTAGTTGTCTTCAGTGCAATGAGAAGAGATACAAATATGGAACAAAATTTAGAGCTGAGTTAGTACAGGGAGTCAGAAAGCCATGCATTTATTTTGATTTATGAGTGCAGTTACTAAAAGTATTTTTCTTTTAAATAGCAGAAATCTGATATACAGCATATTTAAACCGAATAAAAATGCTGATCTGTACCAGAACTGTACATCTTTGAAACTATTCCTTTTTTGGAAAAAAAAGAGATTACCCCAATAGTTTTGTGGTGCCCTAAGGAAATGCTGAAATAGGGATTGGTCTGAAGGGTTTGGCTCCCTGCATTCGTGGTGGTTGTCTATGTTATGTACATGGTGTCCTTCATCTCTTCAAAGAGAATGGGGAGGGAGGAGGAAATGCTTTCTGCATTTTCATGAATTACATTACTCTGTTTGTTCTCAGAAAATTCTGCCATAAAAAGCATCAGTGGAAAATTAGAAGAAAGGAGCAGTTGGTTTGAAAGCAAAGGCAACAATTGGTTTGAATACAGCACTAGTTATGAGGGTTGTCATAATGTTAACTTTAGAAAAATAGATCAGTAACAGCTTTTATACATTCAATCCAAACAATCTGAATAGCTTATGGGATGGGTGGGCCATGCTCTACTGATGAGATAAATGTGGATATTGGCAAACCAATGATGTAATTATGTAAATCCAACCTTTTTGGGATTGAAATGTGTTATGTTTTAGTGTGTTTATATTTTTGTCATTTGTGATAACACCCTGAAAAATCTTGGCTGAAATGCCAAGAGGTTTCTTAGTGCACTCACCATTCTGTCTGCATAGCACATGAAGGAAGCATAGGAAAATAAAGCATGAGAAATTTATTAACTTCTCTCTGCTTAATTGGATATCTAAACATTTTTTTAAATCTCACGTTTCATTTGTTCATAGGAAATTAAATACATAAATAGGCAGAAATGAGTGTCTGTTAAGTGATCTGGGTGTTTGTCTTGCCAATCAGCAGTAAAGCAGTGCAGACTGGTAGAAGGGAGATAGCTCAACTGATGAAATGCTGCTGGGGAAATAAACTTCCACACAGAGGCACTGTGATTTCAGACAGACCAATGCAAAATGTGCTGCATCTCATCCATCTTTTTGCTTACTTTGCCTAAAGTGTGGCTAGACTGGAGGCTCTCATGGGATGGCTCTGGGTCAGGCCCCAAGTGGCCTTCTGCTCCAGTCCCCTCCAAGCAGAGTTCAGCCAGTGTGTTGTCAAGGTTTTCTCATTGACACTTAATCTGTGACAGCAGGTTCAGTACAGGTACAAGCAGGCTGGTCCAAATACAGAGCCCATTCCTTGAGCTATATTTAAGATGAGGCATGTTGTAAGCTCACATTTTATGGGAAGACGAGTGATACTGCTTTCCTCTTATTTTTTTGGTTTTTTCTCATTTTACACCTGAAAAAAAGGTGACCTCAGTTTAACAATGGGAAGGGCCATTGAACATGAGGATGGCCAAAGGTCTCTTGATGTGCAGGTATAACCTGCCCCATGTTCTTAGGGTCATAAATCTGTGTGGTCAGGGGATTGGTAACACGATGGAATTGATAAGGGAGAAAGTTTTCGGAGAAGTAAGGGCTGCGTGCACGTGTGAATGTACACACACGTGACATGTCCCATCACTTGTCAGAGCTTGGTGCTGGCTCAGTCAAAGCAGAACTTCTGTTGTCCCCCACTAACAAGCAGACATGCACGGAGGGCAGCAGCCAGCTCAGCGCTCGCTCTCAGCACGCAGTCCCACTGCTTGGGGCCTCTCAGAGATGCTGCATTCAGGGCTCACTTGTGGAGAGCTGTTGTTTCTTGCACTGTCTGAAGGAGATGAAGCTGTTTGGAGCCTTAACTACATCTTCAGTGGTAATGACTGAACCAAATGCTGGGTTTCAAAAGCCATTTATAGCTTTAAAGTGCATCTCAAATATCTTTGTTTTGAATATGAGAGTGGATTGCAAAGGCCAGTGATGGTCTCACCTTCTTGGCCCATGTCCTCAAGCATTATTGGGTCACTCCAGCTGGCACTTACCTGAAGTGCTCTGGTCACTTCTTTCCTAAAAACTACGCTCATGGTCTGACCACATCTGCCAAAAAACCCATGAAGCCTCAGAATATTAAACAAAATGAAATAAGTTTATGTTGGATGTTCATCTTTCTTGTCCTTCTTCTCCCTCCTTTCTTGCTCTCTCCCTCTCCCTACCATGCCTAGTATGCTAGGCTACAGCAGTGTCATAACAAGAACTAATGCAAAATCTTCCAGCATTGAAGAAAATTTGCATTAGTTCTTGTTTTCCCACTTATTCTGTTTTTCTCTTTCTTTCATTTAATTTTTTGTTGATTTTTTTCTTCATATGCTAATCTCTTTAACTCCTCTTTTTCTCATCAATTCCTCTCTTCCCATCTTAATTGCCTTTTTTTGTTTCCTTTTTTATTTATTATCCCTTTCTTATTTCCCTATTAATTTTTCAGCACTCCATCTCCAATATTACTCTCTTTTATCTTTCACAAACTCCTATTTACTATCCTTCGCACTGCCTCATTCCCTTTTTGTTTTGTCTTTTTTCCTTTCTTTTGTATTTCCCTTTCAACTTTCCACATAATACTTCTTTACCTCCTGTCTCTCTTCCCTGTTTCAGGGAATCACAGAGGCATTTAGGTTGGAAAAGATCTTTAAAGTCATTAGTCCAAGTCATGAGTTAAGTGTTAGTAAAATATCTGCAACATATGACTTGCTTATTTTTATTAATATTTCTGCATTACCTGTGAACTAAGAAGGGAGCATTTCATGCCACAAACTCAGTTATCTGCGTTTAAAAAGTTAGAAAATTGGGGCATAAATAAGTGTACTAATGGTAGGACAGAGGAAGAGGAAGATGAATGTCCTTCCATATTACTCTGCTGAGAAATAAATAATGTTTATTGTCAGCTTCAGGAGAGAGATGCTTAATTTTTAATTCAATAACACAGGAACGACAGGTCAAGTTGGATTCTCCAAGGCAGATCACTGCAATGTCCATTGCATGGACCAGCAAGCAGCAGATGGAATGAAGCCATCAGTGTCCTTGGGATTATAGGATCTCAGCTTTCTTATAAAGAAGGGGAAAAAAAAAAGGAAAAAAAGTAGGATGAGAAACAGAACATAAAGTGAGCTAAATGAAAAGACATATGGGCAGGCTCACTATAAAGAATTTTTTAAAAAATCTAATCCTTATAAGATCAGTGTAAAAATTGCCGCCCACTGCAGCCAGTGGTGAGAGGCTGGGAATGCAGAAGGGCAGCTTGTCCCACCCAGCTCCAGGGGAATGAGCTGACTCTGGAGGATGTCTGGCTGACTTTCTTTTAATGAAACATTAGGTGAGACAAATCCTCAATCCAGAGCAATTAATATTACTTCTTGACTTTTTGAGAGGTGCTTAAAGCATATGTGTCTGCGATACATGCTGTGATACTTTCCTATAGCTAGGAAAATGTCCTTGCCTAAATCAGGACAGAAACAAGGGGAAAGCATGAGGTTTGAATTACAGGGTAGAGAGACAGACTGCAGACCTGACGTAATAGTTCAGTTTTGCAGAACCTTCTTCATGCAACTCCAGTGAGAGTTGGCTATATTTGCTCTAGTAAACTTAAAAAAATTTTTGAGAGGCTTATAGAGTTTCCAGCAGATGACTTCCCACTTCTGCCTTTAACTTTTTTAATCCCTAAAAATCAAAAATTTCAGATTATACTGATTTTACTGATCTGCCATCACCAAAGGATAGGCCAAAAATTTACTGCTTTTATGCAAAACATATATGTATGTGTGTATACATAATGTTAAAACACAGGTTACAAGACAACACTGTTCTCTTGGGAGCTCAGATGCTCATCTGTGGGCTGGTTCAAAGGGTTTGTGCACAGGCTGGTCCACACTGCAAGCTCCAGCTGTTCTAGTGAGAGTGCTGCTTTGCCAGCAGGGAAGCTGCTGTCCCCTTTATATTGATGCCTTCTAGCCAGTAGCAGTGTGCTCTGTGGCGTGAGAGGGCTTTTTGTTTGTTTGTTTGCATGTGTCTTGTAAGAACTAGGGAGTTTGAAATAAGTATGAGAGAATTTTATGGTACTTGTGTTTACTCCAAGGCATATCTGTTTCACTGCATGCCTTTGGAACCAGTAAACAGAGGGAGTAAAACAATATACATGTTTAGGAGAAGATAATGTGGTCTGCACATAATCTCAAATCCAGTATGTGTTAGGCAGCCAGAACTGTTCTGTTCCCTCCCTGTTTGTTTAGCTTGGCCTCTCAAATTCAATGAGCTTCTGTAGGATTCTCAGTTTCAAGGAAACACCACACACATCCTTGTAGGTATAAACATGAGGAGTGGGCTGGAGAGATGATGTGAAAAGGTCAGGACCAATTTGAAAGAGTTTTTCAGGGTCATGGAGAGCTGAGTGGGCTGCAGTGGCAGCAGCACAGCCTGGCTGGATGCACAGGCACCAGTGTGTGTCACCTGGGTGACTTTGTGAAGGACATCAACTTCGGGGCTGTGTTCTGCTCCCTCATTTTTGCCACGGGGAAGCAACTGAGACTGGGATCAAGATGAGGTAAGAACATTTTTTTCTTCTCTGCTGAGTGTTTGGAGGCAAAGCTATGCATCACTCTCCTTTCATAGAAGAAATTGGCCTTGTCATGGTGCCACCCTAAGCGGAGAGAAGAAAGATGCTGATGGCAGTTCCCCAGCTGCCTTCATGAGTCTTGTGTATCAGAGCCAGCAGAGTTGGGAGATCCTGTAGACAATTCCACAGATTGGTCTTTGTCATCTCAAACTGTTGGTGTCTTGGATCAAAATTAGAAGCTACCCAGCTTTTAGGATGATAGGACTGGGGGTGGCGTGAGGCCTTTCTTGGCAGAAGAAACCCCCAAATCTCAAAACCCAAATCCACACCCAAAATCCTAACCCCGAACCCCCAAATACAGGAGAAAATATGCTTTCTTTGTAATTCAGCTCTAAAAGCTGTCCTCAGCAAACTGTCTTTCCATTTGGATTCTGCTGGACTGAGCTAACTTGTTGAATTTAACTCCCCATTGACTCCATCACAAACTTTGTTCTGGAGTACTGAGAACAAAACCAGTCTTGAGTTAGTGACCAGCAGTCACCAGAAGTGCTTCCCTGTTTTCTGTCAAGGAAACAGTTGTTTATAGTACCATGAGGCATTAACTACTTAATTATTTCCATCCATGAAAGTAATATTAAAGGAATAGGAACCAAAAGAGCTGTTATCAGGAGCAGAAAGAACTTTGATCAACAGTCAAGCAATAAGTTATCTCTATGCCACATGTGTATACCCCACAGCAGACTTCAGAATGTTCTCTGGCTTTATAATTGTGTGTTCTACTGAAGTTTAGCCTCTAACATATTTTTCTGCTTCAAAATGAGGGAAACAAGTGAAAAATAAATTGATGTGATGAGCAAATTGATGGAAAGGTTCAACAGACCAACATTGTTAATGATTTAGAAGAAGGGAGGGTGACTGGCCTTACAGGTCTGTGGTGACTTGAGCCTAGCATTAATATAGACATTAACATTGGTTTTAAAGTCTGAAATTAACCTAAACTTCCAGGCTTGGTCTCAGTGAAGCACAGGGTGTTGTGCCTCTTAGGGGCATGCCCTTTGTTTATACAGGGGCTTGAACTAAAAAGAAGTTATTTTTCTGTACAGTACTTTATAAACAAATATATGGTAAGTAATTGTACATGGGATAATACATGGCAAGCTAGATAATGCTTGAGGGCTCTGATAAAGTAATTGAAATGGAAAGTGATGCTTGAATGGTTTGTATGCATTGTTAGAACCCACAAATTAAATAACAGCCTTGGTAATGATATAACTGCAATACTTATGACATTGTTCCTGATATATTATAAAATTAAAAGCAGATTAATTCATCTAATGAAAAGCTTTTTGTATACATCAGACATACATGAATATCATGTCATGTGTATGGAGAGCTGGTTATATCCCTGTCTGATGCTCTGGGATTTACTTTGTCATGCTAGAGTCCAATTACTGAAAATGTGCAGCCTACCAGCTTGCAATTCATTGCAGGGAAACTTAGCAAAGTACAGTCATCTTTTTTATCCTGCATGTTAGCATAATAATTTCTCACTTCAGGTTTGTTAGCCTGTAAGGAGGAACATGGATAGGAGAATATTCTCTGCAACTGCTGAAAAGCACATGTGGCAATAAAGTGTTCTAGGATAATTTGCTTGCTTTTTTTACTCTTGATGTTTCTGAGTCTGGTTGGTCTGCCAACCTAAGCATCTTTCTAACTAGGTCAAGTATATACATCCATTCATTAAAAGGGGATGCTTGACTGGTTAGTAAAACCTGCCAAATATAAACCAGATGCTTGAGTGGTAAATACTGCTTTACCCCTACACTGCAAGAAACAATCCTTGACTGATTAAATTTGAAATAAAAATAAATAGGTTTAACATTGTTTCTGTGCCATAATAATATTTTATTATAGTGCTAGTGCAAATATTTAATAAAAATAATGTTTTTAAATATTTTACATAGAAACTGAAAAGTAGGCATTTAAGACAAATTGATTTTTTTTACATTTCTGAAAAAACTGTTTATATTACACTACATATAAATTTTGTAAAATTCTAGTCAAGATCAATAATGGCATACAAATTTATGGCATACATTGCAAATCAGAATTCACAGCAGCTGTCTAGAAAACTGGAAGACTTCTCTGATGCTGGGCTGGGGGGTAGTAAGGGGTAGACACCTGGATTTTTAGTTTTGGCTACCAGCTCTGCTCTGATCTTTCTCCTGTTACTTAAATGCTTAGTGTCAAATTGCCATTTCATAGGAGAAATGAATGATGCCTCCTTCACTAGTGGCTGAGACTGAGAGCAGTACTGTGCAACAGAAATGCTGCTCCTGTAATGTCCAATTTGAGCTGATTCTGTACAGCAGTATTAGCTCATGATCATATACTTAAATTGTATTTTTATTCCTTTGAATGCCATTTATGATGATACAGGCAATTTTTTACTTGCACAAAAGCAAAATCAGACAAAAATCCAAACCAAGAGCAAAAGAACCAGTCCCCCAAAGCAGAAGATAACTGCGGGACTGGGAAGGGTTTGTGTCATGAGAGTTTCCCTTATGATATGTAAGTGTCATCTCTTTTAGCCTGTAAATGCTGTCCTTTTAAGGAGACAATTTCCATATTCTATGGTATTTTTGCGTGAGGGGATAAAAGGGAGTGAAGCATCCTTTCTGTTCTAATTCTTGAAAATGTATTTAGCTTTTCTGTTGCTTCCTCTTAAAAAAAAAAAAAAAAAAAACAACCAACAAAAAACCCCACAAAACAAATCAAACCAAACAACCACACATAATGGCTTATGTGGTGTGCAGCAGTGATAACAATGGGATTGATTTATGGGGACCCCGAAGTTCAGGTTATCCAGGTGGCTCAGGTGTTGGTTAATGAGTAGACAGCTCCTCCGTGGGAGGAGCTTGTGCTTCCTTCTACAGTGGCACTACCAATCTGAGGAGCTGAAAAGCTCCTCAGGTTTATTTTGCTGAATTTTTTTTCTAGAATTCTGTCTGCTGGGGTTGCTAAATAGTTGGAGGTCTTCACCTGTTGGGGAATGAATATGTATAGGTCTCATAGTGTTGCCTTTGAAATGCACTGTGCTACTGAAACAGAGGTTACTCACGATTTTATTTATGGCTTTCCCCTCTGTGAGTCTCTTTTGTGGTTCGCTCCAGTATGTTAGTTTCTTTCTATGCATCTTATAGGCACACATTAAGAAATGATTGAGTGACTGAATCACAGTGTTGCACAGTTTGTGACTGGGTGACATGCCAAGGAGGTTATTGAGTGACTAATTTTGAAGGGGAGGAGAAATTGCAGGCTTGTCACGTGGGAAAGTACTTCAGTCTATTCAAACAGCATTACTTAGATGACCGGATAAAACAAGATGGCCTGGTGTGAGCAGAGGGAAAAAGGAACATTTTTCCTGTTTCAAAACCTTTTTGCAGAAGACATGGATGTACAAAATATTATACTATAAACCAAGGATTGATATTCAAGACTGAAAACAAAAGGTGCTTTATTAGAAGAAGTGGAACCAAATGTTCATCTCACTGCTGTAGCCATTCAGGGGATCTCCTTAAGAAACAGTAAGTGACTTTAATTACTTCAAAGCAAAGATCTTATCAAAGATTGTTTTATTGGTCCGTAGGCAACAATGTTGTCTAAGAGTGTAGTAAGAGTGGTAATATTTTAAATTGTCAAAACAAATACTCAGGATAGCATCTGGATAGCTGAAGAAGTTATGTCCAAAAGAGTAGACTGTGTAGGATTTGGTCTGCAAACTCTCCTCTCTGCTTGTTTGCATGATCCGTCTTCAGCATGCAAAGGTGAAGCAGTCAAACATTATTTTTGATATTACCATTACATTTGTTTTGTGGTTAGCTTAGAATTTTATGGATCTGTTTTACGTTCAGTAAAAAGTGAACTAGGTATTCTTTGTTTTCCCCATGGGAGCTTTAGGATATGGTATGAATTAAGCTTATACATAGTCAGGGATATAAAAGGACATACTGAGACATGTAAAATACCTTGAGGTAAAACATTTGGATCACTGTAGGGACTGGATTCATACACAAGTGTATATTAAACATATATGTATAAAATAAGGGAAAATAATTTTAAGAATGTGTTTGATCTCTATGGTATGGCAAGGGAAATGATGGTGTGTCTGAGCTTCAGATCAATGTATTGGTAACCACAGTATGGTATCCTAGAAATTCTGCTTTTGAGTATCAGATAGTGCTTTTGCCATAACCTCTGTGCACACCTGCACAACTGGGAGAAAAATATGGGGACTGGATGTCACAGTGATATTGGGTAGTATGGTGACAACACCTAATTATGTTTCAGTCAGAATGCCTCCTTTCCTCTAAAATATCCTCTAAATTCTAAGACAGTGCGCATCACCTTCTGCTTCTCCTATTTTGTTCATGTCAACTTCTAGCTAGCTGACCCTGGCCAAAATAAAAAGTAATCCTTGAACATAGAAACTAGAGGACTGGATGATTTCACCATCACTAACCATCACAGACTCATCCTAAGAAACATCTTCTGTTAACTGATTGTGTTGCTGTTCATCAAGGGAAAGAAAAACCCATAGAATTAAGAGCATAAATGGAAGAAGAAAGACCCAGTTATTCTCTTGACATATCCACCATAGTAGTAATCAGACCCGAGAAAGAGAAAGTTCCTGTTTCATAGATGTTCTGAGTTTTTATCTCAAGGCTCCTTTCACCATAATACAGAGGTTTTTACAGCTGGGCATGTACCAAACTATACAAAAGGACTGAAAGAACTGAAACCTAGGTGCTTGCTAATACTGGGAAGATAATTATAAATGTTGAGATTTCTTGGGGAGCTCTGCAACTCCTTTTCTGGAAAACTAGCCAGGAAAAAATAATAGAAATATATGAAACATGTTAAGAACAGCTAGCTGGGTCTTGGACTTCCCCATTCATTGGAAGTTTGAACGTTTTAAATCAGTTTTATTTTACCAGTGTGTGGTTCCCATAACGAAAAACAATTGTGAACCCTGGCAGCTCCTAGAACCTTGTACTGTGGGGCCAGATTCAACTGAGGCCAGGTTCCAACACAGGCAAGGTCAGTGGTTTCATGGTCTGAAATAATTTTTTTTGGGCATCAGAGGGTCCATTCTTAGCCAAAATTGCCAAGTAAACTTCTAGTGTGGAAGCATTGCCAGGGAGTGATGGCCATTGAAAGCCCAGCACGTCTCACTGCTTGGTAACCCCAAATACCAAACACCCACCCTGCTGAAGAGAATATGGAAGAGTTGGGGTCCCTACCCCAGATCAGACTCTGACCAAGGTGACCCAGGTCTGTGAATCTGGAAAGCCAAAGCTCTAGAGCACCTCAGGGATGTCTGGTAAGAAATAATATCACTGTTCACTGAAATCTGCTGGGTGGTTTTTTTCCAACTTTTGTCTTTACTGATACTTTTATGAAATGTTTCAGTTCTCTTGGATTAGAGTTGTCTGCTAAAAGTACATATCATTGAAAAGTTTCGGATCAGAAACAGCTAAAAACTATGCTAATGTGTTTGAAGTTTTCAAATATGACATTGGGCAGCTGAATTAACCCACAACTGCAACCAGCATGATTTTTTTTCTGTAATGACCCAATAGAATGGGGTAGTTTATAGGTGCTAGAAGGCATTCTGTGAGAAAGCAAGAAGAGACAAGTGTGACAGCCTCTCAGTGATGTCTGATTTGGCTTCAGACAGATAGTTTTGGTACAGATGCTTAAAATTCTCATTTAACTATTTGCCAATTCTGCAGTTTTCAAGTGTACTTTATCTTATTGTAAATTACTTTATTTTAGAAATATTAAAAATATTTTCAAATATTAAAAAAAATTGAAAAAATATTTTTTTCAAGAGTGGATGTGGGCCTTCAGCTTTCAAAATCCAGCTGGAATGAAAGATCAGTCATGACAGAAGTGTTATCATATAGTGCAACTAATGGTGAAGCTGAGGGGTTTGGACAACTAGTACAGTGAAGTCATCAATTTATTTTTATGAAGAGAGAACAAACTAATGGATTCTATTGTTGTTGGATTGAGGGGTCTTTGATTAAGTCTTTCCTCAAGTAGAAAAGTAAAGGATTGCCTTACTTTTAGAGGGCTTTTTTTCTGTTGAGCAATTTTCATAAAAGACCTCTTTACAGTTTAATTTATCAGTATTGTATCAGTACTTAGTATTTCTGTAGCCTTTTCATCATAGATTGCAAGGTCTCAATAAAATTCTTTGCAGGTGTCCTGTGTTTACTGTTGGGTGAGCCAGCTTGCCGAGCATAGGAGCACTTTCCTCAGGGAAATGCATGGTGTCAAAGGGAGAGTAAGAAAAATAGTAGCTTCACATGGCTGAGAGGTGATTAATGGAGTCTGTTGGGAACTCCCAGTGTCTCCAAGAGGGTGTATGGATAACCTTCACCTTGGGAACATGCTCAGTGTAGGTATTTTGGCAGTCTGAAAATCTTGGGGCAAAGCCAGTTGCTGTGTTCTCTGGTGATGTAGAGGAGGCCTAGGAGAGCAGAGGGAAGGTCTGCCAGGTCAGAAACTTGGCCTACTTTTCCCTTTGCCCAAGTTTCACGTTGAGATCGTAGCAGATAGAGGCTTGAGTCAGGCTGTGTGTCTGGTGTCCGGCTGCACGGTGAGCAGGAGCGTTGGTGCCGTGTCTGTGACTCAGCGGCAGGCTCGGTGCTCGGTGCTGGGTGCTGGCTGGCACTGCCCTGCTGGCTGGCATTGCCCTGCTGGCTGGCACTGCCCTGGTGACTGGCACTGCCCTGGTGACTGGCACTACCCTGGTGGCAGCCATTGCTTGGCTGGCACTGCCCTGGTGACTGGCACTGCCCTGGTGACTGGCACTACCCTGGTGGCAGCCATTGCTTGGCTGGCACTGCCCCGGTGACTGGCACTGCCCCGGTGACTGGCACTGCCCTGGTGGCAGCCATTGCTTGGCTGGCACTGCCCCGGTGACTGGCACTGCCCTGGTGGCTGGCATTGCTTGGCTGGCACTTCCCTGGTGTCTGGCACTGCCCTGGCTCTGCGTGCCCTGGCTACAGAGACACCAGCTCTGCTTGTCCTCTATGCAGCCACCAGGAGCAAGGCTCCTTCTGCCCACCTGGGTGGATGGTTTGCTGACTTCGTGCATATAGACATTTTCAAAATATAGCAAGTTATTCAGCATGCCAACAGGCTTTGAAATAAAGAACATAACTGGTTTTATAGAACATTGACTCTTTGGCATATAGAGACTCAGTTTAAAAAAAATAGCAAAATCTCTATCTTTTAGACTTAAGTCTTGTTTGACTGACCAAAAACCTCCACAGCAGATGTTTAAACATGATGTAATCTTTTTTACTTCAGAAAGGGAAAGATTCTCAGTGATGTGATTTTCCCTCAAATGTTTTATATAGATATGGTTGCTAGCTTTTACCATATTTTAACCTAAGGACTGGTAAGACAAGTTTCCATTTCAAGGATGTAAGGTCTATAGGCAGTAGGAACAAGGAAAAGCTATGAGCTAAAGAAATCCCCACCCTCAGGTAAACATATGACATGGCTGCAGTTGAAAAGCACATGATCCCGTGCTTGCACTAAAAAATATCCTTTTGCCCTCAAAGCAACCATGTGGGACAGCACCCAGTATTTACAGGCTCAGATAAACCCAATATCCTCTTTCTCTGTCCCTGAGTCATGTGAAGTCCAGGAACATGTGGCTCAAGACAGCCTATGTAGAAGAGTGTGGGGTTTTATTGAGCAACATGGGGGTTTTGTGGTGGAGAAGATAAAAAACAGCGCAGAAAGTGGGCTATATATGAGAGAGTGGAGAAAAGAGAAATAAGAAGGATGGTCTTTTCTTGCTTCTCATCTGTACCTCTTTGGTGTGCCTAGACTACCACACCAAAGAGTTACAGATGAGAAGCAAGAAAAGACCATCCTTCCCATTTTTAAACTTACTATTAGCAAACAGTCTGGAGGAGAGAGAAAAGTGGAAAGAGAAGACATACCAACCATGTGGCAGAAGACGCTGTAATCCACCCGGTAAAGCTGCCTGGTGCCTGGGGACCAGCTCAGGTCCCTGCTCAGCCCACATGCCCCAGTGAATCTCTCCTGGGCACAGTAGACTCTCTGGCTCCAGCAGTCTCCCTATTGGTACACTCCACCCAGGGCCTGAGTCCTGGCTTAAAATAGCAGGTGAACTTCTCAGAAAGGGGTTGGGTGCCCAGGTGTTTGTGCCCTGCCCAGCCCAAGGGAGTCTGGATTGAGGATCTGTACTCCAAGCACTACTTTAAAGCAAAAGTAAATCATGTTACATACAACAGTACTCAGACACGAGATTTTGAGTAATAGCTCAGTCCCATAGTCAAATTATTTTCCATCTTAAAGTACTCCATCTAAATGGTGTTTTGGTGGAAAATAGGAATTTTTCTTTGACAGATTGCTTTGACTTATGAGTAATGAATGAACATATACAGGAATATGAAGTCCAAAAGTTAGGGGAAATTAAACCCGTTGCTTTCAAATCTTCCCATGGAAATTTTCTCCTCTCTATAACAAAATTCCGTAACATTGGAATTTTCCTCTCGCTGCAACCCAGCATATCCTAGTGGCTATGTTTTCTTTGACAGACACTATTCCATTTGTTGTAGCTTTATGTGAAGCAACTAAACAGGGTATTGTGTAGCTTGTACAGTAGAAATCTAGGAGGATTTTCGTTCTCTGGCTTCTTCTCTTGGTGTAAAACATCTATATCTGCCTGTCCCTGAAGACATGATCCCAAAACTGCTCAAGTTAGTAGGAGTCATTTTGTTCTGCTGGCCCAGGGCCAGAGTCAGTGCGCACAATATAGCTTACTATGTTGCAGTGGTTCTTCATGCCAATAGAAAACTGTGTTGAATTCCCTCTTATAAAGTCATTAATACTGTTTAGTTATATTTTAATTATATCTTATTTAAAATTCCAGACTAGACTTATTCTCTGTGCAAATGAAAAAATTATGCCATGTTCCTGTTTGACTTAATAATTTTTGTCTGGCTCATTTATGACCCATCCCAGTACACACCTTGGTTCTGTTACACTTATTTATTATTGCTGTGGCCACAATCAGGTTATCTCCTTTCTTCTTGCTAATACCTGATACTCCAGACTGTTGATCTCTGGCCCTGAGGAACGTAATTTCTAATTCCTGAGTGCAGAACCTGCTGTGATAAGAACAGCTATTGTTTATGTACTGACACTGCAATTCCCTTACCAGTGGAAAAACCTGTGGTGGGGCGGGAATAATCTCTTGCTTCATCTGCCATGGATCACTGTAACTACAATGAATCCAGTCATGTTATCAAAGCAAGGAGTGAGAGGGGAGAAAAATTGTGTAGATTTCAGATCAGCAATATCCACATTGTTTTGTGCTCTGTAACTTTAGGAATGTGGAGTCAGGCTTGGTGATACACAGTTTTCTACAATCCCTTGGAGGTGCTGGAGAGGGAAGATTAAATTGTCAGCATGAATTTTAGAAATTATAATTTTTTTTCTTATGTAGTTAGTCCTCAGCTGACTTTTTCATATCCTTCTTCATCCACCTTACCCCAAGGGCACCAGAGCAGGCACATGATGCTTTCTAGAGGGACAGTTTGTCTTGTCTGTCGTTGACAGCGTTCAGCCATCCAGATAGGTCATGGCTGGGCACAGTGAGGTTCTACACTCTCAAAAGCACACATGTCCATTGCAGATTTTTGCCAAGCCTCTCTTAACAAAGCACTAATACATTTGTTTTGGAAGTTTCCGTTTTCTTTTCCTTGCTTGCTCATTCCTTACTGCTGCTGCTTGCAAAACTATGATAAAATGTTCGATGACTTTCTGAGCATGTGCTCCGCAAACCCTCTGAATCAGTCTTATCTTTGCAGTGGCATGTTACATAGGGTCAGACTGTTTTCATATAAGTTGACTGTGTTATTGTCAATGAATGTGTGTGTTTTTCTACTGTACTTTGTGTATCTTCTACATAATAAAGACCACATCAAGTCATTAGCAAAAGTTTAAATCCTGCACTGAAGAAAATGGCTTATTAGTTGTAATATTTCTTTTTCTTGTCTAAGGACTTCAGGTATGTTTGTGATGCCAGAGCATCAGCATTTTTATCCTGTTTTGGATCAGTGAATTCTAGCCTGTGTGTCTGATCAATAAACTGTGTAAGTGTCTCACTGGCTACATGTACATGGAACACCTGGCACCACAACCCCTGATTTCAGCTTCAGTAGCTGTGAATATCAGATTAGAGTGAGATGATATTTGCATAAGTAAAAGCATTTTTAAACCTTTCATATTCCTTTAACATACAGCCCATTTTATTGCTATTTATAGTTGTTATTTTTGTTAGGCACTGAGATCCCAAAGCACTTTATTTATGCAGATGTAAAATTATTTTGTCTTGAGGGTTTGTTTTTATTTCCTAATTTTCTGTAGACAACCCACATCATATTTTGCTCATTCAGTAATTTTTTATCTGAGGTGTTTTTCCTTCTCTTTCCAGATGCAGAGGGAAATTGCTTATACAGGACGAGATGGCCCAAGTAGTTCCCGCCCTGGATCTGCCACACACCCTCTGCATGCGATGCCCAGCTCTCCACCCTCCACCCCGGTGCCCCACTCCATGCCTCCTTCTCCATCCAGGATTCCCTATGGTGGGGGCCGGCCCATGGGCGTGCCAGGCAATGCCACCATCCCCAGGGACCGGCTGTCCAGCGTGCCAGCCTCGCGCTCCATATCACCCAGCCCGAGTGCCATTCTGGAGAGACGGGACGTGAAGCCAGATGAGGACATGAGTAACAAAAACCTTACCCTGATGAGAAATGAAAGCCTGTACGGTGACCCCTACTTGTTTCACGAGGGGAGGATGAGTGTAGCTGCACCGCACCCCGGACACCCTCTCGATGTCCCCGATCACATTGTCACCTACCATCGCAGTGCCATCAGGTCATCAAGCACTTACTGCAACCCCTCCATGCAGCCCGAAATGCTGGAGCAGTCCTTGTACAGACAGAAGTCACGGAAGTACCCAGAGAGCCATTTGCCCACTCTCGGCTCTAAAACACCTCCAGCCTCACCCCACAGGGTGGCTGACATGAGAATGATCGATATTCATCCTCACCATGGCCCTCACATTCCCACCCACACCATCCAGCCTGACAGGTCTTCCCCCAGCCGCCAGTCCTTCAGAAAGGAGCCGGGAGCGCCCGTGTTTGTGGATGCGAAAGCGCGGAGTGCTGTGGGCATGGCCGAGGCAATGCCCTCTCCCGTGGACAAGCAGGCTTTTGGCTATGGCTCACCCACGATGCCCAAGGACAAGGAGACGAGGTAAGGCAGAGCTGGGCCGTAATTTATGCAAATGAGAAACGTTCCTAATCTGCGCATCCTTTGTCATTTAAGACTCAGGGGACAGTGTAATGTGTAGAAGGCTGCTGCACCCCGCTGCAGTGTTTATTAGCTGTCTGTCAAGGTAGTTAGTAATTTAGGGGAGATGTGGCACCATCCATTATTAATTTGAAAGTATTGTCAACCCATGATGAATCCCTAGTTATTTTCATTTGTGTAAATTTCAGTCATTGGAAAAAATATAATAAAATAATATGATTAACTGGGATTTTTCTTTGCAGACAGCCAGATCATGTTACAAGAACAAATGATGTTCTGTTCCTGCTAATAACGGAATATATTTCACCCCCGTTAAGAATGACACTCTGATATTACAATTTTGGTTCTTTATGGAGTGAAGTTTTTCTCATCTAGTGTTAGGAAATGGGAAGAATTTATCATTACTGTCTTATCTCCTGTAAAACATGAATTTGCATAAAAATAGGACAGTTGTTTACAATAATCTTCCTTGAGGGAGAACTGCTGAGAAAAGCAAGTCTGTCCCAGGGAAGAAATCAAAACATGAATAGTGTTCCCAATAATTTTTCCAGCATCACAAGTAGTTAGTGACCTGACTGTTGTTAACTTTAGTGCAGTGGCAATGATGACAATGATCTCTCCTGTCTTTTTAAGGACCAAATTTACACAAAGGTCTGTGAAGGCTTCTCCTGCCTTAGACCCTGCCCTGGGAGAGAAAAATCGTTGCACTGCCAGGTGGTTACTGTGTGTTTATATGAGCTGCGTTAATCTCTAGCATATTGTTTGTGCTGTTAACTTTTATAGAGCTCTTTAGGGAAGTGAAGATGAATAGCTGGAAAATGCTGAGCTCACAGAGGCCAAAGGTAACTGCTGATTGCCGTAACCAAGATACAGAGCTTCATATGGACCCTAGGCTTCCCCTCTATCTAAGCAGCTTGCTCAATAATTAGTTGCCACTTACCATGCTTGGCCAGAAAAAAAAGTGGGTCATGAGGTCCACTGGTGGGGAAAAAATGGAAGAATATAAAGAAAAACAGCCACCCACAAAAGTTACAGGCTTATAGCTTGGTAGTTATGACTACCAAGTTATGACTACTGTAAGAGTACGAGATAGGGCATATTACGATCTAAAGTCAGTGAAATTGAATTTTTATGTATCTGTTTCCGAGAGAATGTTTCAGGTTTCTGAAATTTCGTTTCAAACCATCATTATTACATCTAGGAAATTATTGAAGGAAATTTGCCAATTTTAATCCATTTACAGATTGAAAATTTTACGAAGTTCTTTATAGGAACTGAAAATAAGGAAGGACACCAAAAACTTGTGTTTGTACAATTTTCTGTCTTCTGGGCATTTCAGCTGTTCACTCAGCTGCACAGATATGCACAAGAGTGTTTGTTTGTGAATGGATAAAGAGAAACTACACAGATAGTTCTGCAGCTCCTTAAAAGGGAGTTTTGCACCAGGTGTTTTAATCCTGGTCCCTGAATATAGTAACAATGAAGATAACAGCATTTGCATAATTGCACTTCCAAATAAATACATGACCTTAAAATTCAGCATGGTGTGTATTAGTCACATGGCACTGAAAGAATAATTTTGAAAGCTGTCTTTATGGGTTGTGGCTTTTTTTAACCTTGAGGAAGTGTGACTTTCTAAAAGTAATTGTAAATATCAAAAGGAATTCATGCAAATTGCATCCAATATTAAGAATTGGGTTTGAGTTCTACAAACACAAAATGCTCTAAGCTTTAATTTAGCTTTATAATAATTACATGAACTTTGAAAGCAAACACTGTTTAAACCATACTAAACGAAACAAGGGGTTATCCATGTTGAGGTGCTCTTTTCCTGCTTCATCAGGGATTGAGTTGTCACAAGGTTGTCATGGATACCTGAAGGGTGATGTACCTAATGGCAGAATGGTCTCCTACCTTGTTGTGTAGGACTTAGAGTTTACACCCATAAACAGTATGGGCTTGCTTCTGTGAGAAGGAGTATTTTTGGGATTGTATAGATAGGGCTAAATTCATTCTCTTCCAGGCATGGTAAAATGAGGTGTAGGTTGCTCTGTTGTGTATGTTACCCACTTGCTGATGCCAAGTGCCTGAGAGCCAGGACACAGCAAGCACAGGGCAGTGTGTTCAGTCAGCCTGCCTGCAGAGGTGTCAGCTCTGGGCAGACAGAGGAGCTCTTAGCCTTGGAGCTGCTGAGGAGAGAGGTCTTTTTCATCTCTGCACTGTGGCACAAGAGACTCCCCATCCTGACTCATTCAGGAGCAGGTTGAGGACCCTGCAGGCACCAAACGCATCATCTGAGCACTGTTGTTGCTTTAATCCCTAGTGGAGTGTGCTGAGAGCAAAGAAAACATCTCTTGTGTCATGACTTTATGGAAATTTCCTCGAAGTAACACTGTCACAACCTCAGGACAATGCAAGTTTAAGTATAAATCAGGGGAAAGATTGAAAGGGATAGTGACAATGTCAGAAGTAAAAGTGAATCTCTCTTCCCATCTCAATTCTCCTTCAATTTTGCAGTCCAAGGCTGAACCGGGATATCTCCGTACTTTATCAGAAAATGTGGGGTACTTAAAACAGATATCCTGGTTTTGTTGAAGAAAATGGTTCCATTACCTTTGGAACATTAACTACAGCAGATTTGGATCTACAAGAGATGAAAGCTGGGACTTCTGAACTCTTCTGTTGGAGTTTCCCATTTTAATTTGGCACCATGGAAGCCAGTTTCATCAAGCCAGTTATTTAAAGCAGAGTTGAGAGGGATTTAATTGCTTCATGTAATGCTTTCTTATAATTGTTTTACCGTGGCTATTTCCAAGATAACTACTTCTGTGGTATAAAGGATTGACTAAATTCTCACAGTTAATTAATTTACAGAAGAGTCCCATATAAGGGACTCTTTTACAGCAGCGAGAAGAAACAAATTCATGGAGATTTAAAGAAATAAAAGATGTTAGTATTCATGTGCAGAAAAATGTTAGAAGTTATAACAGGTTACAGCAGTTCACCTTCAAAGGGTCATCATCTCTTAAATCTGAAGTCTACTGGAAGAATGAGTAAATTTTTGTGTGCATGAGTTGTTTAAACAGAGACTTGCTGTCATATTTTTGGATGGCTCATTTATGTAGCTTGTGGGACATTTCTGGAAGTTACTACAGGCAAAGCAGATGTTTAAATGTTGATAAATTGGAAAAGAAGCTGTTTATCCAAAAGTGCATTAAATTAAATGCTGTTTAACTTAAAATCTTTACATTTACAACACATGTTGCAAAATTCTAGATTATTTGATAGTGCTAAATATGTATATATAATAAATGCTTCTACTCTGAAACAGCAAGATAACTCTATAGAATACTTTTCCTCCAAAAGCATTTTCAGGTTGTACCATGGTTCTCTTCTGCCTGAACACAACTTTTGTCCTTTTCTTTTTATGCCATACTAGGGAGAAAAGATGACAGTTGGATTGAGCAAAAAATCTGATCACATTATTGGCTTATGGCTTGCAGTTCAAGACTAAAGTGTAATGGCCATGTGTAGATTATTAGATATTGTTCCCCCAAACAAAACCACTTTATTGTTTGATATGTTAAAGTATAGATGGACTCTCTATGCATTAGGAAAAATTACCTTACTTTGTAAAGTCATGAACAGAGAGCTACTCCATCAGCAATGCACTGAGCATTTTATAAGGGGGGCTTTACAAATACACTGTCTCAGACACTTTTCACAGGGCCAGAACTGCATATTCCTCTGTGAAAGGTGTTGAATAAGCAGGCATTAAAAATGAAGTCAAATGACCAATATAGGATGGAGGAAAGGTAAACTGTATTTTGTCTTCCTTGTGTTGGGGAACTGTTTATAGGAAGAAGAGATGCAGGCTCTGGGATAAGAGTTGTCAAATAGTGTAATAGCTGATGTGCTTCAGAGCTTCCTTTCCCCTTTAGCTTCAAGATGTAGAAGGTTTGAGTTAAATCTTCTCCTTAGAGGAATGACATATTCACCTGTGTGAATCCTTCTGTGGGAAGAAAGCAGAATACAGAGGAATTCTGCTGATCTTTGGTTCCCACCCTTCCAAGAAACCCACTCATCTGGGGGAATTTGCAGTAACGTCTAATACACCTTCACTTGATTCTGGGAAAGTCATTGGGAAAAACAGCCTACTCCTGTTTCCTTTCTTTTCCCAGTGAGGTAAAAAAAATTGTAATGAAATGTTTCTATCATAGAGTAATATAGAAAGAAGTGTGTATTTCTCTGTCTCTAACCCCCTTTTCATTGCTTCATTTGGAACTTAAATTTAAAATAGGAAGTCACAGAAAATTTTTTCTCAAGGAAGGTGTACCAGGTAGTTCATGGTGCAGATTTGGTGTTTGAGTACATCTGCTGTGGGTGATGTGCTGCACTGCCTGGAGTTGGACGGGAACGTGAGTGAACAGTTACACAGACCAGTTTTATTCTGCTTGTGTACAAAGTATCTTCTCAGTGATGTGAATATTAAAGATGTCCCCAGGAAAGGGCAGTAACATGCAAGTAGCATGTCACACTTAAATAGCATTGCTGTGACAAGTGGATACCAATTCAGCAATATGCTGTACCCCTTCTTGGAATTACTTCCAGTTAACTGCAATAGAAGGAGTAACATGAAAGATCAGTGAAGGTGTATGGAAGAAATCTGATATCTGGTGTATCATGTTCCCCAGAGAAGCAAGGGCTTGCTTTGGTTCTGCTGAAACTGAGGAGTGAGATGCTAAGGCAGGGCCCCAGTTCCTGGACATCCCCAGAGCCAGAGCTGTGGGTCAGGCTGCTCAGGAGAAGAGGGCTGGCAAGTGGCCTGTCCCTGCCTTCCTGGCCAGGGTCTGTGAGAAGCCAAAGCCAAGTCTGACAGAGTTCTGCTGGGCATTGCTTCTGACCTTGTCCTCTCCTTTCCTCCCCCAGCATGCTGCCACCTCTGACTCTCCCAGCATTCACAGGAAAACAATGTGAAACAATGCCTTTCTGTGCTCAGGCTGATAAAATGGCCATTTCTTTCCCAACTGCTGTAAAAGGGACCCTCCCTGCTCTTCCGGGGTGGTGGAGAGATGCAGCTTTATCTGGGAAATTAATCTGGGAGCAGAGACGGGTTGGCTCTTCTTGGCCTACCACCCTTCTGGTGGCAGCAAGCAGAGGCACCACTTTGTTCTCTGTCTGCTCTCTGTCCTGGTGCTCCCCGTCCCAGCCTGCCCTGTGTCACTGGAGCCTGTCCCATGCCTGGGGACCCTGCCTGCCCCATCCATGGGACTCTGGCCTGCCCTGTGCAGGCAGAGCTGCTGGGACAGGCTGGTCCCATCTCCCCTCTCTGCAGCAGTGAGCACAGTGAGGGGTAGAAAACACAATGCTGAGAACCAAAAATCACAATTTTTGTCATGGCAATGCTGGAATCCCTGATAGACCCCAGCCTTGCACAGCCTGAGGAAAGCATTTTTTCTCCCTCCTGGAGCAAAGTCTGCTCCAGCCCTTCACAAGGAAGTTGGAGGCAAAGGGGCCCGCTGCAGGTCCTGTCCGTGCTCCTCTCGGGCTTTGTGGTGACAGAACTGGGCAATGGAACTGGGCCACCAGCCCTCCAGTCACATCAGCCCAGGTTACAGCCCCACCACCAGGCCATCTGCATCCCTCCCTGCCCATGCTGGAACGAGCTGCCTCCCACCGCCTTCAGTCCAACCACCTCCAAAGATCAGGTTGTTTTATTTAATGCCTAAAAGGAACCTTTCAGACACCTGTTTTTGAAATGTTTGGTGCTAATGGCCATAACAAGTCTGGGTGTTATGGTGGAATTATTACAGGAAAAATCTGCCTGGTTTCTAACAGAGTAACTCCAGAGCACATGTAGATTCTTCACATTCTTAATGCTTTTACCATATGAAAAATAATGTGTTCTGTGCAATTGATTCCAGTATTTCATTCGTTTTTCATCATCTCCTATCTTGGAACATCCCTCTCCCTCTTAACAACATACTTTCCTAGATTTCATGGCAAAGGACAAGATTAGCTTTGTGTTGCCATAATATCTTTTGAAGCAGAAAATTGTTTCCAGATTATCTAATGTGGGTTGAAAAAAACCATCATATTTATGGACTGGTAAAACAGATAGACTTCCAGTTGAGCTTAATTCCAGAAAGGTTTTGTGCTGATTATCTGGGAAAAAAAATATTTTCATTATTAAGTGTCAAAAATGCTGCATTAAAGTTTGTTGGAGTATATTTATCCCTGGGTTTTAGTACTTGTTTTTGTTCCAGAGGTTACTGTAGCCTGCACCAGTTTCTTATTTTAAAACTTGTAATAGTGGAAATTCCGTAACGTATTTCTCAGTTTGAAATGAATTAAGTCAGATTCACTAGTCTTCTCATCACCCTTCAAAATACCTTTCAACATGAAGACAGAAAAGTGAGATGCGTGCACTGCATTAGATCGCAGTAAGAACACGTCTGCTGGCTGGGGACTGACTGAGCTCTCTCTTCTTCCCTGCTTGTGTCTGTTAGCATCTCATTGCTTGTTTTGTTGCCCTGTTTTCTCAACCTCTGGGTGTCTCTGAGTCTCTCCTGGCTACGGTATCTGTGTGCTATCCCAGGAAACCTCATTCATTCCCTGAATGTAAATGAAATAATTAGCCTGGACAATCCGTTTGCCTGCAAACAGGGCTGATTACTTGCTTTTTATCGCGTCAGCTTGCTTTTGGCTGTTATTGGTACCTACATTTGACTTTATATGACTCTTATTGGTTGATGCTATTGCTTTGGCCACCGAAGCAACTGCAGCTGGGGTGGCCAGAGTTTGGCTGCTCCCATGTGCACAGAATGCTGCCGTGGTGATGGATGGGCCATGCAGTGCAGCATGCTGAGTCTGTGTCTGAGTTTGTGTCCCATCTTCTCTCATCAGTCCCTGCTGCTGGGCTTAACCTTAATCTTGCTTTTTGAGAAGTTGTCTTCTCAGGCATCTTCCAAAGCCACAGCCTGCTGTTAGAATTTCCTCCTGCAAGTCTTCCCACATACTTAACTGCTGGAGTAGAGGGATGCCTTTTCAGAAGGTCCCAAACTGATGTGTGTCTGTGTTGTGGTGTGACTTTGACATGCTGGCATGTGTAAGTAGGCACCTGTGTGAGCAAAAGGCTGGTTTGGAGCCGACTGAGGGAGTCCCCTGGTACCTGACTAATACATGGATTTATGCGAACGGATAAACACAAATGTTAGCCTCCACATCAAAAAAAAATGTATTGTTCTTGTTTAGTCACCTTTGGTTCCTATGGAAAACATTGATTATACTTACTGTAGTTCTACATCTCTTTTCTTCTGCTTTTTGGGAATTTCTCAGGATATGTGCACGAAAGAAAATCTGTTTTATTATAACATTGCTGTACAGTCTGCATTTTGTGCCTCTCTGTTACATTTCTGTCCTTTCAAAGCAGACAGTTGTGATGTCAGGTGGAAAGGATTTGGGCTGGAAAGTCATCTGCTTGGGCAGATTAAATGCTTCCCAGACAAAAATTCTGGGTCTGGGAAAAGTAAAAATAGTAAGAAGAAGTGTAAAGTCTTTAATCCTGAAACCTTAAGTACAGATAAAATGATTGGCCCAGTGTAGGTAAAAGAGAAAATGCATGTAATGCTGAAAAAGAACTTTCTCACTAGTTCCAAGTGGCATTAACAAATTGTTTTAGGTACCTGTCTTGTGAGGTCGTTAGAAGTTTGTTACTTGGTTGTTTGTTTTGTTGTTTTTAACTAAGCAGATTTTTTAAAATTGTCTGTTACAATGCAAAAGCTGTCCAAATTGAGATGTGGTAAGCTGCTGCAATAAGGTATATGCAAACTGTACCCGAGGGCCTTTGCACAAACTCTGTAGTGTCTTTCCAATCCTGTGGTAATCATTCACCTAGAAAAACAAGTCTGAAAGCAAATATATCTGGCTTTAACAAACGGTTCTCTTGTCTTACAGAGAGAGGATACAAGCCATGGAGAAACAGATTGCCAGTTTAACTGGTCTTGTTCAGTCTGCGCTTTTAAAAGGGCCAAATACAAGTAATAGCAAAGATTCTTCTAGGTAAAAACAGAATTCATCTGTAATGATTTTAGTAATCAATCAACAAAAATATATTTGATTGTAATAGTAAAAAAATCCTGAATGCTCAATCATTTTTAAGTTTCTTTATCATCTCCATGAGAATGCTAGGCAGAGAGGAAGAATATGCCAAATGATAGATGGATATTAACTGCATTACTCTTCTGTGTGGTAAAAAGAATTAATGTAGCTACATGTCTGTGCTTTCTACTGCTTATACTCCATTCATTGCTTTACTTCTACTAAAAGGTGATTTTAAAAAATTACTGATGACTGACAAATTATTGGTGATTTAAATTAAAAAGTATATATGTTTTAAGGCCATTAAATTTGTTGGATATAAACTTCACTACAGTTTTAATAGTTAGTAAACTAAAATCACAATTTTTCTTGTTATTATTTAGTGAGAAGATGATGAAAATTGTGTCCAGCAAGAGCAGCGCCGACACTACGGGTAAGATAATTCACTTTTAATTTACAACTTATTGAGGTATATTAATAGTTCTGACATTACAAACATCCCAGCTTATGGAAATGTCACATTTACTTAAATTTCCATGGCTGTACTGTCAGAACTGAAGTTTAAGTGCAGGATATGGGAGTCAATCACATCTTTAAGAGAGGAATTTCTGACAGGTTGAGATGGTATTTGGGATGAATTTCCCACCTGTGCTGAATGGTTTAAATGAGATGCAGAGCCTCTGCATCTGGTGAATTTTCCAGTGACTCATCCTGTCTATAGGATGTATGTATATCTGCCATTAACCCTAGATGTGTCCAGATTGCTAGAGAAGACTAAATATTTAATTCCTTTTCTTGTCACCTGAACTTTTTCTAAGGTCCATCTGTCACTAGGATACTACTGATGTAATGACACCAAGAAACTTAGCAGTCAGCAAGACAGCACTTTCCCTAATTAAGCCACATTGATCTGTTCCTAATTATTAGTGTGCATCTAAACCTTTCTGAGCAAGCACCAATTATGTAGCCAGTAAGAGCCGGTCTTGTTTTAGCATCCCTCCTGGAGAGCTGTTAAGTGTGTAAAAGATTGAGTTAAAACTGTTGACAAAGAAGATTTCCACGTGGTTGAAGCTCTTTGTGTAGGGGCTGATGCTGGAGAAGTCCACAGGGTATTGGTGTGCTTATATGCCTCCTCTTCACCTTTGTCATGCACTGAATGCAAATCCAGGCAGTTCCCTGCTTCCTGGTAGTGCTGCTCCCAGGGGAGGTCTGTGCCCGGCAGGTAGTAAACTACACACATTTATTAGCAAACCTATTATGCTCCTAACTAGCCTTTCTGTTGGAGCTGTTAGCTCACGTTCAGGATTCCTGTTTGTCTGGAATTGCACTGTGTCCTCCTAATTGACAGAGACCAAACTAGACCTGGAAACTGTCAACCACATGGAAGAGAGATGGAGCTAAAGTCTTGGTGCTGAAGCTTTGCTCCCAAGCCACTCTCTGGTGCCGTTCCAACTCTTCCCTTCCTGGATGGGGAGAGGATTACTTAAAGCTTTGAAGAAATAAGTTGTAATTTTTCAGTTTCAGACAATATAGTGAAAAGTCTGTCATTATTCAAAACGGCTGCAAAATGGTCTTCAGATTTTTCCCTATTGCAGTGTCATTACAGACTGAGAATTTATGGCATTTCCCACTTGCACAGGCCTCACCTCATATAAAGCACTTACGAAACCCTCACAACCAGCACATACAGTGCCTTGTGTCCCTCTTTGTAGTGCATTGCAAACAGCAGCCTCTCTGCTTTCCCTGTGGTGGTACCAGTTCAGAGTTGGTTAGGGGCACTCAGTCAAAGGACCTGATCTGAGTGGGTGCTGCTTTGAGTGGGAGTTTGGGCCTCCAGAGGTCCCTTTAAACCTGAATTATGTAGTGTGTGTGTGCCTGTGTAAATGTGCACTCACTTAAATGAGAAATGGAACAATATTCATTGGGAAAGCAACCTTACATAAAGCAAAAGCGGAGATTCCCTGGGCAGTCATGCTCAGCCCACCAGAATAGTGTGGTTCATCTGACCAGCAGCCCTTTCCTGGCACTACCGTTCCCAAATACTCCTCACTCACTACCTTATACGACTGACATGTCCCTGAAATGACAATATTACATCTAGCAGCTGCATGTGCAGCCATGGTGGGGGAGATGGAGGGTGGGGACTTAATTTACTGTCAAAGGCCAGATCATCATCTGTCACTTACTGACAGAGACATTGGCTTTGTCACATGGCCATGTCACTTTGTCACATGGCCATGTGCCTATCCAGCATATGAGTAAGGATTCCACATTCAGCTTGTGCTATAGATGCCTTTCTCATCACCTGGGAGAGGGGATAGGACAGTGGGAGCAGCCATGCAGCCAGCAGTCTGCAAGGATCCCTATCAGTGCTATAAAGTATAGTTGTAACTCCAGCACCTGCATCTCTGTATCCTGTCCTTCCAACATGTCTCAGCCACAAAATTAAATTGTAGCAGGTAAGGGAACAAGGTGTGGTGACCCCAGTATGCTACAGTATTGTAACCCACAACAGCTATTACTGGAGACTGCTGTGTAAAAGAACAGTCTTGTATAATGGAATATTTTCCCACTTTTGTGCCTGGAATTGCTCAGGACACGGTCCAATGAGTCAATGCAGTTTGGCTTACTTGAAAATTAGGCAGTCTGCCAGAATAGAATGTTTCTCCTTTTGTAAATATGCTTGGGTTCAAAGAGAAGCTAGACGCACTTCTGCTGACCACTGTTTTGTTCTTCAGTTCACCCCAATCTTTATTATGTATAGCCATTTAGGCAGTGACTCTCTCACTTTACAATTCCACTTGACAACTGTGCACTGAGATACCAGTTTTAGCAATTTCAAAGACTATTTGAAAGACAAAGTGGTATAAAATGTTGATTGAACAGTCCTTTCTAGAGCTCTGATAAGCAAAAATGTGAATTGCTTCCCATTCTAAAAAATAAAACATCTGTGCAAGATAATATTGTCTCATCAATGTTGAACCAACATTGTATTTTATAGTATGTGTTCCAATGATAGGAGACTTTTGTGTAAAAATAGACTACATCCCTTGGGATGGGAAAGAAACCAAAAATTCTAAACCCTAGATAACTCTATATAGCTAGATTGTGAATACTTTGTTTGGTATGTCATATGAACCAAATTGTATTTAATTTGCTTTTGCTGTGCCGGTCTGTAGAAGCCATTGACTTCTTTAACCCCAAATATTGAGGACTCTGAAGAAACCCAGCTTTTTCACTGAGGAAGATGAGTCTGGAATAACAATACTTGTCTGCATTTCTTATCTTTTATTGCTTTAGGCTCAGTTCTTTCATGGGGGATGGGTTCAAAGAGCAGTAACCCTCCACAGACTGGCTATGTCTCTTCTGCTAATGTTAGGAGAAATTCCATGACTGAATCCTTATAAAGATCTTCAGTTCCTGAAACACCATCATGGCATCAAGGAACTCTCGATTTAAAAACACCACATGATTCTAAAACCAAACCATACAGTAAGAGTCACTGTGAGATTACTAACAAATACCCTGAGAAATACTTACATACTCTCTTTTCTGTCATGTTTCTGTTCATCAGTTGGAGATTGATAGACTAAATCCTGGATTCATTTATTAAATTGAGATCAGTTGTTTCATGGATTACCAAAAAAAAAGCAATAGCTTTTTGCTAGTTGCTGCCTTGTTAGAAGAGGAAGGAAGATATTTCAGTATTATTTGAGAAGGGGATCAGGGAGTACAATTTTCTGCACTAACACCACCAATACAAAATGAGAGGAAGATGGCAGCAGGGAGAAGTATTACAAACATAGGGCTCAGATTTGAGTCCTCATTCTTTGTGAACTGTCTTGTCATCTGTGTATATCTGTGTGCCCTTCTCACATGCATGACTCTTGCTGTGATGACCTCTGAATTAAATCATTGTCCATATCTGCTTGTTTATCTCAAAGACAGATCATGCTAGTCTTAGAACTGCATCAGCATTTGCAGACAAAATATGATCCTGAATTCATTTTGGATCAATGAGATGAAGTTGCACACTAATGTATATATAGAATATTTTATTATTTTGAGGCTGATTTAGTGCCATCTAGTAACTGTCACATCTCCCCAAATAACGCTTGAAAATATTGTGTCTCTTTAATTAGATTCATTATTTGTGAAAAAAAAATATTGTGGGGTGTCTTCTGATGGCCTTTTGTGCCAACCTGCTTCAAAATAAAATCTTAGCATTTCATTAAAAAAAAACAAACTGGGAAACAGAAGGAGAGCAGTGTCTTTACAACCATAGCAAAGGTCAAGTGTCAGGGAGTAGAAGTCGTGTTCCTTATGCCCTGGGCACACAGCAAACCTTTCCTCTTTCTGCACGTCAGTTCTCTTTGTACTCTAAAATGGCAGCTTAGTTCATTAGCCTTTTAAAAAATTTAACTTTTTTTATTTGTCCAAAGTATTAGGAGATTATGGTGGGAGGTTGAATTTCCCTTACCTATCTCAAGAAGGAGTTTCTTTAAAAACCCAAGAGCCAGTGCTGTTTCTTTCCCTTTAATCCATCTGGCCTCACATCTAATCACAAAGCTACAGCCTGGGACTATTTCCAGCAGTGAGCTACACTCCCTAGATGAAGCAGCCCCTCATTCAGCTGCCCTTTTATTCTTTCTTGATGAAAATATGAATATGTGAGAAATCAGCTGCTGATGGTTATGGCTCACTCAGTGTCTCGTGTCTCACACCCGCTGCAGTCAGCAGTCCCACTGCCCCATTTCCCAGGCTCTGAGCACACTCTGCAGCAGGGACACTGTGGCAGCCAAGAGCACCTCATGCTGAAAAGAGGTGGCTGAGGCAGCAGTGAGGAGGAGAGCTGCTTTGTAGGGAGTTGGAGAAATTTATTGCTTACAGAAGCAGATCACAGTCCATCTACACTAAAAGGAAAGCAGGCACCCCTTCCTGAGAAAATATGTGAATTGACTGGGGTCCAGCATGGGGGGAGGGACTGGTGGGTCTGATTCATGCCTTGGCTCCCTCATCAGAGGGTCAGAGGCTGGGGTTTTGGAGCTTTTGCTTGAGGCAAAGAACAGCACAAAGGTAGGTGTGCTTTCAAAAATAGTCCAGATTTGTGGCTAGGGATCAGAACTCTTGGAGGCTTATCCACATTTTTCAGACTCTCTGGTGGTTTCTGTCTGTAAGGTTTATGAACTAAATACCATTCTCTTAAACAAAAAAGGCAAAAAATAGTGCATGTGAGAGGGAAATAGATGCTTGACTGTAGGAGAAACTGCAGTGTACATGTAGACAGATAAGTATGAGCATACATTAGACTGAAACGTGGAGTGGGTACATAATGGCAGTGAACAAGGACTGTTTATTTCTTGAGTGTTGCTTTCTGTTAAGGAGCTCTTTGAAAGTCAAGAGACCATTGAATCATACTGGAGTATAGCAAAAATGTGCAGCAGCTTGCTCAGCAGTGTAATGACGAGTGCTGTTGTTGAAGCACCAAGCAGATCTAGCTGGAGCAGGTTCAGGGGTGGTATAGCATTACAACAGCCTGCACCAAGCCAGAAGAGCTTTTTGTCTGAGCATGTCTCCAGAAGCTCATAGCATGGCACACTGTATGTAGCATGGATCCAGCCTGTGCTTTTATTGAGCAGAATTGCAAATGAAGGTAAAGTAACAAACATGATTCCTAAAAACCTTTTTTTTAAAATAAAAATAGGCTGGTGTGATGTCCATCCTTTAAGAGTGCTTCCCCCAGATGAATTTTGCAAAGGTTGTATTTGAGGTATCCATTCCTGTTGGAAAAGGAATAACTGTGTTGTTGTGCTGAGCTGTACTCAGGCACATTTGGAGGAATAGTTCAAAAGACTACGAGGGATGAGAGCATGGGAGAGAACTTCCCACTCTGGGAGTTGTACTCATTCCAGTCAGAAGATGTGTCATGCTCTTTAGTGCACTGAAAATTTGTCTTCGGCAGGCAAAGCTCACAACGCTGGTTTTTGTTTGATTTCATTAAACTGGATAGAATGTGTGCTTGTGGGAACGGATGATGACCAAAATCCCTGTGTAAATCCATTGATGAGCTATTTTCTGTTTCTTCAGATTTCTTTTTTTCATCATAGAGAAGGATGAATTTGAAGTAGGGAATGACCTAATCATAGAATAGAATCATGGAATTATTTAGATTGGAAAAGACCTTCTAGATCATCCAGTCAAGCCATTAACCTAACACTGCCAAGTCCACCACCAGGCCAGGTCCCTAAGCACCACATCTACACATCTTTTAAATACCTTCAGGGATGGTGACTCAACCACTCCCTTGTGCAGCCTCTTCCAATGCTTGATGACCCTTTTGGTGAAGAAATTTTTCCTAATATTAAATCTCCCTGGCTGTAACTTTAAGCCATTTATTTTTGTTCTAGTTTTTGTTACCTGGGAGAAGCGACCAACTCCCACCTCCTTCCAACTCCCTTTCAGGCAGTTGTAGAGAGCAATAAGGACCTTGAGACTCCTTTTTTCCAGACTGAGCACCCCCAGCTCCATCAGCTGTTACTCATTAGACTTGTGCTTCACACCCTTCACCAGTTTTGTTGCCCTTCTCTGGACATGGTCCACCTCTCAGTGTCTTTCTTGTAGTGAGGGCCAGTTAATGCTGTCGTTCAGGGAGCAGCAGCCATCTGTGCCATTTGGGATCAAGGAATAAGGTGGATTTGGCAGTGTGATGGGAAGAGTTTGCAGGACTACAAAGTACTGGACTTAAAAATGAAGTTTGTTGTACTGATGGTCTGTCATTTTGTCTGCTGGGGGGGGGGGTGGGAAGGGACACACTAGGAAAAAAATTTGAAGAATATGGGTGTGTAAGTGCAAATTGTGAGAAGGAGCTGACATTTCTAGTACCTGATGAGCTGGAATTTGCTTGTTCTGTCTAAAGAGAGCTTCTTCCCAGGCACTTGAGACTGAAAAGAACAAGACTGGCATTGTTCCCATGCAGAAGAACAGCATTCTTTAACAAAGAAAGTTTTGTGAGGACAACAATCATTATTTTCAGAGTGTGGCTCGGCTCATTTCCTTGTGTTATGCTGTATTCCTTTCTGACAGACTAAAAGGGAGTGGGTGGATGCAGCATGGCTGGAGAGCCTCTGGCACACCATCATTTAATTCCTCTGGTTTTATAGGGTTGCTGCTGGAGGTACCTGCTAGAAATAATGCAGTTGTCCTCTAAGCAGTGAAGCAAGATTTTCTATAGAAGTCTTTTCCCCATGTTTGGCAGCTTGACTGAATCCATCTCCTGTGATGATTAATCAACAAATATGTAGTTCAGGAGTCCTGTGAATGAATTTACATCCGCTTGGTCTCAGACATCTCCTGGGAGGACAGTCCTGAAGTTACTTTCAGAACCAATTTGATTTGTTGCTGTTTTATGTCATCTGCAGTTATAACTTGTTATCCCCTCTCCACTGCATGTGGTAGAAAGCAGCCCTGGAGTAATGCAGTGCTCTGGTAGAACTGAGGTTCCAGCACAGATACACCTTGATGCTGTGCAGGCTTCCCTCAAAATATATTGTATAGGAATGTGCTTTTTGTTCACAGAGTGACAAAACTATTTTTTGGTTTTTTAAAAAGCATAGAAGTTTTTTTTTAATTAGGTAAAAAGACACTTTATAGGATTCGAGGGACTTTATTTTAAACTTAAGGATAGCTAATTGGACAAGAGCTAAAAAGTATTGCTTAAGCAATGTACTAGAAAAAGAAGAGAACAAAAAAACTAACTGCTTTTGTGAGGTGTTTTACTAGGACCAAGAACATTTAGCGCTTGGCTTGGTTTATTTTTGTAAAGACTTTTGTTAATTTTGCTTTTTATTAATTTGTTTTTGTTTTTAACGTTACTACAAAAGCTATTTTACTAATTTTATGCTTTTTTAAGTAGCTAAGCTATTTTAGGTGTAATATAAATGTCTAAGAGCTTATGAGACTTGGCTTAAAAAAACTATATATCAATTGGGTAAGGAGGTGCCAGTCCCTGTTAGTACTGGGCATTGGCATCCAACATTTGCTTTTCTCGTCCACCTGTGTGAAATACCTGTGGATTCAGTAGGCAGAGGAGGGATCGCGTTTTCACCTTCTCTGCTGCGAACTCAACCTGTGCTGCTGCTTATTGCAGGTGCTGCCACCATCTCTGGGGGGAAGAATGCCCTGGGAGCTGTGGAGCCAGCTGTCACCCACCACCCCGCTGGAGCCCCAGCAATGCAGCTCAGCCTGCACGGGATGAAACGCAGCGTGTCGGATCTGCGGCTGCAGCTGCACCAGATGAAGCAGCTACAGGTATGGTTACCTGGACAATGCTGGGAAAAAAGGTGGCTTGGCAGCAAATGCCTTCTTTCCTCCTTCCTTCTCTCTTATTTTCTCTCTTTTACCTTTTGTACAGTCTCAGTAACAGAGTTCTAGCAAAGGGCAGACACAAAAGCAAGTACTGCAGACACAAAAGCTTGCATAGTCCTCGAGGTGTGAGAATTAGCTCAGTTAAACTACTGCTGCTCAGATACTGAGGAAAAAAAATTTCTAGCTTTGTTGGATGACTCTATACATTAAAGCAGTATTTATATTACAATAATATCAAGTCTGTGATTACAGTTTGGATCCTGCTATGCTATGTGCTGTATAAACATGTCAGAAGAACCATGTTCCTGCTCCATACTGTTTACAGTTGAGACAGATCTTAAGTCCCTGAATAAACAACTTTGATGTCAGGAAACCCAAATGTAGCTGAGGATCAGTAGATATGCATTAAGCCAGAGTTTGAGTCCTGTATTTACAGAATCCAGAAAAACAGCCAACTTGAACAGTAAGAAAAAAAAATGGTATTTCAAATGTTGCTGCGAAGGTTTGTTGTGTCCCACTTACACTCAGGTTTCAACAATACCTTCCCAATACATGTCAACACCTCAAAACCTGCAAGAAAGAATACAACCAATGAACAGTTAACAAAAATAGTATGTTGGCACATACAGTCATGCTGCAAATATAAATATATGCTGTTCATCTCAGACACTGTAAAAATAAGCATATGCAGCTGTACAGGTCTTCAGCCTTTTACTTAATTGGAAACTGAAGAGCACTGTGTATTGTCTCAGAAGATGGAAAAGAAGGCAGAGCACTTTCTTGTAAGGCAAAGTGGACAGTGGGGGAAGCCACAATACTCTGCCAGTCCTCCTTACCCAGAAAGTGACATCATGTGTTAGCTCTTGTAGGGCTGCAGCTGCTGGTTTTGTAACCAGGGCTATGGTACCATGTCAATCACGTATGATTTGCTGATAAATTTTAGAACAAAATAATGATAATGCAAATCAGAATTCAGAGCATGTTTTACCTTCACCTCCTTATCTAAAGGAAATTAAATTATGAACCTGTCATCGAGCAAAGGAGCAGAAGGGTGAGGTAAACATCAGTATAGGAAAATGTGTCCAACTGAAGGTTCTGTGACAACGTCCTGTGCTCTGTTTGCTGGGAAGGCAGAGATGGCAGAAGATGTTTGGAGCAAAGAGTTGGGTCCGGTGACTTCTGCCTGTGGTACAGGTCCCCTGTATTAAATTTTCAGTTTAGGATGAGTATGCTCCAAAAGCAAATGTCCCTTTCCAAAGCTATTCTCAGCAGTGCTGCCTACGTGCCAGCCATTGTGTTCCTCATCTCATTTGAAGACACTGGCATGTGATCTCTGCCCTGGCACATTATGTGTAAGTGCATATTTTTCCACATTTGTGCTGCAAACCCCTGCAGCCCCTCTGTCCTCCTCCACACCACGTGCCAAATGCAGCTCTTGGCAAATGCCTTGGGTCTGGTCCCCAGCTGTGCTCAGCATGTGGCCTCAGAACGTGGCTGGAGGCTGCGGTGCTGCTTGGAGGCAGGGAGCTCATCCTTCCCACAGGGCTGCCCACCAAGGAGGTGGCATTTCCCAGGCTGAGCTTTGTCTCCATGGCCCTGCCCGGGGCAGAAGCCTTGCTTGTGATCAGACATAACATTGTGGCACACAGGAGTGAAGGAATTTCTACCATCTGCACAAATCAGTGCTGCCAAGGAGGTCTTGAGAAGGGAAAAAGGACATATCCCAAGTGTGCTCATTGACTCTGGCTGGCTTTCCTTAATTCAGAAATTATAGCAAACTTGGCGCATTGAATTAGTGGGAAGTTGAGACGATTTTGATAGTCAGCTGGCAGAACCTGTAGCTCAAGGGAAACTTTGGTATGTTACACATAAATCCATTGATGAGAGTTTCTGTCATGGCATTCCTGAGCTATCTTGAAAAAAGCTCACAGTTTGTAGGGCAGCAAGTGAAACAGGCAGTGTTTTAAACTGAAGAGTGTTGCAATATCACATTTTAAATAAAATACTTTGTGCTACATTTTTCCAAAAATAATTATAAGTAGAAGGGAAAAAATATTTTTTCTGGTTTCCCAGATTGTTTTCATTTCATGTTTGACAGTGCTTCCTATTTTTCAATTTCACTGTTTCTCCTGGTCTGGCAGTCAGTTTGTTCCTGTTTGTGTGAATTTTTTATACAGTGACAGACTAGAAGAAACACTTCAGAAAAATACAGGCACAAAATTTGGCAGGATAACTAAGAAACAGGACATAAAACTATGTTTAATAATGTCTATTGTTTAATTTTCAATTGATGTTACCGCTGTAAGTTCATACTAATTTTTTTAATAGAATCAGAGAAATGCATGATAGAAAAGACCCATTAATTTGTGTATCCTTTGTTTGTGCTGGCAAAATCTTCATTTTAAACCATATCCAGCAGCAAGGGATCCAGATGTATTGATTCACACACCGGATAAACATGTAATGTAAGATGCCACCAAAAAGTTAAGATGTGGTTGGATTTTGAACAGAGATTCTTGGCACACAGACATTTACCTCATGGCTGTTGCTAGAGGCTGTATACACTTCTTGCTGCTACACTTGCATGTTCTGAGTGCTCTGATTTTCAGAGACATTCAGGACAGACTTGTTTCATGGTGCTCTGGAGTTTTCCTCAGTGCCAGAGATGGGCTGTAACACAGCCTTGTCCTGAATGGATTTCTCACTGGTAAGAATTGAGCCCATGATGACTTAGTGGGGTTGTTCATTCTGTGCTCCCAGGTATAGAGAACTCTTGGTAGCAGGTTTGAAACAAGCCTTGGAGTATATGTACATGGTTTATATCATTATCTTATATGTGCACTGGATTTTTTTGTCTACTCCTTCTTTCCTTTACTGAACTCACTTTAAGGGAACACAGATATGATTAATGTTCCCTATTAGGAATGTGTGTGCATGCCTGCTTTTCCTTCCCTCAGTGCACTGTTTGCAGGGAAGTGAGTGCTGCAGAAAGGACAGAGAATGTAATAACAACACTGTCATAAATGGTATATGATACTCAGTTTCACAAATGTAACTTTGAATTAGAAATTGATATATATTTGAGCTGCATTATAGAACTGGAGCTGCTACCTTTAATCAGTATATGGTAACAAACTTCAGAAGCTAGATACTTGGATTCTACAGAGGTGCTGAGCTGCAGGCAGCCAGCTCCTGTTTGTGTCTGTGCTCTGGAGTTCATGGGGAGGTGGGAGGCTCCCACTGGGCAGGTCGTGCTCCTCCTAATGAGGAGCAGGGTTGTGAACCAATACTTGGTTTTCTAGTTACCTGTCTCATAGATAATTATTGGTTCAAAGTGAATGAACTAGTTATCAGATTATACTTGGAGCAGGTACCAGAGGCAGAGCTGGGGTGCTTGTGTGAGAGCAGTGACAAGTAATGGCTGAAGCACAAGATGAAGAAGAGGGGCAAGGAAGGTATCTGGAGAGAATGGTGAGGTGAAAGTGAGAACCAAGGGTAAGGAATGTATGAGAGGATGCTAGAATTCAAAAAAAGCATGCTAAATTTCTGTTTGCTTGCTGCTTGCAGTTATAAGGTAAGGTAACTCAAATTAGCAAGAAATTCCCATTTGTTGGTGACAGGAAAGCCTGCATTGGTTTTCCTTACTTTTAGCATGTGCCTTTAGAACTTCAGTACTGCTTCAAGAAAGACTCTTCAAGTATGAATCTTTAAGATTATTTGGCTTGTTTTCAAGCAAGCTTATAGTACAAAAGGTTCTATCTTGTGAAACCAGAATAACTATGGCAGATCCATAAAACATCTTTTGCTTGAGATGGTGGAGCAACTAACAGAGGTGTCAGAGGGGCAAATGGGGTGTGCACTTAGCCAGGGGGTCTCACATCTGATTCTGCTGCAGAAGAAAGATAAGAATGAAGTTCAGTTCCAGAGCACACAGGTAAATGGATGGCCAGAGAGTGCTTTCTCCTTCTTGCTCCTGCTCTCCCTGCCTCATGCTGTCCTTTGGCTGCTGACTGACACAATTGCTCCCCTCCCACAGTTCCTTCTTTTGTCTCTCTGAACCCATATGTACCTCTCCCTTCTCATCTTTTGACCCTGTTCCCCAGGCATGAACAAACTCCAGTTTTCCATAACTAGCCAATTATTGCATGAATTTTCATAGAAATAGTAAAAACATTTCTTTGATACCAAGATTGAGTCATGTCCCAAAATGAAAGAGCTCACTCCGAACACTGAGGTTTGTAAGTCCTCAACATAGAAGATTTTTTGAAATCTTGCTGTATTACATTTTTGTTCCCTGTCCTCATTATCAGAAATAGGTGAACTTTTATGACTGAAACTTCCTGGTATTGTTCAAGCACTTCATAAATGGAGGTGACAAACACCTTAGCTGTACACATCACCACAATAAATATAGCTCCTCTGCATATCCCCCCTAATAGGAAAAACCATGTGCCTGCCATTTCGCAACCTCACACACTCACACATACTCAGTTTTGCTATTAGTGGAAGTCCCTGTTACCAGCTGAGGAGCATCAAGGACTTAAATTCTGGACACCTGAGACTTAAGTCTAACTTCGTTACTGACCTTCTCTCTGACCTCGGATCAGTTGTTTCACAGATCCTAACTCACTTCCATGTATCAAATTTCCCCACTTTTTAAAAGAGCTGGGAATAAATTGTGTGACTGAAGTGTTGTTAGATGCTCATTCACTCATTTATTCATTCATTTAGGTTTTCCTACTTGAAAATATGACACAATAAAAGAGGTATGTATCTCAGGTAGTTGTGCTGGCCTTGCAGTAAGAGATTGTAATTTATCAAATCCAAACATGAATCCCATCATGGGGAAAATACACATACAAAATATATATTGTCTTCAAAATAATCTAGCTATTATTTATATAGTTCTGTGCTGTTGAAATGTTTTTCAGCTTCATTTTTTCAGTAATTGCTGACGCATCTCTTCAGCTGAATTTTGAGCTAACTCCTCCTGCTTGTAACAGCTCAGATTTCAGGCACACACACCCCTGCAGTGAGGTGTTACCCTCCCTCTCATAACAGTTGTGTAGCTGCAGAAGAGAGTAAGAGAGTCAGGCACAGGGACTGAAGAGTCATGAGTGAGGAACTGAGTTTGTTTCTCTCATGCCCATATTGGTTGGAAAGAATTGTCCCCAAAGGCACTTTTATTTTTATTCTCATGAATTTTCTTAAATAGATTTTAAAGAAGGCTTACTACATTATACTGTGTTATAGATATCCTATTTTTGTGATTCTTCCTGTTAGGTCATGGGTTTATTTTGTGTGTTAAATGTGATTTGGCTGTTAAGCCTGGATGTTTAGAAGACAGCTGACAGTTCAAGTGTTAGTTTTAAAATGGAAACTTTGTCCCAAATTAACACAGGTGTTTTTTTAAAATCTTACAATATGAAATGGCTCCTGGGCTAACAGAGTTGTGTTCATGTTGCCTGTATCCTGAAGCTGTGACTAGGTGGAGACCTGCTTATCACTTTGGATCTTGTGATTTGCGTAACAGGCTTAAACAGGTTTGGTTTGTGAGCGTGGCTCATAGCTGCTCCAGGGCTACCCACAGAAGAGTACAGCCTAGTTTGCCTTCTTACCTCTGTTTTGCTCTGTGAGCTTACTACCAGCAAGACAATTAATGCTTGAGTTACTTAACATTAGGCTAAGACAAGAAAGAAGGTGTGACTTGAGGTTCTCAGAAAATCACCATATTATAAAGGGAGGCTTTTCTGGTGGGTAAAGGAGGTTTTATGTATTGCAGATGAGCTGTATGCCTGTACCAAATTACACCACATGTTACAGTCCTTCCTCTGCCACTTGAGAGACTGAAAACCTCCATTCTGAAAACAGCAGTGCATTCCAGCCATGACGTTAATGCGTGGGATTATCCACTAGGCACGTATGGGCTGTGGGATGCATGAGCTTGTGAGATAGATGGAAAGTGGAAGTCAAGCATCCAGCATTCTTGTGAGGTGCAATTAATTCTTGATTCATGTTGAACCAAGCAGAATAAAGGGGCCACAATCCTTGCAGAAGTAAAGCATTGAAGGTGATATACTGATCCCAACATCTTTTGTTTATCAGTTTGAAACTGGAAGTTATATATATACATGGAGTAATGTTTATAGGTACAGCTAAAGAGGGAAAGGAGAAGGTAAAAACACTCACTCCCTGTAGGATGGCGTTTATCCCAACCTTCTGAGCTCTGCAATGTATTCTGTTGCCAGGAATGTCAGTCAAGCAGGAAAAATTGAAGTTGATTTCTTTTGTGCAACAGCTGCAGAACCAGGAGATGCTGAGGGCAATGGTGAAGAAAGCAGAGCTAGAAATCAATGGCAAAGTGATCGAAACAGTGAAGAGGCTTGAAGATCCTGTGCAGCGACAGCGCAACCTGGTGGAACAAGAGAGGCAGAAATACCTCAGCGAGGAGGAAAAGATTGTAAAGAAGCTATGGTGGGTTGAGAAACCTCTTCAAATTTATTGCTTTTGCCTGTCTTTTTCTTCCATAAAGTAGAAACTTTTACCACTGTTTTCAGGTGAACTGCCTTTGTATATGGTGCTTTAGCTATGTTTCCTTGCTGTGTATCACATTGGCTGTAAAACTGTGTCTGTGTTGTTCAGCTCACTGGTCCTGACTGGGAGTCCTTCTCTGCACAGCCCACTGGGTAAATCCCAGCAGTACCAAGAGTTTCAGCCTCTTCAGAAGTCCCCTGTAAAGGAAGGGATGGCTGTAAGGACTGTGCCCACCCCTGTGTTCTGAAAGCCTCCCTCTACCCTAGTTCTCCCCTTCACCCTTATGTATATGCTTTAGGGAAAGAGGGAGGAATTTCTTCAAGAGCAAAGGGATTCAAAGGTAATGAGTTTAGCTTAACGTACAAAAATCAGATTTCAATAGTAAGTGCTTTGGCTACTGCATGGGAGAGGTAGGGGAAGCTCAAATAGAGCGGTGAAGTTTTTAATTACAGTCCTCAATGCCAGTCCTTGTCTAAAAGGTACTCACTGAGGTTTCCATGTGCTTAACTGTGTACCTTGTTTTGTTGTTATGTAAAGACCCTTTGGAAGATTCTGTTTTTTTTCCCCAGAACTTTGGCCTACCAAGACTGGTGGGATCAAGTTGTTTGGTTTAGTTCAGAGTCAGCAGGAGGCAAGATAAAGCTGAAATGAATAAAGAGTTTAATTCTAACACTCACATTTGTAAGATGTTGTATAACTAATTATTTCTCATTGCCACATTTATTTCACACCTGAAGAATTGTTCCATAATAAGGAAAAAATTTCTAGTCAGCTTGTCAGGAAATTATGACTGAAGAGCCATAGAACCAGAGTTCCTGACAGCTGAAGAGAGTAAATCCTTCCTGTTGATCAGTAAGTTGTTAGATTAATACTTTTTGTAATAAAAAGGTGCATTTGTAAAGAGAAGGTTGGGTGTTACTAAGGGAGAGTCCCGTGAAGAAGGGTTGAATGTGCAGTAATGGTCCATGCTGGTGTAATTAATCCTCTCAGCTGGTTTGTAGTCTTAAATAATGACCTTCCTGTTCCTCACTTCACTCCTGTGTACCTTGTTGCCAAGTTCCTAGATTGTCTGTTCTCTATGGAAAGAGCAATTTGTGTGATGGCTGTTTATGGCATTGCCTCATAAAATGGATAGAGAGTGAGGTCAAGTGCCCATGGCATTCACTGTTACAGCTGTTCATTAAGGATAGGACTTGGATTGCAATATGGTTCTGTTTTACCAGGTTTTGGAGTTTTTCCTGTTCCCATAGTTTCTACTACTTCTGTGCTACTTCATTTGTTAAAGTTACAGGAAAATTTCTTAAATCATTCAAATGTCACTTCACCTCTTTTAGAGATATGCTAGAAACAAACATTTATTTTTAATCAATTGTGTCCAATGAGATTCCTTTTTCATGTATTTGCTCATATGCAGGGCCAGAGCCCAAAAACAAAGCACATCTGACAACAATAATTTCAGCAGCTGGTGGCTGTTCATAGTAAGAGCGTACAGCACAAAATTACACATCAAATGTCACTGACATTACTGAGAAAAAGGTTAATATTCTTTATAGGCATTTACAACTAAACTGATCCACTGCAGATATACAAACAAATGCAAAGCAGCAGGGCACAAAATTTGCCATTTTTTAGTATTTCAGCTGTCACCCTCTTGATCTTTCCTAAATCATAAGGCTAAATCAGTGCACTGTCTTCATGTGAGATACGGGAGCCTAAGGATTACTGCAATACTCACAAAAGTGTATTTACTACTCTTAGGTGGTAAATCTTAGCTTAAAAAGTCCTTCCTTCTGCAACTGGAGATTGTTGCTTGAGCAGGGAGGTTGGACCAGGTGACCCACTGTGGTGCCTTCCAACCTTACCCATTCTGTGAAATAAGGAAATAAACATATTGGCAGTTTCATGGTGTAAACAACAGAAATGTTGGGGTGCATTTCAAAGCAAGCATTCTGTTGAGCAGAAAGCTTGCTCAACAGATTCATAATGGTGTCTGCAGAAGTGTGCCCATGTGTGTCACAACTGTAGCAGGATTACAGTTCAGAGGGTATCTAATGAAACCTGTTAAACACAGTGTTTATGTACACTTGTGACGGTAAAATACACTGAATTAAATATGTAGGTTTTTTTTCAATCCAGTCTTTTGACTCAGCATTAGAGATGTTATATATAGCACTTGTAGATACTAAAGATTTACCAGACCAAGGACAAATGATGATGTTATGATACATTGAGTAACGAAGTATTTATGTCATAACAAGCATGTTAGACCACTCAATATTGTAGATTTTAAGCACTTTTAATAGGAGGGAGTTATAAGCACAGTATTTAAATTATAGCCACATCCAATCTGTTCAATTGGATACAATCCATAGTAGCTTACAATTTATACTTTGTTAGGAAAAGTACCAGATTTTTTAATAATAATAATACTAATAATAATAATAATAATACCTATGCTCCATGAAAGCAAAACTTCACTTGGCAATCTGGGAGAGCTACTAGTAGCAGATACTTGGGAAAGTGTATCAGAAGAATCTCTTTTGTTTATTTTTGAATTGTTCATCTGTCTTAAATAATGCACAGGAGAATATTCACCCTTGCCATGCTAGTCATTATGTTATAGACACTCCCTTTCCACTCCCTTTTCCCTCACTCATGCCTTTTCCCCCACTCATGCCTTTTCCAGCCTGAGAAGTCTCAGTCTGCTTAGCTAACCTTCTTCTAGGAGCCTTTCTCTACATTTCATCATCCTCTTGCCTTTCTCTTTGCCTTTTCTAGCTCTGGTGCACAGCTGTGGGGTGGGGATGGGAGACAGGAGAGCCCTGCGGCAGCTTTGTCAGATGCAGGCACACTGTGACCTTGTGCATGGTGTGATCTCCCTGTCCTCATGTGCCACGGGAGCTTTGCATCAAATATCCAACATCTCACAGATGATCATCAGTTCTAAGATCATCACTGTATATAAAACCTTTGGGTTTTGGGAGGTTATTGGTTTTAGGTGGGGTTGATTTTGGTTTAATTTCTCTTCTTCTCGTGAGCACACTTTACAGGTATTAGGGGTTAATTTAATCTTTGGTGTTTTCTGGTCCGTTAGTACCACATGGTCCATCTGCAGTCCTGTACCGCCACCTTTCATTTCCATTTCCCTGAATAATTATAGTAGCCTTTTGAGCTTTTTTTGTTGTTGTTGTTATATTATTCATCCTTTTTTTTCTTAATTATTTATAGTATGTTGAAGAGCACCAACCCTAGCAGTGGTCCCTGTGGAACCCACCAGCAAAGTACATGCATTGAGTTAGCTGTTCATTGATCCCTTATCTTTACTTCAGTGCTTTATCCATGAAAGAATTTCCTCTTGTCCATGGCAACTTTGCATTCTTGAAAGCTTTTCCTCAAACACCTTGCTGAAAGCCTTTTGTGGTATACTTTGTCCCCAGACTTCTGTTGTTTGTGGATTTGTGAGACTTACCTTCATTTTACGCAAACCATGTTAATTCCTACCTAACACAGCAAATTTATCCATTGTTCATTTATTCTTTATTGTTTATTCTGTATTTTGATACCTATCCATCACACCTGTCTAAGTGTCAGTCTCACCAGAATACAGTTCCCAGGATATCCCCATACCATTAAAAAAAAATTATTTTTACCAATTATGACTTTCCACTAATCTGGTTTCAAAGCAATTTTAATCAAGAAGTTAGATGCTTATCATTAATAGTTCAGCTGTTTCAACCTCAGATTGCTATAGAACTCCTGGCCAAATGCCATCTGGTCTGGGTGATTTGTTACCATTAATTTTGTCAGTTGTTTTGTAGCCTGTTCTACTGATACTACAGTCTGAGGCAGATGCTCTGAGGCTTTTTTTGCCTGAAGATCACAGCACAGGGGTTGCCTCAGCTTCTCCAAGTAGAATATAGATGCAGAAAATTTGTTTATCTTATATCAGCCTTCTGAAACTGCATTAATGTGCATGTCTTGCTAATTTGCTCAGGCCAATCTGTAAAGCCAAGTGTTTCCCCCAGTGAGAGAAGAGGAATTCTAGAGACCACCAAATCTGTTTCAGTCTTTGGGTCCTGAGGGATAAAGTTTATTTTCCCTTGCAGTTAGCAGCACGAAGCAGTGTAATGATCACTTGTCTTGTTTGACAGTATATGGAATTGAAGGGGTTTGTGATGACCCTTCCATTTCTGCTCAAAGAACAAAGGGGAAAGTGGGCCACTGTCAGTGACCTCAAAGTCCTTCTAACATTGTAATATTGTCCTGTGTTTTCCTTTCTCTTCTTTCCACACATGAACAAATTTAGGCATCTTTATTTATTTGTTTTATTGCCTGGTAGATGCAGATATTTGAGAAGCTGCTTTTCCAGGGCTGATCTGCAAAAGGGAGGAGGGATACCCCATGATTCCCAAAGCAGCACTGCCCAGCCTCAGTGCCAATACCAGGGCACAAGGGCTAGGGAGGAGGCATGACTGCTGAGCACTGTCCTGCAGAGCAGGAGCCCTTGCCTTAGTGACAGTGACAGCAGGCCACATTCTTCCTGCAGTTCCTGCTGCAGTGTGTCTGTGCCCTTTCTTGCAAAGGCAGAGACAGCAGATACCTGCGTTTTAGCAGCCTCTTCCACCGGAAAAACACCCTTAGAAGTGTTCCCTTGCTGCCATCGTGTGGTCCAGTGGATTGTTTCCTACAAGCCTGCGTGTGCTGGGGGGAATTAGGACTCCTGCAGCTTTCTGAAGGCAGAGGCACTGGGAGAAGTGGTCTGAAAGTGGCAACAGGATCCTTTACCTGCACTTGTTTGTGATCTGTTCAGACACAGCTTATGATTCTCAGTTCAAAGTAATTTTTTAGTTTCTGAAGTTCTTTGTTTTGGATTGAAATTAACTCTTTGCTGTGCATGCCTAATGTTCAGATGCTGATCCTGCTTCTGTTCCTCTGTATATGAGAAATGCTGTTTGTTGTGTTGCCATGGACTGTTCTGTGGGACTGTGCTTCTGATTTAAACTGACCTACATGTACAGTAGTGCTGTAAGGAATTTTCTTTATTTTTATCCCATTACTGGCCACCTACTTTTCTTCCCCACCAAGATGGGTCTGGGAAATGACTGGCTTTGCATGGCAGTGGAAGGGAAATATGTGGAAAGACTTGTAGATGGTGCAGAGGGCAGGCTTCTCATACCCCTTTCCTGCCAATCCTCTTGTACCTTGATTCTCTTACAGCAATTGCAAAACTGATCCCTAATGGATGCAAGAAATGATGCTCAAGGTTAGGTTCAAATGAGTGGCTGATTTGTCAGTTCAGAGTTTCCATTGCAATTTTTTCTGTCTGCAATTAAACTGCTTCCTAGAATATTCCTGTGAGTAAATTTGGTATCTTAATAGAAGTGAATTTCTCCTAGATACTCAAGAGATGATCTTTTTAAGGTGTTTACATGGGTATTTGTGTCGTTGCCCATAAATCATCTCGGGGTTGGGGTTTTTTGACAAAATTTTATGTATCTGTGGAAAACTCCACGTAAAGCAATGTTGTCTCAAGTTCAGATGGTAATAAATGGCTCCTTCCAAAGCAAAACCAGAGTTTATGTGTCTCAAGTATTGCAAAATTTTATGTGAAGTATAAAAAGACTGGAAGAAATGTTGGGAAAGGTGAGAAGGAAGCACCAGATGGAGCACAGGATGGCACTGGTTGGAAAAAACATCTGAAGTGATTCACTCTTAAATCCAAGTGCTGAGCAAGAGCTGCACACAATGCACACTTGCTGTTTCAGTCTGGCTGTTCATAGAAACAGGATCCTGTGTCCTGTCTGGCAGTACCTGGCAGATAAACAAGGTTGTATCAAGAGGCTTTTGGTGCCAGGTTTTGGGTTGTTTCTTAACTATTGGGCATTCCTCTGTATGTCATCAACAATGAGAAAACACAAACAGTACTGGATGTAGTGGCACAGTGTCTATCCCCTTCGAGCACTTGTGTCCCAGAGGGCTGCTGGCTGTTGGTGTGTTTCACCAGCCCACCTGCCCTTTGTAGCACAGCTGCCCTGAGGTCAAGATCTCTGCACATCTGCAGCCTGTCACAGAAATCAATGACTTGGGATAGCTGCAAGCCTCTTCTTGTGCTGTGAGCGTCCAGCATTCTCACCTCCCCTCATGGTATCCTGTCATTTGTTTAGCCTCTGGTGTCAGATCTAAAGGTGCCACAGTTGAAGTTTGTGGTTTAGTTTACTCCATTTGTTTACATATATTTGCTTGCAATATCAAAGTCCTGCTTAAATTGTCTGTCCATGTTATTTCTTTTGCCAGTGAGCTGGAGACATTTGTTGAAGACCTGAAGAAGGACTCTGCTGCTTCCAGCAAGACAGTTACACTGAAAGACGTTGAAGATGGAGCCTTTCTTTTGCGTCAAGTGGGAGAAGCTGTTGCTACCCTGAAAGGTGTGTACTTTTCCTTTTTACTCGTGTTTCTGTTCCTTTAACCACAGAGAACAGTTTTGCCTTTGATCTGGAGGCTTTCAAAAAGATTTAAAGCTGGGATTAGGGGGCTTGCTGCATGGCCCCTGGAGAGAGATAGACATTCAAGTAATTGACACTCACCCAATCATCTTTTACTGCCCAGGGCTCTCATAATTTCCTCCTCAGCCTCACAATTGTTTTCCTTGCAGGAGAGTTCCCCACATTGCAGAACAAAATGCGAGCGATCCTGCGGATTGAGGTGGAAGCTGTGAGGTTCCTGAAGGAGGAGCCCCACAAGCTGGACAGCCTGCTGAAACGAGTGCGCAGCATGACCGATGTCCTCACCATGCTCAGGAGGTGAGGCCTTTTCTTCAGGTTTAAAGAATTTCCTCAAGCAGGGCTGGAACAGCTTTTGGGTTTGTGTTCTCCCCCTCGCCCGTGGCAAGTGTGAGAAATTCAGCTTGCTTGCAGTATTTATAGATTAATCCTAGAGCCCTCTCAAGGGAAATCAAATTAGCTTTTCCTGTGCTCTGTGCAGTGAGTCCAACAGCCTCAGTCACTGAGATCTCACAATTGAGACTAAATGCCTCTCAAGTCAGCACTTCCAGATCTGGGAAGTGCTTGGATGAGAGAACTTCCAGTGGCAACAGTCTCATACCTGAGCTAATGAACTTCAGGTGTTTACAGCAATTTAAGCTAACAGAAACATTCTCTGACACCAAAAGGTTCATTCCCTAAAATGTAACAGTAAGAAATAAAATAGGAAAATAGTGTAAGTGGATAAAGGTATCGCAAACCTTCTGAAAGAATACACTTCAAATTCTTTTTCTCTTCTTTGCAAGGAAGATGCATTAGAGAAAGCTGGAATACTAGATAAAAATTAATGTCCACTAAGTGCCACTGTTTAGCCATGTTTGTCAGAATATCTGAACAGCAAATGATTGCTGATTTATTTAACTCAGTGGGCATTGGGTTTAATTCCTGCTCAAAACTGTCAGTGGTAGTGGTCTCAATTTGAGTTCCATTACAGGAAAATGTAAGTTATGAGCCTGTTGTCAGTACCATTATTCTAAGGAATGTAGTGTTGCCAGTGTTTCTATATATCCTGGAGCATATGTAAAATGGATTTGGCAGTACTGGCAGATGGATGAAATGGTTTATGTAACAAGTTTTCTAAGAGCCATCACTTATTTTTCAATGCAGACAGACGCCTATATCCTTTCATGTTAGTTTCTTTTCTTAAAAATTATTACATTTATTTCCTGTCTTGCAAAGAAAAATAGAACAATAAGCTATGCATACCAAAGTTTTACCAAAATTTTTGCAGCAGAACTGCATATTAAGCCTCATAAAGTCTGTTTCAATAATGGGAAAACTCATGGCATTTGATGGCTTGCAACACTCAGAAGCTCAGACATTTCACAGCTAGCTGCCAGAAATAGTTGCTTCTTTATGTCCTCAGCTCATCCTACCCCACACTCTTGACAGGAAAGACCTTTATGAAGTATCATGTGATGCAGAACCTTCATTTGAGGCTCTGTTTTGACAAAGTGCCAGACTGCTGCCTCTCATTGTATGTAGCTTCACTTTTCTGTGCTTCTAGTCCAGGAAATTCTTGTTTAGCTAGATACATTGTATACATTTTAATCAACTGATTTCCATTCTCACTCTAAAATCAACCCCCTGTAACTCCTGGGTTGGTGAGAAACTGCCAGTACATCACTGAAGGTTTGTAAACACCTTAGAAGGCAAAACCATCTGAGTTAGAGTCGCCTCTTCAAAATTCTGAGCTCCTGGCTCTGAGAGAAAGCTATAAAATCATACAGCTGAGGGCATCAGGGAAATAAAAAGCCACTATTTTGATTGTTTGGATTTTGGTGCTTTTTCTTTGCAAGAGTTTATTGTTGCATATTGCTCCTGACTGGTCTGTGTGCTGACCATGTGCTGTTGTGTTCCATCTGGCTTGGCAGACACGTTACAGAAGGACTGCTGAGGGGTGTGGATCCATCCCAAGCCGTGCAATACTCTGCCATGGAAAAGCCCACTGCAGCTGACACTCTGAAAAACCAAGAGGAGCACAAGCCCCCCCAGGGACACGCACAGCCAAACCTCCCAGCAGTCCCATCCGAGTCCCAGGTGTCATCAGTCAAGTCAGAAGTCATCCCCTTCTCATCGATGACCGTCCACCACGTGCAGAGCTCGCCCGTTGTCATCCACCAGTCCCAGCACTCGGCAGCCCTGGTGCCCCACGCCCAGGGCTCTCCCTCTGCAGGCTCTCACAGTGAAGCTGTGCCCACAGCTGGGGGCCACCCCTCAGCCAGCCCAGCCCCGCCAGAGCCCACGGCAGGAGCCCAGCCCACACCCGCAGCACAGGTCTCTGTCAATGGCAGCACCATGCAAAGCCTTTTCATTGAGGAAATTCACAGTGCAAGTAGCAGAAATCGAGCTGTATCGATTGAGGTACGGTGTATTCCACTCAACCAGCTGTCCTCTCTTTGGGTCTGAGCTCCCAGTCTCACTCTTGAGGCTGCAGGTGGGACTTTTCAAATGCATTCTGGGGATTTATATACTTAACCCCTAATTACACTGTACTTCTGAAGATACCCTCTGATTTTGTCCCGCTCATTGCAGAAAAGTTGGACTAGATGTCCTGTAAAGGTCCCTTGCAACCCAAATTATTCTATGATTTTAAATGCAACAGAAAAATTACATGTAACCAAAATTAGGTAACTGTGTTTTTAAGATTATCTTTATTGAAAAAATCATAATTCTATTTTAGCAATTTTAGAATACTTTATTTTTATCCAATAGCATATAATTCTCTGGCAACACTTGCATTCGTGGATTTCGTTCACTCTTTAAATCTCCGTATCCCTTATTATGGAGAAGTGAAAGTGAGAGTGTGAAGCTCCAGTGGTTTCCAGTGGGAAAACCCAGAGGTGAACTGCTGTGACTTATTACAGACAGGCACTTTAATCACCAGTGTGATGTAGTGAGGGAGAGACCCAGATTTAAATTTGGCCTTTGTTCCTTCAGTGAGCAGTGGCCACTGTCAGTCTGGCATGTGTTTGTGTCAAATCTAGCCCAACAAGTCAGAACAGTGTGCAATTACTGTTCATGCATCTCCTTTAGTTGTTGACTAGAATTGAAAGACTCTATCCATACTGACCTGTAGTGTTTACACATGGAATTTATTTTTAAGTAAGTGGTCACAATGGAAACCAGAAAAATAAATAGATGCTTTACTGGTTTTGCCTAGAAAGCTGAAAAGAAGTGGGAAGAGAAAAGACAAAACCTTGATCACTATAATGGAAAGGAATTTGAAAAGCTCTTGGAAGAGGCCCAGGCCAATATAATGAAGTCCATTCCTAACCTGGAGATGCCTCCCCAGCCAGCAGCCCTGCCTAAAGGAGATGCAGCAGAAAAGCTAGAAGTCTCAGGTAAGGTTTGCTAGAGTAAATGGGGCTAAAGAATTGCATATCTGGAAAGGAGAGGTTATTTTTCCTGCTTTTAGAATGTTTTCAGTTTATGGATTGCTGTGATCTTGAGGAAGGAAAAACAATCTCTGAATACACAAAAATGTGCTTTAAAAAGCAAGAATAACTTGCTGTGTGTGGATAGAACACTGGTAAAAGCTGGCACTTGCAAGGAGGAGAATCCAGGTTAGGCATTAAGAAGAAACCTCATAAAGATAAGGCAAGTGAAGCGCTGAAGCTGCATGAGGCAGTGAGGAGGATGGAAAGTCCCCATTACTGGACAGAATGGTTTAGACTAATACTGAACTAGAATTATGTAGGTAGAGCTACTTAGAGGTAGCAAGATGGTGAGATGTCCTTCTAGTCCTCTTTCTTTCACAATTTAACATACAAATCCATGTCTGAATTTTTTCAAAATCCAAGGAGCAAAAAAGATGCCTCAGCCAAACCTTGGATTTATGCCATTAGCCAAACACACATCAGCTGTAAAATCCTTGCCCAGCTACATCCAGCTCGGTCTCTGACAGGCAATTGCAGATGCTGTGTGTGGGGAGCACAGAACCCAGCTGCCTTCTGCAGTCTGCTAGGGTATTCCAGCACCCCCATGGGATTTCAAAGGGAATATCCAAATCTCTTCCTTTTCATATCCATTTTGTAGCTTTTATCCAGCAATTCCTCTATACTTGTACAATTTGCAACCTCTTGCTGTGGCAGCAAGCTCCCAATCTTGTGAAGGAGTTTTCCTGCATATCTTTTAAACTGTATCATACCACCTTCACTGAGTTCCCCATAGCTCTAATATTCTCCAGTTTGGCAAACAACAGCTCTTCATTTCATTCATAAAATCATGAAGGCAGTGGACAAACCTTTATCATGTCCTGGAGCTCTCCTGGAGTGGGAGTGGGCATCTCTCCTGCCCCACAGACTTCAGACTGTGAACTTCCAGCCTTTCTGTCCCTCCATCCAGGCCAGCTGCTCCCTCCTCTAGAGGCTAGATTAGTTACCCTTGTTTAACCCCACGTTATCCTTCTGGAGCTGTGGAGGTCAGAGCTGCATGCTGCACTCAAGATGTTGGCATGCCAACGTGGTAAAAAGCTGAAGAACAATGCCCTAGGGGTTGTGTAGACAAATTAATGTAGAATTTGGAAGCAGTGTTTTCAGATACAGCATTTTGTTCTGGGTGTACCTTTGACACTGCCAAGTTTTGTCTTCTTGGATGTTTTGCAACATACATGTTTAAAATAAATTCTGTTGAACCTCATAAAATAATTTTAGAATTCTGGCACCCTTCAGTGAGATTACTGGCTATCAACACAATTAGCTTGTATAATGTGTGGCATAAATAGAAGAAGTCAGTGAAAATAAGTACCATATGGGTGCAGTGAGCTGTGACATCTTAAAAAGTGCAGAGCACAGTAACTGAGTTTTTAAGTTGCATAGTTAACTAATCCACTTCTAGAGTAACAATTTTGCACAGTGTGCAGCCAGCAGATTTAAGAACAAGTTTTATGAGATTGAGACATTTGCCTTCTGTTGTGCATAATGAGTCCTGCAATAGTTACATAAATACAGGAACAGCAAAACTTTCCCTTAATATCTGATTAACTATCTCACATACCACTCAGCTCTTCTATGACAGGATGAAAAGTTCAGTTCCAGTCTGCTGTACACTTGAAAACTGAGCAGTATAAGAAAAGACAGACCACCTATCTACCAATACAATACATAAAAAATGTTGGCCATAAATGAGCAGAGCCCTCTGTTGGCTCAGCTGCAGAACCCAGAAAGATCATGTTGCCAGATTGTGTTGTCTCATCCATTCTCCACACAGAACCTCTCCCAGTGAAGAAACTCTTTTTTTAGTCTCTGCAAAGCACAAAGCAAAGTAAAATTACACACTTTACACAGTTTTCCACATGACTCTGTAAACATTTCTTTAATGTCTTGACTAAGACATTGTATCAAGACTGTTCCATGAAAAATGGGGGTGTTTTTTCCTATCATGTACATTAGAAATTGGTCTCCTTCATCTCTTTTTGTACCTTCATATGTGAGAATGCCCTGATTTTTGCAAGTGGTGAGTGATCAGTAACTTCCATTAAGGAGAGTTTATCTGACTGCAGAGTCTGCCTCAAGGCAGGCATTATTACTCTGAAACCTTTTGGATTTATTTTGGTACAAGTAGAAGTCTGTATGGTGAGAGCAATTAGTTCCCATCTCTCTGTGCCTGTTGAAAAATTCTGCAGTTTAGTGAAACAGCTGGTGACAACTCCCATTTTGTTCACAGAAGTGCTGAGCCCTTTGGCACCAAAGAAGGTTCCATAATGTGTAGGTTTTGTTTATGGACAGTCTCAGGCTTAGTGGGTTAGATTTGTTCATTTATTCCTCCCTCTTTAAATTTGCCAGAGGGGAAAAAAAAAAAGAATAAGATCTTCCCTGCAATTTTTTTCCTCTAAAGTTTTTTTTCCCTTCCCATTTATATTGGGGAAATATAATTGCTTAGTAAATAGAATAGAAATCCATCTTTGAAGTTTCACGTGCAGCCTAGTGTCACTGCACTGACATGAGCAAACCCCATCACAGCCTCTCCTTAATGACTCCAGCTAAGGGATGTGAGAGGGATTAGCCTTCAATAACCAGTGCACCTGCCACACTCAGTGACAACATTTCTTGCCTGTGTTTTTATCTCCCATTTTGAGGATGGAGATGGATGAGTGTCTCAGAGATGTGAATGAGATGGTAAGAATCATGTTTTCTTTGTGCCTTCTGTGTCTCTCATCCAACCTGGCTCTCATTAAGTGTGAGGAAAAACTTGGAATTCTTGCAATCAGAGTCACTACCAGTTTGAGGGCAATGGGTTGTGCCCGTTAAAAGGAGTAGGGATTTGCAAAAGCCCTACATCATAGTCTGCTAAACACCGTCTTAGAGAATTACTCTCATTTTACAGCAGAAGTACATCTGATGTAATTAAAAACTGAGTGGTGTGTGTTGACCAAAGAAGTGGTCTAATGTAAAGTGCATCTAGAAATTCACTCCTCTTGCAATCTGGCAAGTGAGTGCCAGATAACCAGGGAGGGAGATAATACAACTGAGCATTTCTTTAAGCTTAAGCAGCTTCAAAGAATATTTGAGCTAAGAAGGAAAAAAAGATGAGACCGGGTCAGACAAGGGCTCCATCCAGTCCCCAGGGCTAGCTGGAGTGTTGGAGGAGCCTGACAGAGGCCCAGGAGTGGGCAGTTATGCAATAATTTCCCCAGAGGGAACACTTAGCCCTAAACAGCTGGGTAATCCCAAAAGCAGGATGTTTTATCTTTCTGGATTATATTTATTCCAGCTGTTTATATAACACTGAGTAGCTGCAGAAAGGTAATTCTTTTGCTCTTGGAAACAAACACTGTAAACAGCGGTGTGAAAACAGTGGCTGTTGCCATATTTATGATGCTTAGCCTGTAAGCAGAAACACACAGGGACAGGTCATGAGCTGGGTCATGCTGCTTCTGGAAATAATGCTGTCCAGGGACAGCTGGTGGGGCAGCATCCTCAGGGGCAATGCCAGTTTGAAACTGGTCTTCTCTAGGAAGACTCTCCTCAGGCTGGCTCTGCTTGGCCTTTGCATTTGGTATTTGAATGTTCTTGGCTTAGAAAAGCATGTATAGGGCTCTCATATGGTAATTCAAAGGCAAAGCTCTACATTCCTGGAATTATGGCAAGTTAAGTGAAAACAAATGCTCCCTAGGAAGAGGAGCAAGTGCAGTTGCCTCTGGTGATCCCCTGCCCTGCTCAGAGATGAGAGGACTCACTGAAAAGCAAGGGTGGCATCTCTAGAATACTGCTTACATTTCCACTCAGCCTTTGTGTGAACTTAGCTAATTGTGTCCAACTACGAGATGGACAGAACTCTTCAGCTCCTTGCACCTTGCCTACAGCACCTCCCAGGCAGAGCAGAACAGTGTGCTGTTTGCTTCAGAATTGCTGAGAGCTATGAGAAGCCTCCAGGCTGGTGTCTCATTGTCTCCATGTCAGTGGCCTTGCTCTCAAAGGAGGCTGAGGGGTCCTGTCTGTAAGAGGCACCCAGAGCCTGTGCCTTACCTGCTCCTGCACACCTGTGCTCTGCTCTGCCACTTGCACAGCGATGGCTACACCCACATACAGTGGCCTAGAGAACAGGAGTTTTGCTGAAAAATTCTGGGGGAAGTGATCCAGTTTCTCTGTGCAAGTACAGCAGTTTGCTTTCATTCCAAGTTACATTGAATACCAAATGTGATTCTGTTCGTATATTCAGCAACAGGACCTTTTTTCAGACTTTTTTTCTTTCCAGTTGAGGCAGGTATGCAAATACTATTTTCCTCTCTTTGACCTGTGCTTACTTTGTGCTGCTCTGTTTACCTGCAGAAGAAGCTCCTGATGGAGAGCAGGATAATGAGAAGCTGAGCAAGTCTCCACCTCCTCCACCTCCGCGGCGCAGTTACCTGCCAGGCTCAGGACTGACCACAACCAGATCAGGAGATGTCATCTACACAGCCAGAAAAGAGGCTGCTGCCCTCAAGGTTTGGTGATTCATACTCTAGGCAGCCAGACTCCTGAGGAGAGGTGGGGAAAGAGACAAGACACAGGCTTGGGCCTATAAACCACAAAATCAGTTGAGGCAGAGCTGTGTCCTGGAGAGCTACTGAAACTGCTCACCAGGATGCACTTCTGTTAGGCCAAATGAGCAAGTAAGATTTGATCAGTTCTGTTTACAGGAGTCTTGCTGCTCTTATCTCCTAGCAATGCAAAGGCAAGTCACAGGCTGCTTTCATTTAAAGTGGTAAGAAGATTAAAAATAAAATAAAAAAAAGCAAAGCATGCCTTAAACAGATGGGGAAGATCAGGTCAGATTTGAGAGTGTTTTTACAGAAATGTTGCAAATTAGTTTCTTTGGGCTTGTTTTCCCCATCTGTTCTAGGGAAGGAAGTGGTGGGAAGTCCAGTGTAGGAAGCTTTTTAATCTGTGAACATACAATCACATCAGCAATATTGGTTGCTTTTGAACTGATGAAGTAGCAGGAAGAGGGACCTTGCAAGAGAGGAGTTGCAGTAGTGCTGAATTTTTGGTGTTAGCTTTGCATCAGGAGGGCTCAGCTGTGTAATCTGTCTGTGCTCTCTCATCCCCTTGTAGGAATGCAGTGAGGATGCTGGGCAAACAGCACAGTCCAAAGCCCCTAAAGAGGACCAGGCACTGTCTCGGAGCACAGGGCATGCTGTAGCACCAGCTGCAAAAGATGAAGAGGAAGAGGAAGGAGATAAAATAATGGCAGAATTACAGGTATGCCTTTTGGGTTGCACATGAGGACACCTGTGCCCAATATCACATCTAGAGCCTCAGTGCAATTTCCAGCTCAGAGCATGAAGGAAAGTAGGTCTGCTAGCCTCACCTGGTACCACTTTGTTGCACTGAGTGGTCACTTTTTGGAAGTACTACCTAATTTTGCCCATGAGGTCTGGAGCTGAGACAGTGGTCACGAATGCAGTAGCTGCCACTGGAGAAGCCTGCACATGCAAATGGGACAAGTAAAACATTGGTGTGCATTTCTGTGGTTGTGCCTGACCTAGTGTTGCTCACTAGTACCAGACTGGCCAGGTGCTGGGAGCCTCTGTCATGTGTGCTGTCTTTGGTGGGAACAGAGAATAACTGGGTCTGCTCCTGGTGGGCTGTGCTATGGTGCAGTTTCCCAGAGTGTTTGAACACTGGGACATTGCCCATTCCCTGGGGTGTCAGTGGTGCCAGTGGCATGGACGGGTGCTCTCCTGCTGGTCCTTCACTTGGCATCACACAGGACAGTTCACTTCAGTGATGAAAATGCTGCAGTAAATGCCAGCTATTCCTGATACCATCAGTGAGCTCCAGCTTCCCAGGGGCACCCTCTGCCATGCCCACATGAGGGAGGGAGATGTGGACCAGCCTAATTGGTTATAACTTCTGGTATTTTAGAGCACTGTCTCAACGTGAGATGATCCCTGCTGTTCACCTGCCAGCAGGAGGGTTGGTGCTGCCCAGGGGCACTCAGAGCACAGGAGATGTGGGCACTGGGCTGTAACTGTTAGGTCTGAGGGGTGCACCCTGCTCCTTCCCTCAGCACCCTCCCACCAGTGCTGGTTTGCAGGAGTGAGAGCAGAAGTTCAGCCGTGTCCCCACCGTGTGCTGGTGACCAGCAAGGCAGCAGGGCTGGGGACTCAGAGGCTGTCACAGCATCTGTGTCTCCAGGAAAGCAACCTCTGCCTTGCAAGTGGGGAGAGTGAAGTGGAGGTTAAGGTATGGAAAGGGGGGCTGAGGGAAGCTGAGGAGGAGAAATAGGCATGGGAATAGCATTCAACAGGGAATGGGTGTTTAAATGCTAGCTTTGGGAGCTAGCAATACTCATTTCAAACCAAAACCAAATACCAGGTATATTTTAGGAGCTTAACAGAATACCATGTTTTAGAAGGAGAAAATTGTCTGATCTGAGAGCTACAGGCTCATTAGTTTGATGTCAGTCATAGGCAGAATGATGGAAAATGAGATATGGAATTCAATCATTGAAGAACTAAAGGACAGACATAAACAGTTATGCCAGTGAGCACAATGTAATGGAACAAAGAGCTATGATCAAGTAACAGGTTTGACTGCTTCAACTGAATTGTATACCCATCAACATTTTGGTAAGGCATTTGATCAAACATTACACAAGATTCTTATAAAAATCTGGCAGCTATCAGAGTATGCAAAAAAACCCTATTGCAGAATAATTGAGACCTGTCTGCTTTTGAAATCACTGACCTGATGCAGGTGTTTATAGACAGGTCTCATAGGGAGCAGCAACAGGCCCAGTATCTCTCTGTATTTTCATCAAAAGGCTGGAAATACATTTAAAATCCTTACTGTGTAAAATCACCTTAGTTCAGATCAGTGAAGTATGATAGCAGAGAGAGACATGATAGCAATAATTTGTCATAATGCTTTGCTGAATAAAAAGTCCACATGAAGAACAACAACATATTGGCCAGGCCACAACTGCATGCCTTGGAAAGAAACAGGAGTTGCAGTAACAAGTTGACAGGAGCTCCCAGGTCAGTGATGTTGCCACAAAATTGTACCTAGGTCAGGAGTAGATGTGACAACATGGCATGTTTTAATGTCTGTGTGCAAGATCGGTGAGATCCACACTGTGCTGCTGCATCCATGACTAAGTATCCATGTTTCTCCCCTTTGAAAAGCCTGTTAAGAATATGAAGGTTCAGAAGAAACTTGAGTGCAATGTGAAGATTTTTAATGTAGCAGGAAAAGACATCATAATAATCAGTAGCTGTAGCATAAACTATTTGGAGACTGTTACAGATCTTTCAGAGCAAAGCTGATTAAAAAATACCAAAGGGAAATAACATTTTGACACTTAAAGTCTGAAGGACTTTGAGGATGCTTTACTCAAACCCACGTCACTGGTCTCACAAATGGGTAGGTTGGGGAAAAGTCCAAATCCTCTAGTGGGAGGAGCAAGACTATTTTTTCATGTCATCTATTAGTTTCATGTCATCTTAGGTCTGATCTATTAACACATACAAATAGCATGTAATGGGAAACCAGAAGGAAGTCTGCATCCTGATCTTTTGCACTGGACTTTTTCTATTATCCTTTTCTGATTTTGCATAAACGTGCAATACATACGAAGAATACAGTATTTAAAGAACAGGCCTGATTCTAATCTGTAATCAGGGCTATTAATGTCATGAGTTGCCAGGAATCAAATAATTTCCCTACTGTATGGTACAACAATAGAATCTTACTGCATGTCACAGTGTGCCTGACTCCTGTGAGCGCTCCCTGCTCTGTGCTGTGCCCTGCCTGCACTGCACAGTGATAGTGCCAGTGCTAGTTTTGCTCCTCCAGATCTGGGAGTCAGCTGGATAGAGAAACTCAAAGGAAATGAAAGGAGGATAGCAAAATAAATGGCTGAAAAGCCTGGGCCATGCCCTGGAGGATGTGTGGTGGGAGGCCAGTGCCCACAAACCCACAGGTTGGGACAGTCAATTTATGGCTCCTTGTCAAAGACTGTGACAAAGGCACATCTCCATGTTTAAAGTTCTAATTACAGTTTGTGTGGGAGAAGTGGAGTTATGTAACTCTTGCATTATCAGCCACCAGGAAATAGGTGCTGTCACAAGCCCCAAGTTTGTCATGGGCTTCCTACTTGGCTTTGGATAGTCTGTAGCACCTCTGTGAATCTCCATTGTCTGCAAATTCAAAAATCAAGCTTGTCCTCCTTACAGGGAGCACTGAGGTCAGCATGGTGTTAGAGTCTTGAGAGGCTGGAAGGGATGCCCTGGTTCTCTGAGTCTGATAGTCTGAAATCTCTGTTACTGTCTCATGAGCTTGTAGAAAACATTGTTGAGTTGTGACTGTTAAAAACAAGTGCTCTCCTTGTAGCTGATCATCTCTAGATATTTCTCTGTAAAAGTTCTTGGTCTCCTGATAACCTGTAGTATTTATTTCCTAGGCTTTCCAGAAGTGCTCTTTTATGGATGTAAATTCAAACAGTCATGCTGAGCAGTCCAGAAATGACACACATGTTAAAGACATAAGGCCTGGGACTTTAATGCATCACAAGGAAAAGAAGGTAACAAGTGGCAATTGTAGACATGCCACCCGGTCTTGGCATAACCTTCTTTCCTTCAAAACTAATCTTACATCCTTTGTCCTGTTCTCTTTAACCCCCACCCACCACTGCCCAGCAGTTTCCTTCCTTTTATCTCTGTATGGATCAGAAATGCTCATACAGAGCTCTGTATTAAACTGTATTATGTGTCTCATCAGCAAGAGTACAATGGTTGCATGAAGCTTTATCATTCTGTGAAATCAAAACAGGATCTGTCAGTTTCTGTCAGAGTTGCTCATACTACTTAGGACATCCTTCCCCAGCTGTTCTGGTGATGGATGGTGAAGCATCTCTCCTAAGCTTGAGGGGAGTTAATGGTTCCTCTCAGTCTCTAGAGCCAGTTTGAGTGCTTTATTTTGTTTCTTTTGTTGGTTCTAGAAATAGTTGTTAGATATTCAGAAATCCCATTCAATTTATTGGATGACAGAGTCAAAGTGGATGGGAGGAATTTGCCCTTATGCTGAAGGGCAATGCCCAAAATTCAGCCATGGGGCTGAGAAGAGGTGCTGTGTGTCTGGGGCTGTAGGCAGGTCAAGGTTAAATTTCCCAGCTGTGCCTGGACTGGAGTTGCCAATTGAGTTGATTTGACTTAGCATGCAGCCAATGTGCAGGACAAGAAAAGGACAAAAGTACTTCTGCCCTTGCAAACCTCTTTTTTATGTATAATAACAATGAGTTGCATCGCTGCTGGGGTAAGGGGGTTGTGCAGGTATGACAACCTGTCAGCCAAATGCCAGTTTGCAATGAAGGTGGGTATGGTGGGGAAGGAAACACAGCTCTTCAGCACAGCATTTCAACCTTCTCGTGCGTTTTGTGTGTGTGCAAATGCTGCCAGGTCCGGGCATTGCTCTTAAGGACTTGTGTTGGAGCTGCCCAAACAGCAGTTCTAGTCCAAAGCTGCAAACAGCTGCCTGGGTGAGGGTACCTGGGTATGAGGGGAAAAGGACAAACTGTTCTGTGTGTATGACAGTGTTACAGAGGAAAAAAAGTGTGAATTCATCCTCATTACTGCTGTTGTCAGAATGAGAAGATCATATTGTTACATGAAATCCTGGGTCATCACTCAGGACACTGCATATCCTGTAGCACAAACATTTCTTTGAAAGGTGCTGTCAGGTAATTGCCATAAACTGATATTTATTTGAATAACACAGAGTCCAGGAAATTAAGGTTAATGAGATCTGTTTTTGTAATCTGACGTGACAGTGTTTATTGGCTTTAAATGTGGAACAGTATGGTCACGATAAAATCAGTGAGGAAATGAGTTTTGTTGTGGTTTTATTTTTTAGTAGAAAAGCAGAAGTTCCTAAAATAAGACACCTTGTACAAGGACACTATGAGGTGTTTCACTGGTGCTTGGAACTAGAAGTAGAACATGCTAAAAAAAGATATACAGTCAGCATATCCAGAGGCAGCAAGTGCCTTTAAGTGGCTTGGCCTAATTCTGCGGGGTCTGACATTTTTGGGACTGGGAGGTGCTGAGCACTGAGCAGGTCAGGGCCTGAGGGGATCACAAGCCCTGGAGTTTGGTTCCCAAACTGCCTCTCAGCACAACATGCACACTATCAGCCTGCCCACCGAGGCCTTGCTGCTGTGCTGGTTTGTATGAGAGCTCTTCCTCATCTGGAAACATGAGGAAGCAGCTGTTCATCCTTGTACTGCTGAACAAGCCTTTGTGGAGGTGTGACTCTGGGGTATGAGTGACTTTCTTGCTCTGTGTTTTGATTATGAGTAAAGCTTTTCTGTAAAATCCTCCAACAGTGCATAAGAAAACACAAGGTGTAGAAACCAGACCTGGTGAAGCTCTGTATGCATGGGGCGTGCAGGCACAGCCAGCCTGGGGATTTCTGCACTGTCACTCATCCATCTCAGTTGGGAGAGCAGTGCTCCTGACTGTTCTGCATGTCTTGATGCTCACATGAGTATAATTTGTTAGGAGTCGGCTCCTAGTCTCAAGCAAGCAATGCCAGTGTTACTGTTTTTGATTCACTGCCTTCAGGCACATGAGGCTAAATTAGTTTCCTTCTTGGTGAGCTGTCTTTTGACTGTAGATTTCTCTCTTATTCGTCGTCCTGGTGTCTCCTCAGGTCAATTCTTCATCCTGATGATTTGTGTTTCTCCTAAGTTGTCACTAGCACTTAAACCAAACCCCAGAGAAAAGCCTGGTGTTAGGAAACAGCATTTCCAGGGGTCCTCACTTGGAAATAAAGAAAAAAGTCCCCTGAAGTTTCATTGCTGGGAATAAACATACTTATTTTGAGCCAGTGGATGGCCTCTCTGTTTGGTGTTTGGCATTTCTGCTGTAAGTGAATGTTGCTCAGTGTTTCATTCTGCACTTCCACAGGCACCACAGGGTGTCACTGGTAATTCTGATGGAATACTTCTAATGCAGCAAGGATTTAGAAGTGCTCAGACTGTAATGATACTAATTGTGATGGAGCAGCACTGCTCAGGTGTGACCAACATTAGAAGGAGCAAAATGTAACTTGAAAATCAGCTTTTACTGGTATAAAACTTCCTTTCAAGGCAAGCCAGACTCGCTGTCAGCCCTTTCATATCAGCCTCCCTTTGATGTGTCCCAGCAGAATGTGACCAGATACTGTGAGACTTTCAGCTTCAATCTTAGAAAAACTTGAGGGGGCTGGGGGTGTTTAGCAGGAGAGTGGACAGGTCATGAAGCACTGTGTTGGAAATAAGGTAATTAATGTGCTTATGCATATTCTGGAGGCCTTGTTGAAACAAGGTAACATCCCATCCTGACCTAATGCATAGCACAAAGCAGTAACATCATGCACTGTTCTGCCAGAATTTGGAATTTTGCCCTGAAGAAAGACAGGAATCAGATGACAGCTTGAGGCATGTCTCTACAGCAGTAAATGGAGTGGTGAGTTCACGAGGTCTGCACTTCCCCTGAGATTAATCTTGGGGGAAAATAAAAGTCCTGTAAAGATAAAAGCCCTGAATAACTAAGTAATCCAACTTTCCCCCTTAGGTGTATGGGGCTACAACAGGATCTCCCACAGATAGTGACCATCCTAAAGAGAAGAGGGAAGGGAGAACTGAAGAAGAATTGGGTTCTGATTCATCCAGTACAGCTGACAGTAAAAGTGGCTTTTCAATGAATGACAGTCCTACATTTAGCAAGGGTTTGTTTGTAGACAGTACAGACTATTCTAACAAACACCTTCAGAGTATGAGCACAAACCTGTCTGGTGTCAGTTTGCCAGAGGAGGACAAACGAAGAGGGGCTCAAGATATCTTAGGATCACATTTTCCAGCCACTGAGACTGGAAAACAAAAGCCAAACTACAGACTGTCAAGAGATGCTCCCCAGGGTGAAGCCTTGCAGAGCACAGGCAAGCCCATCTCCATCAGCAGCGTTGCCCCTCTCCTGAGGCACATGCAGGAGGCTGCAGGGCCTCAGCCTTCCTTGCAGGAGCAAGAAGTTTCTGCAGGCAACTACAATCAGGTTGTGCTGAGACCCAGAGTGTCCAGAGCAAACAGTGTGAGCAGCACTGAAGAGACAGACTCTCCGGCCAGCTCTCCAAGTGAAGGCAGCCCACCCACAGAAAACATTGCCTTCATGATTACTAAAACAGCTGTCCAGGTGCTCTCCAGCGGGGAAGTTCACGACATAGTGAGCCGGAAAGGAGGAGATGTGCAAACAGTCAACATCGATGCCAGGAAGGATGTGGCATCAGAGAAGGGCATCCCTGAGAACACAGACAGTGAAGAGCCAGTGGTGTGTCTGGACAAAAAGCCTGTCATCATCATTTTCGATGAACCCATGGATATTAGGTCAGCCTACAAACGGCTTTCTACAATTTTTGAGGAATGTGATGAGGAATTGGAAAAAATGATGACAGATGAAAAGATAGAAGAAGAAGAAGAGGAGGAAGAAAATGAAGCACATCAAGTCTCTGAGAGGCAGAAGGAAGAGTCACCGGTAGCTAATGACAGAAAAGCAACCTCAGAGCATTCTGCAGCTCATGGTCCCCAGGGGCCATACCTGTTTAACCCTCAGTCTGACTCTGCAGAAAGCATACCTCCTGCAGAGGAGGAAAGCACAAAGACAAATTTTGACAAATACCGTCAGATCTATGGGCTGAACACAGAAGCAAACTCAGACTCTGCTGATCAGTTGGGAAGCAGGCAGGATTCTAAGAAAAAATTTAAATTTAAATTCCCTAAAAAGCAGCTGGCTGCTCTGACACAGGCCATACGGACAGGAACCAAGACTGGGAAGAAGACCTTGCAGGTTGTGGTCTATGAAGAAGAGGAGGAAGATGGGACCCTGAAGCAGCACAAGGAAGCAAAGAGATTTGAAATTTCCAGGTCTCAGTCTGAGGAGAGTGATAAAAGTCCTTCTGGGAAGCAAGAGGGCCCCTCTGGAGCTGCAGTGTCCCTGTCCAGGACTGATGAAATTCGGCAGAGTACATACAGAACTCTAGACAGCCTTGAGCAGACTATAAAGCAGCTGGAAAACACCATCAGTGAAATGAGTCCAAAACCTGTCCCTGAAAACACATACACCTCTGAGGGAAGCACTGTCCCCTTCTCTGCCCAGATAGTACCAGAGACCCCATCCCGAGAGCATGTAGTGCTGGATGAGAGCCTTGCTGGTGCAGAGCCCCCTGCCTCACTCCCAGCCACTTCACGTAAGGTACCTTAGTCCGAGAAATCAAACCTCCAGCTGCTTTCTAAAATCTGCAATAATCACCATTAAACAAGACGGTCTTGTGATTTGTTTGCTTCCTTTCAGGTGGCTTGTTTGGGCTCCCCGTGAGGTGTCTAACAGCTAATAGACCATTGGTTTTTGGGGTTTTTTAAAATCTTTGCTGCTGATTGGTGATGGGCAAATGCAGGGGAGCTGGGTCGAATAATCCGCTGTGTGAAATGACAAGTGTCACTGACATGAAATCCAGGCTGATCAGTAGCTGAGCAGTTTTCTCCATGTGATTCTGGAAATTAACACCCGTGGTGTGAAGCTCCTGAACTTTCCCTGCATGTAGTACTGTGGCTTTTTCAGCGCATGGTGTGCAGGCCTCCATTCAGGCACCCTGGCACTGACCACGCCTTCTTGTCTCCCCTCCCTGCCCCTCCACTCGTTTCCGCAGGGCTCCAGCGCTGCCTCCCAGACCAGCCGGATGCCAGTCCCCATGGCTTCAAAAACTAGACAAGGAAGCATGGAGAAATCAGGCAAACAGCATAAGCTGCAGGATCCACGCCAATACAGACAGGTAGTTTTACCCTAAACCCGGTGTTTGGATGGACATTTCATGTTGTTTGTTTATTTTAAAACTCCAGTAACTGACTGTGATTATACCAAATATCGGATGCCTGAGGTCAAACTGGACATCCTGGATCCTGGGGGCATGACAGTACTGATCTTTTCACCATGCTTGTGCATGCATGTCTGCAATAAAACACCTGCTGCTTTTTTTTTCAGTTGGGTTTTGGGTTGTCTGTTTATTGGGTTTGGCTTTTTTTTTTTCTTAATTTATTATTTTTATATTTTTTTTAAACTGTGGTATTCAGCTGTAATTTCAAGATGTCAACTACCTGTTTACTTTCCATTTGGTTCATGTGGTGGTTCTGTAGGAGAACTGGGAATGTCTTTGCAGGGAGCCCTGGACACTAACCCGTTGGTGTAGGTGGCGGTGGGCGCATTAACCCGCGCGGCATGGCCGACGTAGTGCCTGCTCTGTAACACGTAGGTCGCGCCTTCTCACAAAGCTCTCCTGCCTCTTCCTCTGTGCACTCTCCCTTGGGCACTTTGGGTTTTCTACCAGGTCCAGTCCATGGCTGCAGGACTTAGCTCAGGCCTCGAACTGTTAGTTCTGAGTCTCTGTAGGGCTGTTTTCCCAGGTCCTGTTGGTTTATTGTGTTACTGGCTTTCTGACAAACTGTCTCCTGACGTCTTTATTTGCAGGCTAATGGAAGTGCTAAGAAAGCTGGTGGGGACTATAAGGCTACTTCTCCTACCCTACCTGCTTCTAAGATCCCAGCCTTTTCTCCCACTTCTGGGAAAAGCAGCTCAGCACCTGCTTCTAGCGGTGACAGCTCTAACCCTCTTAATCCCCCTACTAAAACCTCCATTCCTTCCTCCTCCCTTCTCGCTCCTCAGACAGGTCGCATAACTTACTCTACCTCCCTCATCCCCTCTGTCTCTAATGGCTCTTCCAAGTTTCAGAGCCCCACTTACCCAGGGAAAGGTCACCACCTCTCGTTCTCGCTGCAGACTCAGAACGGCCGAGCACCTCCTCCTTCCTCCTCTACCTCCCCCCCTCCTCTGTCTCCCCCCCTTCCCTGAGCCAAGGTATGAAGAGCATCAGGACAATCCACACCCCTAGTTTCAACAGCTACAAGGCACAGAACGGGAATGCCAGCAAGTCCGCCCCATCCACGGTCAAGGAGCCATCCTAGAGGCTAAGCACAGCACAGCTGCCAGGTCACCGAGGCTTTTTATTCAAAGAATCCGCAGCCAATATTTTAACCAGGGAATGTAACCATTTTGTTGTATTGCTGGAGGCTTAATACTAATCACGTGCTAAATACTGAATTACTACACTAGATTAGAGTGAAGCTTTTTGGAAAACAGTTGCTGTTGTAATGATAAAAGAGCATTTTCTTTCTATAGGAAGCAGCACCTCTTAAAAAAAGTGTGAAGGTGTGTGAGTGAACTTGACTGTGTGTGCACAGTGGTGTACTGAGCATGGGGAATTGTATGGTTAAAAATTTACTAAGTTGTTTTGTATAAAGCTATTTTTCATTATGAGGTCTAGAAGTGAACAGAGATATACTAAAGTGTGATTATATTCAACTGTAAAACTGAAACTAAAATATTTTTCTTTTATTTTGGTGTTATTTAGCTTTGTTACAGATTTCTATTTTTGTCAACAAATGTCATGGTTCCTTTCGAGATCTTTTTGCCAAAACATTTTGATACTATTGTAATGTACATTTGAAAGTAGTATGCTGGACAGTAAACCTCTGCACAAGAAACAGAACGAGACTGGTCTTATGTGTGTATGAGGCAACTCAACTTATTGCACTGCCATTCAGATTATATTTAAGAATTTGACAGACAAGGAAAAAAATAAATTGTTTTACACATATAGATAGTTGCTGATTACTTTTTTTCTTAGCTCAATCCACCCTTTTTCCTTCATTTTTATTTTACTGAGACCTGGTAGCCCATTAATGTATTGCATTGTGGATTTTAAAATGTACACTTCAGTACTGTTCTGTATACTGGCAAACTTTTGTACATATCTATAAATATCTATAAATAAATAAATAAATACTGTATGTGGCTGGGCACATAGAGTAGTTTTACCGCACCAAAGCTAATTTTTATGCATGCTTAAAAATATATATGGGGTAGGGTTGAAAAAGATGGATATCAGTTAAATAGAAGAGCAAGAAACTTGCATAGCGAATGGTTTTGTAAATAAATTTATTTGTATAACACCAAAATGTAATATACAGATCTATGATAAGCAAAGATCTTTACAAAAATAAAGGGCTGCATGCTTACATATTTGTATTTTGTCACTAGTAACTTTTCGATGGTCTCAATTGGCTGTGCAGCTGTTTGCCTGAGGGTGTTAAGCCATTAGGAGAAAACCTGATTTGATTTTCCCTAGATTAAGGCCATACATGATTATTAATTTCAAAATGGGGTCTTTCAAATTGCTGTCGATAAAAGCTTATTGCTGGAACTCCAAGTTAGAAAACCAGCAAGCAAAGAAAAACCTTTGAGTGATTGAATGAGGTATCAGCCCTTCCACCTTGAGGTATTCCTTGTTTTATCTTCCCTTGTGGAAGGGGAAGTTTCCCAGGAGCATCATTCCAAGGCTGTGCCCTCGGAGGGTGAGAATAACCCCTGAGCCATCCCTCAGGAGCACAGCACAGTCTGCTGCCATGCCAGAGGAGGGGATGGCAGCACCTGACCCTGCTGAAGGCAAAGGCACCTGCCCAGCACAGAGCTGAGCCCAGCTCAGCAAAGCCAAGCCTGAGGCAGGGTCAGAGCACCCACACGGCCCCTCTGGAGTGGAGCCAGTTCCCTTCCAGCCAGGGTGGAGCAGCAGGGACTGGTGGCTCCAGGGTCTGCTCTGATCTCTGCTTGCTCACAGATGGGAGTATGGGATTCCCTGGCTCCAAAGGAAGCCTCCTTGACCCCCGTGCTGTAGCTTGTTACCAGCTCCCCGTGCCACACACAGCACACACAGAGCACCGCTCTGGGTACCCTGCTCCCCTTTCACACAGCCAAAATGTAACCTCAAGCTGAATGATGGATGTAGCAGGATTTGCTCCTGTTTGTCTGGCACCTCCCAAGGATGAGACACTTAGTGAACAACAGCGACTTACTAACAAACTGCTTGTCTGTAGTGGCACGGGAGGTGTCCCCATGAGCCATGGCTGTGGCAGGCAGGGTCCCCTGTGGCTCTGGCACTGCTCCCACAGCTGCTTCTCAGAGCCTCTGCAGGTCAGGGGCTACAGCAGCACATTCTCTCTATCTGGCACTGTGTAATGAACCAGTTCCCCTGCACAGTCACTGGTGTGCACAGACAGCGAGGCAGTGCTGTGCTCATTGCTTGTGGGGGTGATGTGAAATTGCCATCAGGCAGTGAACTCTACACCCACCTGAGGCCTCAGCTACACTGTGACCTGCAATTTTGGTGCACCTGCTCAGTGCTGGGGTGCAGCACCCCCAGGAAACAACAACAGGCTTAGCCAGCTCACAACCCATTGCACAGGCAGCACTGCTGGTGTCACAAGTCAGGCATGTTTATTCATTTTCCATGTCCTGCTTGTCCAGCAATGGAGTTATCAGGCTTTCACAAACACAGGCAGGGAAGAGCTGTACACAGGCTGCTGCTCAGCAAAACCATCAAGTTTGTAAATAAATTCCTTGGACACAGAAGAAATCAGAACTGGACACTGCAGTGGGAAACCTGTGTTCTTCACTAAACTGGTTATGAAGAGCAGTTTTGTGGAGATGCCTGCCACTGAAGAAGTTTGGGACAGCTACCACTGCAAACTGCTCTGAAATCCAGCAGTGAAGCAGCTGCTCACTGAAGGAGCTCAGTCAGAGCCAGCCAAGGAATTCACAGTGGAGCGAGCATCATCTCTGTGTCAGCCAGTTCCTTCTACAAGGAGGGACTGCAGCAAAACCACACAAAGTGACACAGCACAGAGCCCCTGCACTGGGCAGGACACAGAGGTGGGAAGGCAGAGCCAAAGAGGGTGCATATAGCAGGAAAAGGGACCAATGTGCAGGACATATCAAGTGTACAGGGCCAAAATCCATCTGATCCCCACTGAAAGGCAGCCCTTCCTGCAGGCTTACAAACTCATGGATTCAATAGCAGATGGTTAAGGCAGATTTTTACAGTCTCCTGACTGGGAGCCACAGGTACATGCACCACTTCAGGGTGCAGTGCAGCCAGCTTTAAACCAATCCCCCTCCAGGCAACAACCACACTCCTTTCCAAAGGCTGGCCTAATTAATTGGTTAATTACTATCTAAATGTGAATGGTGTTATGGCCTGGCTTTGGGAACAAAACCACAGTTTTTGTAGTAAATGAGGCCACATTTCAAACTCCTTTGTCCTGCCTGAACAAAGTGGAGAGGGTCTCAGAGGCTGCACAGGAACCCAAGGCCCTGAATGTGCAGTTCAGTGAAGAGTTTTCCTTCAGCTCTGCAGCAGCACAAAAGAAGGTATGAAACTGTCTGGACTGTGGCCATGTCTTAACTCCACATCAGCAGTGCTGTGAGCGATGCTAATAGGGATCATGACAAGCCCTTTAAAATCTTAAAAAGCAGCCACACAGCACCTTCCACCTACCACACTCCAGAAAGGCAGCTCAGACTAAACCACTGATCACCACTGAAGCAGGAATTGCTGTTAGGGACCATTTAAAAAATCCAAACACTACCATTGCTACCAACACATTTTATTATTTCTCCATCAGATCTCAGCTATATCCTGTCCCTAACAACTTGCAGCTTCACAGCTGCAAACAGTCCTCAGACCAGAAGTACCTCCCAAACCTGTCTGAATCCTTCGAATGAAATACAGAAACAAAAAAATGGATACAAACAGCAATGTTTAGAAATTCTGTTTAAACATAAAAAACATCCCTTTTTGCTCCATGAGCAAACACTGGCACAGCTTGCCCAGGCAAGTTGTGGAGCTTTCATCTGTGGAAATATTCCAAACCCAGCCATAGCCCCGGCCCAGAGCAATCTGCCCTGGCCACACGTGGCTAAGCTGGGGGGCTCAGTGATGCCTGCCCACCCCACCTGCTCTGCAAGCCCATGGAGCTCCCCATCCCACTGAATCCAGCTTCCAGAGGAACACTGACAGTACCCACCTCAGGACAGTCTATTGGAGGCATGCACTTCCCTTCTTGAGTCAATCAGACTTATCACCCTTCTCTTCCACAGGAAGGGGAAAAAGAAAAAAAAAAATCCCCAACACAGTAAAAAAAGCACTACAGATAAGAGTCTGAGGTAGCTGCTGTTAAGATCAGGACATAGCAATGACTCCTAAAAATGTCTTTTTTCTCAGCTGCCATAGTGGCTGAAATTTAAGGTGACCCAAATCTTGGCAGTCTTCAAGAAGCAGAAAGAACAGCATTTTTCCAGACTCAGATATGCAGTCACTCACTACTTTCTTCAGGGGCAGCTCAGTAACCTCCTCTCCCTGATGCCTCTGGCAGATGCTCCCTGCATCTCTCCCCTCAAGTCATGGGTTTCCCCTACATGTTCCATGCTACCAGTGCAGCAGCAGAGAATACTATGGAGGCTGATGAGGTGAAATAAACTTGTACCTGCAGCACTGTCAGCCAATACAAGTCATGTTTTGCATGTTTTTTAAGTTCCTAATTTTTCAGATGATCTTTTGTTCATTTAATACAATTACAGTTCTATGTTCTCAAAGACAAAAGTTGACAGCCATGTGTCTGGGTTCAGGAGTAAAATTATCAGTTATCTATAAACACAACAAAATGGGAATTAACCCATCAAAATGGCTGTCAAAGCAGAGGAAGGTGCAGACCCCCAGGCTCCCCTGTGCACCTCCCTAAGTACTCTCCTTCACTGAGAGACCTCTGTGACTTCCTGGGGATGCTCAGCACACACTGACGAGCTTCTGAGACTGATGATGGGACAAAATACAGCTCCAGTAAAAGACAATGGGTACTCACTGATGAACAGCATTGGACGTGTCACACCACTGTACTTGAACATCTTACTGGGCTTTCAGAACACACTTTACTGCTACAACTGAAACCAAAACCATCCTCAGTTCCTCTGCCCTTCACAAAACACACCTGTTCCTCCTGACACAGCACACCTGAACACTGCTAATGCATCCACATCCTGTCTGCTCCGGGATAAAAGGCATTTTAGTTTGCTTGGAGACCACAAGAATACAGCTCATTCCTATGGGACCTGCTATTAGATGCACCCAATTATGTGGTGAGAACTTTCACAGAGGTCAGCTGTTGTATCTGGGACTTTTCTTCACAGCCAATTTTTATGATTTCTCAGAAGGATCAAAACCACAGCACATCAAAGCTCAGGACTGTAACAGTCACTCGGGAAAGAAATGAGGTCTGCCTAAACGCACATCAGCCAGCACAGCCCAGTACCACAACTCCTTCTCCTCACAGTAACTGGACACACTGATAGAGGTTTAATCCCCTGCCAAGCAAGAAACAGTGTAAGATACAGGGACAACCAAAGTGATGAACACCTGCTTTGTTTTCAAGTTGGTGTGGAAGAACATAAAATAAAAAAAATGTAACTGATAGAGTTCATCCACAGATGAGTTTTTAGGGTAGAAAAAACATTAAGTTAAAATTATGAAAAGTCCAACACACAAACTACAGTATTGTCCTGCAGATACTGATGTTCATTCTGACTTTACAAAACCTGCACATTCAAATAAACCCACTTGCTACATACCTTAGAATCAAATTATGTATAAAGATGAAAATATTTAACCAACTGCATCTCTCTCACCTGCTGACCTGCACAGTGTGTCCTCACAAACAAAAGATTAATGAGAGGTGTCCTTCATCCAGGAGGAACTGCAGGTTTGGTGATCCCAAGTGCAGTTGCTGACTGCAACTCAAATATGACATTTCAGAACCATTCATCAGAAAGAATTCAAATCACACAAAGAGTCACCAAAACAATTTTATTTCCAGTGTTTAAGTGGGTATGCACACAGGCATGATACAGGTTTGGATTCATTAGGTCTTCATGCAGAATTATATTCTCAATAAAAGAAACCAGTTCCATCCAGTATCCACTATCTACACGCCTATGTTACAACATTTATATCAAATCTGGTATCTGAAGAAAAGATACACATGTAATATGTACAGTTAAGTTACTTATTTTACAGAAAGATTAGAAATTCAAGTCACATAAAACTCAAAATCTGTATTAAAATTGGAAATATAAAACTCCAATATTTACTGGAATGCCTAAGGAATGGAAGCTCTGTAGCCACCTGTGTTAACATTTGTAAAATGTAATGAAACTCATTAACAGTAAAATGCATTTATTTGTTTGTAATAAGTTTCTCTAATTTAGCAATATGGCACCCTAACAAACCAAATGAATTTATAATGAGGCACTTGTTAGTGACTAAACCAAAAGAACAATTTTCCTGCATACTAATGCCAGGCCAACTCTCAGTCAGAAAACCATGTATACACTACGCAGCATGTTGCATCAGATGCTTTGTTCAACATTTGTATGCAGCCATCAAATATACTTTTTCTTAAAATATATATATACTTTAACTTTAGTGTTCTTCTGGCTGTGGTAATGCACTGTGAAGACGTTCCACAGAGCACATTGATGAAACCAGCCCAAATGAAGGCTGCATAACAACAACAGTACAGGAAAAAAATATTTATATATGTACACACACACACGCGCACACACACACACACACACGCAGAGTTACTGGGAAGTGTAAGGGCAAGTTAATGAATTGCTGCAGTGGACATATCTCCCCATTTCAAAGATACTGGTAAAATCTAGATCTAACCACTTGGGTCCCAGACAGTTTATGAGGATGGGCATCAACTGCTGGGCTGAAGTTGTTTTTGTTCATGTTCTGATAATTTTCACCGTTTACCTGGTCTGGTGGCTGAAATGGTCCCGAAGGTGGTGTTCTATTAATTAAAGTCAAGCTGCTGGAAGAGCTGCCTTCATCTGCCTGCATCTCTGCAGATGAGGGCAGTTCTACCTTTGATACCTCTGCTAAGTTAGTGTTCTCAAGTCTGGGCTTTCCAGTTTCACCCGTATTAAGGTCAGTTGTGCTAGTGCGTAAACGTTCTCGTGCAAGCCAGTCCGAGATCGAGAGGTCCTGGGCTGGACATTTTGGCTTCAACCGAGTCACAGCTGAAAGCTCAGATTCCTTCTCTCTGCTTTGACTTGGTTCTTGAGCTTTCCAAACATTCAGGACACTTATTTCAGCAAAATCCCTCTGCCCTCCAAGGGTGTGCCTTCGCCTGATATTCTTTCTCTTTGCAGTTTCTGCAGAGTTAGCTTTTTGATTTCCAACTCCAAACATATCATCAGCAGATGATTTGAGTCGCAGCTTTAACCTGTCTGTAATCTTAAGTCTCCACGTAGGCTCTTGTTTGTCAGCCTCAGTTTTGGCTGATGTAGCTAAACTGCTTGTAGATCTTCCTTTTTTCATGATGTCAAACATTTTGGTCACAGTAGGCAAGTCCTTCTCACTCTTCGCGTCCCCTGACCCCTCACTGTCCGTTTTGTGCCGCGCAGACTTTCTCCTGGAGAGCGTATCACATTCAATGAGTTTGTGTGAGCTGAAAAGTCTGCGACTCTCTAACTTTGGCGTGGAACTTCCCTCAGTACAACTTACTTCACTTTCTTCAGAGTTCCTCCGACTGGTCTTCACCACTTCTGGAACTTTCCCCTTGGACAGCCTTTCAGCAGCAGCGCTGCTGGCAAAGACAGGGAAGTCACTTTCACTGTCCGTCTCCATGGGACGCCCTTCGCTGATCAATTCGCTTCTTTCATCATCGGCATCTTCTCCCTTGCTTTCTGTCACTGACTGCACCTCAGGGCTCAGCATACTGGCATCTAAACCAGTCAGATACATCGTAGATGAAGTAGTTGAGTAATCTGAGGTGATGGAACTGACATCAGCTGCTAAAAACTCATTGTGTTTAATTTCAGGGCTGGCTACTTTTTTGCACGTGTATCTGTGCTGGGAAGCCTGGGAGGAAGTGCTTAGCATAGTGCCAGAGTCAGACACTGTCTCCTCAACCTGGGAAGAAGATTGTGACATAGGCATTTTTGGGCTATTCTTCTGCATGGTTTGCAGACAGTTGATATTTGATGATTTTGTACATTTTTCATCGTAAGGCAGTGAAGGTTCCTCTGTCAGGATATTTTCTTTCTTTAATGACTTCTTTTCATCCTTTACAACGTTCACATCTTTTTTACTGCTGTTCTCTTTTTCCTTCAGGACAAACATCCTTTGTTTTCTCCCTATCTCTCTCTCTCTTTCATATTCCCCTTTAGCCGTGTTCTCTTTTGCTGTGTCACCACGAGATTGTTCTGCAAGCTCCTTCTTGAAAAACACATTATCCAACTCATCCTCTGAGCTACTTGGTTGTGGTTTCTCTTTAGTTTTTTTCCGCTTGCGACTAGCTGCTGCAAAAATGGAGGACACAAGCAGTTCCTTGCTATACTGATCTTTTCCAGAACCCCAAGAACCCTGTTAAAAAAAGGGAGAGGGCATAATTAAAGTCAAAAAGCCTGAAACACTTTAAAAAACACATCCTAAGCTTCACAGTAGGAAGTGCATCTTCATTCAGGAAACATTTACATGCTCCTTCTGTAGCTGAAATGACGTTGCCCATTAAGTCAATTTCCTTCCTGAACATTATTCCACTTTCTATCTGAGTCCCTTCCACCTAGCCAAGACTGGTTTGTGTATATTACTATTTAGTTTTTGACTGACTAATAAAGCAGACCCCAGACCCCTTGAGAAGGTAAGAAAACCTTCTCAAGACTGGTTTGCAAGTGCTTCACAGATGCCTCACAATTCCTCCTCCTTTCAAGGTCTTACCTATTCAAAAAGGCTAATTGCCCCATTTTTCAGTTCATCTTTCACCTTTCAGAATGAGTTTGTAAATGGGTTTGTAAATGGTGGTACCAATTAATTACTGCCAGTAAAATGAATGTTACTCATAACTAGTTTAAGCGTAGAAAATTAAAAAATAAACTTCCTTATTTTAGAGGAACTTTTAAAATGGCACAGAAATAGAAGAAGTACAAGCCAAATTATTCCATTTTATGAATTAAAAACTATTTTCAATACTCTAACATTACCACCTTCAAAGCTATGCACCTTTCCTACTTAGAGCCTCACAGCTACAGGCACTCTGATGTGGTGTCCTGGAAATTGGGCTGCTTTGAGGAAACAGCTGAGCCACCAAACATCCTCACAGAGCAGCTGTGTTGGCATCTCCACAATGAACCAGAAAGATGCTCTGAGTCCTGTTCCCAGCTCCAGGGGGACATCAGTGCCACAGCTGGAATGCAGGCCAGCACAGAGCTGTGCCATGGCCTCACTGAGGTCAGCTGTGTGCTGCCTGTCAGCCTATGCTATGGACACCCACTGTGTTGTCAGAACTCCTGAACAGCCCAGGAGACAAAGGCTTGGCACATGAGGGACAAACCGCATGTGTCACATGAGGGCTTTGTCACTGAACTGGGGACTGAACAAACAGCCACGTTCCAGCCTTGTTCCCCTGCTTTGTGAGGAGTTTCTCCCAGGCACAGCAACACTTCTGAGGGAGAATGTGCAGAGCAACCTTTAACCACAGCCTTTGCCTTCCTCCTAGAGGAGGAGCTATCACCTCCTGAAGAACAGGCTGAATTCTAAGTATACTTTTCTCAGTGAAATAGAGAAACATAAATACTCTCTGTGAGTTAGTACTATGCCAACAACAGGGAGCATACTATATACATTTAGTACATTTTTTATATACATTTACCTCTACTAAATAAGATGCAAAACGGGGGTAAGGTAAGTGCCCACAACAGTGAGAGCTTGGAACAAAGCTGTTGCTGTGTGCAGCTGACTGCTTTGGTAGATGCAGCTAACTGTACACAAGTCCTTTTCTATTGTAACACTTCAAAAACAGGTTATGAGAAAACAGTACCACCACTTACTCAAGAAATTCTACATAAGCTTTATAGTACACCTGCATTATCAGTTATTTAATAAAGGAAGCATCTAACAGATTTCAGAAGCTTGTAACTATACGATACCAGAAAATTATGTTTACCTTAGATTTTGCTGAGTCACTAGTAGCTGAATCTGTGGAAAAATTCAAAAAAATTCTGCTCAGTTCTGTGCAACTTTTTAATAGTTGCTACAGACAATGCTGGACTTATGAAAAAGACAAGCACAGAACAAGATGTGAAGCAAATTAAAACCAGAACAGAGTGAATAGTCAGAGCTCACAAAGATGCAAGCTGCACCACAGAAAGCCACCGCCATGAAAGGATGCTGTGAATTGTAGGCAGAACCAGCTCAATGATAGGAATGGCAAAGGAGCCCTGTTCTTCAAAATAAAAAACAGAAATACTAATGTTTATTCGATGCTTTAGGTATACAGCCCCTGCAAAACCGCAGCTGAGAGACCTTTTCAGGATGGCACTGTGTACTCTCCTGAGATTCAGGATACACAAAGCAAAATTGGGGGTCTTTGTACAGTTGGCTCCCTAGGTACAAATCATGGTTCTTGTAGTCATACTCTTTTTGTGAGGTTTTAAAGGAATTAAGTCATATTTTCTGTGTAAATCCCCAATTATACATCTCTCTCCACCTCTTACTACATACAGGTAAAATTTTATTTTTAAATTGTCTAGATGTCAGCAGCTACCAGTTTTGTACTTTTCCACAAGAAGCGCTTTTATGAAATGAAAAATGGACACCATAGTTTCACTGTCTTGCAAAACCCAAGATTATACAATTATAAAGGGGGTAGGAAGGGGCTAGCACAATGACTAAAAAACATTAACTTGGGACTTTCTCCCTGGGAAGAAAGAGCTGAGCCCCCTGCCACACCCCTTTTTGACACATGGCTAATGCTTTATGACTAGAAAGACTGGTAGACCATACCATGCTATTTCTCCTCAGGGTCTGCTTCAGAGATAACAAGAAACAGCAGAAAAACTTTTAAAAAGTAGCATTGATCTGTTTAAAATACTCTTAAAAGAAAATTTACAGCACAGATCAACTTGGGTTTTTTTCCATTTACAAGAAACGGGGGTTTCTGCAGACAAGGCAGCTACAGTGTGGGCAACAGTCCTCCTTCTTCCTACAGTTCCAGTTGTCCATCAGTGACATCACAGAATCCACTAATGACATCACCGTGTGATAGACTCCTCCCACTTCGCCTGTTACAACATCAGGACAAAGTGACTGTTTCAGTAAGTGCTGAACAACCCTTTGAAAACTGAAACAAAAGCTAGAGACGCAGGGATAACATTCGTGGGATACAACATGCTGGGTTAGTGCAATAGTAGAGTGAAGGGAGGAAGGGAAAAAGTCACCAAAAAAGAGCCTGTAATGCTTATCCTTAGCCACAAAAGAGGATGGCATTTATAAACAGAAGGAAACCAGCTTTAGTACAAACATACTGCAACATACTAAAGTGTCCATTGACAAGAAAATATAACTCATTTTTTTTTGCATTCCTAACGTTGGCAAGGAGCAATATTAGTACACCACTGAAGATCAGTCTTTCTGCCATCACAACAAACCACTTTATAGCAGCGTATCTGCTTGACCTCACGATGATGATTGCATGGATACTGTGAATAAATAAAATACTATGTGCGAGCCTCATCTTTTCATGATTAAATTCCTGTTAGACAAAAAAAGTTTCAAATTGTATCATGCATGATTATCAACAATTCAAGTCTTTAAGAAATGTTAAATGATCTTTTGGAAAAAAGGAAAACATTTTATTAGTAAAAGAAAATAGGAAGAGAGAGTTACAGTGAGTTAACAGAGTAGTTATTCTAGCCTATGGATTAACACTGTCCAGGCAAGAGTTACCTGATACGTCTCCAGGAGATACTCCCGTTCTTCCAATGTTGGTGAGTAAATGATCTATGTTTGGCACTGGCTGAGATTCTACAGTGTTTTCCTCCTGAACTGCTGTCTACAGTTAATAAACAAAGATCTCTTCATCATCGTTTCACAAATAGTTCATTACGATTCAACAGCATTTAGAAAACTGCATTATTCACCTGAAGAACACGAGGAAAGCGTGTCCTATTTTCCTTTATGCTTTTAAAACAAATGCATGGCTTGCTTTTTAAAAAAAGAATAGAATTAATTACTACAAGGACTGGAAAGCTATAAAGGTGCTTCTGAAGAGCAAACCATACAGTGACATAGTAAAAAATATACAGGCGTTCTAGAGGCAGCAGAAGTAGATTCTAAACTAAGGCAGTTAGAATACAAGTATTTATGCCATAATACTTACAAGAGGTTCTTCAGCATCATCTTCTGTGAAAAACCAGTCATGCTAAAAGTTAAAATAAAAAAGGTGAAAACCCCACAGGAAATTTGAAACCCAAATGTGGCACAATCAAACAGACTTTACTAGAAGTGAGTTTGATGGATAAATACCAGACCCAAACTGGCCCAATGAGAGAAAAGCTGGTAGGTCTGCGCACGATCTTATTTTTTCAATAATGAAATGTATCCACTTACTTTTTGGATGAGTGTTTCTACAATTTTATATTGGTCTGGCATGTGGGTAACCATGTGTGTCATGTTATCATCAGATGTCCTCACAAGTGTTGGACCAAATACTATTGCCAGGTTTCTTGGTTCCATCTAAGAAATAAAATTATTTCCACATCATACATTTATAATGAGAAAATACAGTAATATGGGCTAAGTATATTAACACAACACTATTAAAATATATGAGAACCATTTAAAATAAGGACATGAAAGAGTTTTTTAAAAATACATTACTGACTCAGGTAGGATATTACACTACAACAAAACTCTCCTATATGCAGCTGCAATAAATACACCCAATGCTTCTGCAATTCAGAATTCCAACCTTCCTTAACCTACTGCAAGCAAATGGCTCCACAAGCACAGAAAACTCAAGAACCCAGACATATTCTTTATACTTTCAGGGGGATCTTTTCTTCTTTCCTTAAAGAAACACTGATGCTTGGAAACACTGATGCTTTCCGAATTTTTTGTTTTGTAAAAAGGCATTGATAGTTCCCAGTTTTTTTCCTGAAAACATTTATATGACACACACACAAAACTAAGCTGGTAGTCAAATACAGTATTATATCTACTGACAAAGACCCCATTCAATTTGCACCAACTTCAGAGGAGGTGGCAGAACAAACATCATGGACCCAAGACATCTATTTGTGAGACAGGCTCAGCATTGTGTGATCAGGTCACTACTTTAGAAGTGAATTAAGTATATGACTAATGTTATATCTGTGACAAATAATTTCAAAAAACAGCAGCAGAACTTACCTTCTATTTTTGCTTACTTCTTTTAAGTTAAGAGTTTACTGTTCTGGTATAGAATAGACCAGTAATATACAGAAAGCAAAGACTTTGTGCTTACCAGAATTAAGTTGCAAACATGACACAAGCCCCTAATGCTCTCTTAAACTTTGTCTTTTGACAAGTCACACAATTGTAACACCTCATTGATCTAGCCTTATATATTCAACAATATTAACAGTATTTAACATTTATACAGCCCAGCAAAACCATACAATGATGGAGAAGCTTCCTTTAGGCACTGCACTTAAAAATGACATTTACTATAATTTCCTTACAATATTGTCTGTAATTTCACTAAAGTTTATAATCTGTTGAATTTTTTTTAATGAATACACAAATACTTTTCTTTCATATTTAACTGGAAGGTATTATTTGCAGAACCTACCATATTCACCTGAAATGATCTTTTAAATTATTTAAGATGATTTAAATTATTTGGCCACAGGCTTTTCTATACACCATCAATTATATCAATTTTTTTCCTGTACCCTGCACATTGGTAGCCAAGCCACCATGTAATCTGCCCTGAGGTAAACATCCATAAGCACCCCCATAATATAAACAGCTTTGCACTCAGCTACCCCTCCCTGAGAGCTGAAAAAGGGGACACTATTATTAACATTTACTGAAGGACTACAGCATGCACAGGAGGAGTTAACACAAACCACCTATGGAAATTACAAGAAGTTATACTTAGTGGTGGAAGAAGATGCAGTAGTGATGAACTACCACCATTTATATTATCAATTTTCCTTCTTAAAATCAGCCAAACAGCATCTATAGGTTAATCACTCAAGTAACTACAGCAAGTCCTAGTCTTAAAAATCTCCCAAGCATCCAGAAGCCAGGCTTCAAAGAAAGCTGATGTGACAACCTCTGTCAGGAGGTTTATTCACCTGTGCCTTGCCCAGGCACAGTCTTACTGGGGTCTAGATTGGATTACAGGAAATTTACAGACTTGGGATAAATTTAGGATGCAAGGAGTTAAAAAGACTGACTACCAGTCTGAATGAACTTAATTCACACTAAACATGCATATTCTGCAGGAGTACTTAGCCTATTACAAAAGTTTTCTCCACATAACAACACTCCCTAATTTCATCTACAACAATAAATTATCACCTTAATTAGAAATGATCCTGCACAAAAATAATATTTAATGAGACAAACCAAAATGTGTTATATGTTTCTTTCTAATACCTTGTTTTTTTCTGAGTTCTCTGCTACTGTCTTCAGGTGTGCAGAAAGAAACTTGAGAGTCTCATAATGATGTTCAGGTAAATCATGAATCTGAAACAAACAATCACTATTCAGAACACTGAACATTTAACACTAATTTTGTAGTGCACCTACAACACAACTGATTTTAGTTTACCAGTCTCTTCAGTGTTTTCAGACGCTCAACAGGATCTTCTTTTCTATTGGCATCTATAAAATCTGCATATTTATCTGTTAAAAAACCAGAAATTATATATGAGATTTTAGATCTATAGATGTATGCATATAAACCCCCATCTGCCAGCCCCACTCCCCCCCTTGAACACTAGTAACATACATAAAAGAATGACCTCTGGAAGTCATAAATTAGCCCATTAGATTGTAAGTGTATGTTATATTTTGTATTACAGTAGGGGGAAAAAAAGACAGCTTTCACTGAATACTGCAATAGTAGAAATGAAAGTTTTACTCTTTTAGTTGCATATTCATAATCCCTTCACATCACAGAAATTATATTTACACCTCTCATTCCTAAGATGATCACCATGACTCCCTACTCTTTAGGAAAGACAACATTTAATGCAGAGTGGGGATGATTTCCCTAAATTTTCTCTCAAATCATCTGAATGTTGTAAGACAACTGTTCAAGTGCAATTCCTAAAGACAAAACTGTGGTGAAAACAACCCACCATTGGTGAAGAGGGGTTCTGGCAGCTTTCGGAAGAAGGATTTCAGCAAACTGCTGATCACGTTCAGGTCACGCCATTTCTATGTGTTTAAAAGAAAAGGTCAGACATGCTTTATATTTCTATGATCACAACACAACCAAAAGTTTTGGGGATTTTAATACTAAAATAGTCTGATTAAAGACTTACATCATCATGAACATCAATGTCAGTCATTCCTTTGTTGAGCTCTTCTTGCATACTTGAGATGGCAGCATTATTTCCAGGCACTCTGTAAATACCTGTGTACTCAAGACCTCTTTCTTCAACCAGTTTGCAGCATATATCAACAATCAGTGGAATATACTGAAAAAAAAAAGTTCTATAGATAAGTAAGTGATTTAAAAGGTATTTTACATTCCCAATGAAAGAAAAATTCTACTTCCATACTTTGTTGGTATGAGCTGGAGGGCAGTCATCAAGTCTAACACCAAATGTTCCAACAGCAGAAGGCTTCTTCTCAAATGTCTTCCTCATAATGCTTGGAATGCCCCTCCATGTGCCTTTGTCTTTTGGTGGGCTTGTCTCATCTTTTTGTTGTTAGGACAGTGGAAAAAAAAGAAAATAAAGAAGAAAAAGAAGAACATTTATGCCACAAAACTGACTGTAAATACAGGTAACAGATTTGCAAAGAGCAAGTGACACCTGCTGCGTTTTCAGCTTTCATCAGCCTGGCTTTATGCAACAACTCATTAAATATTAATCTGTCTTAAACACAACTTCTGCTCCTCTTCTGTGGTTCAAAAGATAAATCTGAACATACTCACACCCAAGACTTAGAAAAGCAAGGAGCTGGATGCTACTGTGGCATTTCATCATTCTAAGACTAAAAGTAGATAAACTACTAAATTTAAACTTGGTATTTATATAAACTACAAACATTTTTTAAAATTGAAATCTACATTTAGCATCACAACACTAAGTCTCCATGGAATCACACTGCTGCACGAAATACCCATCAGACTCTAGAGCCATGCTCACACTTGTGCAGACTTACTCATTCTTTCAGAAATTACCAGATTTTAGTCACTCCTAAATAATTCCAAACATTACTCACTTAAAATATTCTCTATGCAAAAATCAGATTAAAAGTTCAGTTTCTCTGTTTACCTCGCCTATAGAATTCTGTAACAAACTGCAATTCCCATTTATCTTGCACTGCAAGTCATCTAACACAGTAAGTACTTCTTTCTTATTTCTGGAGATATTCTTTCAGTAGATTTGAGATTTACCCAACATGTGCAATTTAGTTACATGCGTAGCTTTGCAGAAGCAAAGGGACATTTTTTGGCAACAAAAACCAGAATTCACTGATAGCTTAAATTCAAGACTGAATCACTCCGAAGTGGTTGATCAAAAGTGGTTGCTTATCCAGTTGTCTGAAATTGTACACAACATTTTTTAAACAACAGTATGATGTGAAGTACTATATGTCTACACACTATGTGGAACAAAAAGTAAAAAAAAAAGAAAAAGAGAAAAAAAAAGAGTAGATAGTGACATTATTTTATGGAACTCAAATACTGATTCAAGTTTGCAGCGCCAGCTCATCAGACTTTTTTAGAACTCAGGAGGCATTAATTTTGTTCTGGAAAAAATAGTACAAGTTCACTCCTGTGTTTTAAAAATTAAGACAAAAAATTTCTGTTCTATACTTTGGAAGTACTTTAGTGGAAAAATTTACCTTATCAGTTCCAAGTCAGCAGGAGACAGAAGTATGAATTACACATAAAATTATTGCCAAAGCTTGGCAAAATTTTGCTCTCAAGAAGCTTAACACCTGTGTTTATTACTGGTAGCCCTCCATGGAGCTGAAGGAAAAAATCCACAAAAATTTTTTGAGACAGGGCTAAAATAAAAGTTTCAGGATCTGATTAATTTAATTTAATCTGATTCAAGATTAAGTAGTTTCTATAAATGAGTGATTAAAGCTGCAGCTTAAAACCCCTGGGCTAATACTTGGTTTGCATATGTATATTCATAAATTCAAAAATACCTGAGAAGGGCACCTGGATGGCCTTACACTGGGGCAGAAGGGAACTAACGAAATACACAAAACATACAGACCTTTAGTGAGAAGCTTCCTTTCTGTCTCATCCTTAGGAGAATGTGGACTCTGAGTCCTCTGTTCTGCTTTAGTTCCAAGTAGAGTTTGTCTGATACTCAGACTCTGGCGAGGTGTTTTGGGAGATGGCTCTGTTTTGCTGCTTGAAGAACTGAACAAGAGAGACTACTTCAGTTGAAAGAAGCTAAATAAAAACTCTACAAAGACCACTGGCACCATATAATTCACCCACCTCATCATTGTACTGTACTCTTTAATCCTTCGACTAATTAGATCTCTACTAGTAACACCAGTATCCTAGAAAATAAATTGAGAAATACTTTATAATCTAATAAAATAGAAAAAAAAAATCCTTTCAGAATATGACTAACTCTTCTGGTAACCAAATAAGTATAGAATTCAACAATTCAGTCCACTTTAATAAAACCCAAACCCTCAACCAAACCAAACATCCAAAGAGGCAGTTCTTGAGAACAGTAAAGAAAAAACACTGAAAAACCACAAGGAAAATAAAAGTGAGTAATTACAAATCAAGTACTGGTATTTACAGGTTTTTTTTTTTACAGCAGTTTGATCTAATTAATACCTCTTAAACTGAAAGTAAGCTTAAACAGAAAAAATGCAAGTAAACGCATATTACTACTCAAAATAATCTAATCCTGTGTGCACACAGTTCAAGTATTAATTACAAGAAAACACAACACATTTTTAATTAAAATGCAAAAACTACAACTTCTGCTTTAAATATTATACAATCACCTCATCATTTAAGTTGCTGTTGTCTTGTATTGCTTTAATCCACGCTAACATATTATCTCTGTCCTCAGCCTGAAACAGATACTCGCGGTCTGATGTGGTGAGTCTGAATACATTTTTCCTCTTGGTTTCACAGTACGAGATGTCTATCAAGCAAGCATTGATGCTTATAGGTTGTTCTTCCTCAGAGAGAGTCACTTGTTCTTTTTTATCCTTGTACAAATAAAGGGAATGACCTCGAAGAACAACATACAGTTGCTTCCATGGCCGAATGCTCCCACCAACTCGCTGAAAAACAGCAACCAAGGTGTCAGATTGCTTAGCTGTTACAGTGCCCCTTTCTGGATTGCAAAACTACCTCCAGAAGTTTCACCAAGAAAAGCTATCCACCTGGCTGGCAAAAAGACTACACAAAGTGGGATTCACGAATTGCTCTCCATGAGAGGAGTGAATTGTTCCATAACCTGCCCTCCCAGACCACCCACTGAGTGTGAGTTCACAGGTGACAGCAGGTAAGAATGAGACCATTTCTGGTCCGCTATTTAGGGAACTCCTGCCCATGCCTTTTAAACTGCCTCCAAGTCAGAATGGCATTTTCGCACCAAGGAAATTCCAGACACTCAGCTTTCCTTAAGCATCAGTCTGTATTTGTGCAGAAGGTTAATTTGAACTCAACTCCGCAACATTCACAAAAATTACAACTGTTTTCATTATTAGGAAAGAGTGAAAAAAATGCAACTATACCTACCAAGGGACTGATTCCTATTATTTAATTAGTCATTAGAAACTAGTTTGCTTCAACAGATGCTTTGAAATGTAAAATTAAAACAGTCTGGAAAGCAATCTGTAGACAAAGCTGAGGAATTGACTGAAGTCAATTTCTAACAGATCTAAAATTTTTACATTCTTACTGATGATATTATTCCCTCCAAAAAAAAAACCTAAACAAGAAGGCTTGAAGTTTCTTAGCTTGTCACCAGTTTAGCATTTGTCCTAGGTTAAAAACCCAAACATGACAGGTACCTTTCCTTTGTCTGTAAAAAGCTGTCGAAAATGGAGCCACCCTTCTTTGGAGGCATCACCAAACACCTCTGAAGAAGAATCTTTTCGGGAACCAGAGTCTTCTGAAGATTTCTGGCTGTCTGGGACCTAGAGCAAACATCACAGAAAGAATCCCACAGTGTAATTCTACAGACATTGGACTACAGTTCCTATGTTCAAGATGTTTCTCACTTTAAAAATGTCCCCAGGTATATGGTCCCGGGAAAACAATTTCAGAAGTTTACACACAACAATAATGTAAACCTGCACATGCCTTACACATGCCAAGAATACTTTGAGAAACTTCAGAAATCTGAGACTCTCATTACTGAGTTTCACAAAAGGTCACCATATTTAATACGCCTTGTTTACAGAGATTGAGGAAAATGAAAATCAAGGACCATGTGATGGGTCCAGGGAAAAAGAGACCACGTTTACTTATATGATGCATGCATCAGCAATTTCATCAGTAGCAATTCCAATGAACTTCCTGTCTGTTTAGCACATCACTTCATTAAACAGACCTGTATAATTCAAACCATTTGTCACAGCAGTATGGGTAATGTTTAGGAGTTGCTATATATATACATATACCTACCTTAATCCCCTTTAAACTAGATACATGCTTAATGGATCTGTTGGAAGAAAAACGAATGTCAAAATGAGATTTTAAACACTTAAAAAAACAGATGTCCAAATTTACTAATTTTTCCATGAACTCACGATTTTCCCTCTTCTCTGTAGTCATCCAGTCCTTCATCATACGACTTTGATCTCTCCGTTTTTGTGGCAGGCTGGCTATCCAGGACACTAGGCCGGATGGATTCTACAAAGAAATAGAAATTTTTGAGTATGCAGGAACTTGAACTATATTTTTGCGATTTATTTCAAGCAATAAAGAGTTTACAATTTTCACTCCTGATCTCCAGAGTGTGAAAGGAAAAACGTTGCAAGAGAAAAAGAATGAAATCAACGCTCACCATGATCATGTGAAAGTTGTCGCCGAATTAAAGGGATTGGAGATGTAGGACTGGGAGGAACAGCTGTTATAGCTGGTGCTTGAGAAGCAGATGCAGAAATAACAGCAGAAGCAGGAATGTGTGCAATATCATGGTCAATACTAGGACTAGTCGGTTCATCTACAAAGGTAATATGCCATATATTAACATATTAAATGCATTAATCAAATGCTCAAATCAAATAGGTGCCTGAAGTTCTCATTACTGGGATATCAGATATCTTAAACATGAAGTCATTCTAACAAACAAAAGGGTCCAATTAATTCACACTGTCAAATGTACACTTTTTTTCATTAAGAGAAGCTTGTTTCATTTCATAGGGATGATAATTGTACATTAGAGATAAAGGCAAAAAAATCATCGATTTTGCTGTGTGCAAAAGAAACAGGAATTATTTGCTAGTCTCTCAATATTATTTGCAAGTAGAGAATTTTTGTTTGCATGCATAAGCAAAACCCACGCTCATTGTATCAGTAAGTTTGAACTCAAGAGACAGATATCCACAATAAAACAGGGGCAGTCTATCAAAAGCCACTTGGTTTAAAGAGTGTTCAAATAAAACAGCCAAGTTACAAGCAAACAAAAAAGCATTTTAAACAGCTGTCTAGCATTCAAAGAACCAATCCCCCCATCCTCAATACATTCAAATAAAGAAGCATGAACTTAGACCTTTAAAAGATGGGACTACTACATACCAATCAGTTCTTCCACTAATTGTTCATAGAAACGACTGCATGCCATACATGCCCAGCACCTCTCAGTCTCAACAGCCACAAGGGTCATCATGAAAGATTCCAAAAAGCTTTAAATATTCTGGCATTTAACATGTTTCTTACAAGATGGAAGGAGCCAAAAGATGCATTTTCCATAATTTTGAGAAAAGAGCCATAACATCTTCTAGAGCACATTGCTAGCACTAAAAAAATCATTCTACTTCACTCTCTGGTAGAGGAAGGAATGGAAAAGAAAAAAAATCACGAGCAGGGGCTGAACTGTACTGCTGTAATGAATATGAATGTACTCTAGGTGCTAAGAATTGTAATATGCAGAGCTACTGAAAAGCCTATTGAAACCAATGAACACTCACAGACAGAGGTTTATTCTTTGCTTTGTGCGAACACAACTGCGTGTGCTGCATTGTGCTGTTCCAACAGTCACTAACAGTTCTGTTAAGGCAGCACTTGTACCATCAAAATTCGGCAATGTACATTTGGAACAAGGCAATAAACAAAGTACAGGACAGTTGAGCAGTAACATGCCTCTAAATTGTCTGGGGTGAAAAAGACAGTAACATTTGAAGTTAAAAAACATATCCCAAAAAACCCAGCTGCAACTAGAAACATTAATAAAAAGGAAAAGCAACAGAATTCACACTGAACCCTGACACTACAATTTAAAAAATTTCCATGTTCTATTTGCATCCAAAGTGATAAATTAGAAACATTTACAGATGACTTCACAACAGCAACTAGGACACAGGAAAAAGCTCAGCTATACTTCAATTTCAAACCTACAACAGGTTAATTTCCTACTTTTTTTTAATCTGCTGAGCTGCCCTGAAACTAACATTGACTAAGGAATATAATCACTCACTGTGCAATTGATTGAGTTATATCACGCAGACTGAAAGTGCTCAGGTTAAAGTTATTTATGTCAACAGACATATCTCAAATGTCATAGTCTCTCCTCCCAAAAGTTATAAAAACACTAGCACTTGAAATAGATCTGTGCGAGCTGTGAACACAAACATGTCTGGCCACACTACAGCATTTCCCACAACACTTAAATCCAAGAATTCAGATGAGGAGGAACAGTTTGTAAGTTCCTGAAAGCAATAATAATTATTCAAATCATTATTACTTCATAGTGGATCTAATTCCCAGATGAATCAAAATTGAAGTTGTTTTAGAAATAGGCCGACTTTAGAGGAACTGCAAATGACATTGGTATAGGAGATGCATAACTATTCAGCCCCCGAAGAGGCTGAAGGTCAGCCAGCAAGCTTTTATGTAATATAAAGCAATGATGGAGTAAATCATGGCATACACCACAGGAGTTTCTGCCTATTAATTTAATGTACTAGCAAATGCCACTGCTGCTGTCCAGTAAGACACAAAATCCAAACTACATATATTCCTTGTATTTTGATCTTTCTTTCAAGTGCTTGCAATATTTGTTAACCTGCTCAGTTTCCTTGACTGACATATTTGCACCCCAAAACTCCTCACACAGCATGTGAATGGATGTGTTCAGCTCACTCATCAATGAAATTACTGTGTCCAAAATGCAGTGAAGTGCACAGAACAAACAAGCCAGAAGAAAAACCACACAAAATAATTCTCTTTCAGTTTGCTACCTCAAATTACTGGCATCTCTTTAAATGTTTGCAACAAAAAGGTCAGAGACTCCATGGAAAAGATTATTCTGGGAGGTACTGAAAAGCACCTGGAGGACAATGCAGTCACTGGTTGGAGCCAGCACAGGTTCATGAAGCAAAATCCTGCTTGTCAAACCTGATTTCCTTCTCTACAACCCACTGATCTAGGAAAGCCAGCAGATGAAGCCTTTTGGACTTCAGCAAAGCTTTTGATACTGTCTCTCCCAGTGTCCTTCTGGAGAAAGCATCCAGCTCACAGCTGGACAGCCCTGTTACACAATGGGTGACCAACTGGATCATGGGCACAAAGGGTTACAGTGAATGGGGTGACCTCAGACTGGTGACCTGCCACCGCTGGGGTTCCACAAGGATCCACTCTCAGCCCAGTTCTCGTCCACATCTTCATTTTAATCACCTGGACACAGGACTCAAAGCAATACTATGGAAGTTTGCTAACAATATTAAATTGTCAACTCCTGTCAAGGGCAGAGAGGCCACTGACAAGTTAGAAGGCTGAGCAACCATATAAAGTTCAAAAGGGCAAGTGCCAGATTCTGCACCTGGGATGGGACAGCCCTGGTTGTGTGTAGAGACCGGGCAATGAGAGGCTGGAGAGCACAGCCATGGAAAGGGACCTGGGGGTCCTGGTCCATGGCACGTTGAACCTGAGCCAGCAGTGCCCTGGCAGCCAGGAGGACCAACCCTGTCCTGGGGGGCATCAGGCACAGCATGGCCAGCAGGGCAAGGGAGGGGATTGTCCTGCTCTGCTCTGCACTGGGGCAGCCTCTCCTCGAGTGCTGGGGGCAGTTCTGGGTGCCACAGTATAAGAAAGAGATTAAACTGTTGGAGAGCATCCAAAGGAGGGCCACAAGGATGGTAAAGGGTCTGGAGGGGGGCTGTCTGAGGTCCCTTGGTCTGTTGAGCCTGGAGAACGGGAGGCTGAGGAGACATCTCATTGTGGCCTTCAACATCCTCACAAGGAGAAGAGGGGCAAACACTGATCTCTCCTTCACTCTTGTGACCACTGACAGGACTCAAAGAAACAGCATAAAGCTGAGTCAGGAGAGGTTTAGGTGGGATATCTGGAAAAGATTCTTCATTCAGAGGATTGCTGGGCACTGGAACAGCTCCCCAGGGAAGTGTTAACAGCACAAAGCCTGACTGAGTTCAGGAAGGGTTTGGACAATGCTCTTGGGCTCATGGTGTGATCCTTGGGGTGTCTTGCACAAGGCCAGGAGTTAGATTCTATTATTCCAGCACTACTTTATGCTATACTTTTCAACCACAATCTGTTCTGCATTATTATCTATGAAGTGACACAAGAGACTGGCCATCAGAGCCAGGCCAGCACAGTGATAGAGCATCCCTGGCCAAGAGGGGATGTCACTTGTCACTTGTGTTTGCACGAGAGTGGAACTGGTCAACAGTTGCAACTAATGATTTTCAGGAAGAGCCCTTCAACACAAAAATATTTATGGGGGTAAGACACTGAAAACTTGTAATACAACACAGCTCCAACCACAACTGACTGATCCTCTAGCTAAGGCACAAAAAATCTGTGCATCAAAGTAGGCTTGTATTGCCATGCAGCTGGAGACTGGGGACCTACAAAGATAGAGACACACAATGTTGGTGAGGTGAAAAAAACCCGATAGAGACAAGTTTGATATAGAATGGGTTCAGAGGCAGAACCAGATTTCAAAACTGAGAATTTCATGGGCAAGAAAGCATGACTAACAGGACATACTATCCCCATTATGTGAATGAATAATTAAGTATCAACCAATTTATCAACTATTCAAAGAAACAGACACAAAATCACTGAAAATAAAGCACAGATCCATATTATAACCTATTAAACTGCTACAATACAATTTTATCATGATTACTATAGCATTTCATGTGTTTGTTTATCCCATCTCCTGAACAGTGCCTTAAGCATTAAGGTTTGAAAGGAATGACTGAACACAAAAGGGGGCACATTTTGAGAACCTCAAATGTAAGTTAAATGAATCACAGAATTATTCAGGTGGAAGCAAGCCTTGGAAGGTCTCTTAGGCTCAAATTCTCCACAAGGCAGTGTTAATGCTGAATTCAGACCATGTTGGTGAGGGCTCTTACCCAACAAGTACCAAACAGAGGGGGAGATCTCCCTCAATATTCTGGTTGTGTTCTTTCTTACTGATACAGATCAAGAGAGTCTAAGACTAGTGTTGCCAAACTTAATAAGCATATCCTAGCTCCTCTCAAGGTCATGAACATTAAACAAGATGGCCATGAGGAACATTACTTGTAACCAGCCTTCAGGCAGAACATGAATACTTAGGCACTACCTTCAGATGCATTTCAGTGGGTTGCATGGACAGGTATGGGCTGAGCTGCACTGGAGCTGTCTTAAGAATACCCTCTTTATCCAAGCTGGTAGTGATTGTGGGGTTTGCTTTTGTATGTTGTTGAGCTTTGGCTGGTTGGTGGTTTCTTTTCTGTTTGTGGTGGTGGGAAAGCAAGGGAGAGAGGTATTTAAGGAAACTGTTTAGTTAACTGAATCATACACACATGGGAAACAAATTCACAGAGACTTTAGTACAGCCACCAGCAGGGATGCTTTAATAGGGATTATTCACAGAGAAAGGTGATTCCTCCTCCAATCCATACAGATTCAGTTTGCCAAAGCTTTTCTTCACTGGTAATAAAAAATTACTGGAAAAAAACCTAGCTTCCCAAGGCTAAAGTCATTCTCCACATTCCCCTTCAGGCATGGCAGTCTTGCAAGCAATATTTCAACACCTCAGAAGGCCTTAAGAAGGAACTGTGTTATTTAGTAAATGTTTTGCAGACCACATTACTATTTAAAACACGAATTGGGCATCTCAATTTAAACAAACAATGTGAATATGTGGCCACAAAGCTTAATTCAACAAGTATGTATTTTATCAAAGACTATTCAGCTGATATAAAGATTCAGATCATAAAAATGTAACAGCTGTGTAGTAATACACACTTAAAAACAGCTTTACATGTCCCATGAAGAGTGTTAAGACAGCATGCACTCCCAGAAACAAAAAAAAATTATCCAACATACAATTTCCCAAAAATTCCTTTTGTTGAATGCATTGAAGGAGATAAATGTCTTTTAATATTAGTGGCTTTCTGACAACTATACCAAATTCTTGGATTAGGTATTTGTTTATAGATGCTCCTGTAGTATTTAATGTAATTTTGGTTACTCAGATCTTGTGTAAATGTATCAGTGATCCATTGTAAAAAGCCCAGCCTTCCACAGAAAGCTAGAGGTAGCTCGTGCTGCTGTCTGCAAAGCAAAGGGCTAAAAGAGTCATTAAAAACATTATTTTCATTCAACTGAGCCACAGATGTCAAGGTTCCTTATAGACTCAGATGGCATCTACCTGACAGCCATAACAGTAAGTATTTTCATAATTGCCTCTCTAGTTCTTCAACAGTTCACTCGAACAACAGTCTATGGCTCTGGGATGCAATTTAAGAATGAATCTTACATGTCAAATTAATTTGCTTATGCAACAAAAGAAGGAACAAACTATCAAGTACTCATTAGTAGAATTAAATAAACCCTAATCTTCTCTTTATGGAAGGACTGACGGGATGTGCCAGTGACCCTGCAGCAGGACTGACTTTGGAGGCACTGCCTTAGTGAATTTCAGCCCTTTATCAAACAACCATTTTGCACTCCACATCCTTGGCCTGTCCAAGTACTCCACAGTACATGATACCATGACAGGCTCTGCATCTTCACTATGCACCAACAATACCTTACTCTGAAGTATTCTTCCTAAATGCAGTAGAAAAAAGGTTTAAATTCTTGCCCTATGTCTAATACACCTTCTGTGCCTCTCGGATTAGATTCAGTCCAGCTTGCTACAGGCAGCACCTCCTTTAAAGTACAGCTGTGTGCACCCATGTCCCTTCCTTACACTCAGCAGCAGGCAGGACAAAAGCACAGAGAAAAGGCTGCTGAGGCACAAGTGAAGCAAGGGACAGCAGAGCAGGGGGACAGAGACTGCAGGGAAGTGGCACCAGTGAGGAGAATGAGGAAAGGAAGGACAGAGCATGGACAAGATAACAGAGGTTAGGAAAAAGATCCTCATTCATATAGGCAAGGAAGTAAAAAAAAAGTCTGTCTCCAAGAAACCCCAGAAGAAGCTGCCAGTAAGGTAAACACAGACACACTAATGTGGCTGCTTTTCTTAAAAGCCTGTCAGGAAGACAATTAAATAAAAATACCATGTATACAATTTCAGCAGTAGTGAGAAGGCCGGAAACAACCAACAAACACAAACAAATTGTTGAATCAAAAGTAACTACATGGAATTAACTCTGTTATCATACAAGATAACACAAAGGACTAATAAATTCCCCACAGCAGTGACTTCTTGTTTTAAATCCTGCAGTAAAAACTGCTGCATCTTATAATTCAGTCTGCAAGGGTAAAAGCTCCCTTATGTATTGACTTCCAAGGCTTTAATACCTGATTTGGAAAAAAGATAACTCTATTGTCCAGATTCCTCATGACCTGTCACTTCATTTTTTTCAAAAAAGAATCTTGAAAAATATTTTTCTTTGCTAGTTTTTAAGTACTTCCAGCACTAATTGTCTTTACAAAGAACTTCTTCATATATCTACTTCATGGAATTATCCGCATGTGGCCAAAAGAACAGAATGGAAACATGTCTGCATGCTGAGCACATTCATGGCTAAAAGCCCCAGAAACACATGACTGGAACAAGATTCCTGAATCATCAAATCCAGTCCTCTGCTAATGCACTCATGTAAATAGTATGTTTGTGACACTGACTATGTTTCACACAGAAAAGGCTTCCCAAGGTTATTCTTCATGTCAGACTATGGTGAAAACTGTATCTAGGGAGGTCTATTGTTTATTTCAGTGTCAAACAAAAGTTTAACTATCCGTCTACACAAAGCAATTCTAAAGGTTCCTGCTTGCCATATTACCCCATCACACCAAAAAGTACAATTCTCAGTATATTTTTTATAGCCAAGAACCCTGACAGCATTCCCTTACTACCTGCAATTTTGAAGTTATAATGATACACCGAGGATGATGTATGCTTTGAAAATATTACTATCAAGCAAATCTGATGCTTCAACTCAATTATGGAATGTTAGGAATTATTGCTCCCAATTTGAAGTTTTAATTTAAAAAATATTTTTGAGTTACAGAAGCATTTAAATGGTATTTAAAAAACTAATTTGTAATTTTGCATTTTGGCCGCTATTCTTCAGAATACCACAATGATTTAAAAACTGTTCTTTGGATAAGAAACACTGAAATGTTCAGCCTGGAGCAACAGTTATTGGCAGGCCACACTGTAAAACCCTAGAAAAAAAAATACAAGACTGATGCTTATCTTAGAAACACTGATGACATGTTAAAAGCTGTTCCAATGCTATCATGATAATAATGGAAGAAGCAGCCCTCAGAAATGAACATTTGTCAGCCCTAATCTCTACTGCAATTACACTTCTATTTTCATAATTTGGAATAGCTAGGCAATAACTTGTAGAAAAGAAAATTATCACAAAAGCTGAAGATTTTAATTTTCATCTTGACTGCTAGTAGTTTTGCCTGAAAACACAGCATATCAGCCATCAGTATCCAGCCACCATTTGCCCTAAAGAAATCCACACATTTTGAGTTGATGAACCACAACCTCTGCTGGAGAAGTCCAAGGTTTTTAGTTTCTCCCTCCTCATAAGGAGAAAACAGAATGAGTACATTCTTTCAAGTACTTCCTTTCTGCTTATGAAATGTTTCTGCTTGCTTCCCCTAACTTTGTCTATTCCTACCAGCATAACCTTTTTTCATAGCATGTTGTGCAACCATATCAATTTATTTTCTTATTTCAATTGTATTCAATTGCATTCAATGTATTCACATAGTCATCTTCCAAACCTCAGCAGCCTGCAGAGAGAGGCACAAAGATGTAGGGGGAGGATAGGGAAAGTATGGCACATAAAATCACATAGGTGATTCAGAATGTTTCAACTCCTAATTCCTTAGTTAATATACTTTAAGAAAATATACAGTAACAACAACAAGAACAACATTAAAAAAAAAAGCAAAATAAAAACAGGGTTGAGCAGAACTCACTGGAAGCGAGGTAAATTTACCCTATCTGCTAATCAGCATGTACCCAAGTACTTTTATTTATGACATGTTTGTAAAAAAACCGGTCATGAAATAAAAAAAAAACAAACAAAAAAACCCAAAAAACCCTCAACAAAACAAAACCACTAACAAACACCACAAAAACAAAACAACAAACCAAAACCCCAGGCAAAAACAAACAAACAAAAAAAAACCAAACAAAAAAAAAAACCACCAAAAAACCCAAAACACCAACCAACCAAAAAAACAAACACAAAAACCAAAACCCCCTCCCAAACCCCCAACTTTTTGGTTTTGAAAATTAGCATGAAGATTAGCTTTTAAAGCACGGTGAACAGCAGAGTGTGTCTGATTACCAGCACAGAAATTGCTGTGGGGTTTGCCTGCACTAAGGGTAGAAGAAATAGAGGGATTTATTGGGGATTTATTGTAAAGGTGGTGAGGGACTGCAACAGGTTCCCCAGAGAAGCTGTGGATGCCCCATTCCTGCAAGTGTTCAAGGCCAGTTTGAAGGAGGTTCTGAGCAACCTATTGGAAGGTGTTTCCACTGATGGCAGGGGGTTGGAACCAGATGGTCTTTAGGGACCCTTGCAACCCACACTGTGAATTTAGTCAATGGAAGACACATTTTAGGAAAACACAGACACACACTAAGGGAATAAATACCATGCAGTTTCAACTGTGAAATCCCTGGCAAATCTTTTTTTAAATCAATACAGGGGATTGGATACAAATTTTACTGTAACATAACAAAATTTTACTAAGACAAAACTTTACTGTAATACAGAAGAGAACAGAGAAATTTATGGTACACTTAAAATCACATTTGCCTCAGAGATACTGTAAAGCACAAATAGTGGGAGAATAGAAAGTACCAACATTAAGTATCACATATCCTCATTCTGTTCCTATACCTTTCCTAACATAGGAGTTTCAGTCAGGGGGAGAACACTCATCTAATTCTTTACAAATTTTTTCAAAGTCTGGTCAGATATTTTTATCTGGCTAATTTTCCCTCAGTTATCCACAAATTAATAGTAGAATGAAGCCACCTACAATTTTTCTAGGGTAAGGATGTGCTAAATATTTTCAAAATGGGATCGCACCTTTGAGGAAAAATCTTTGTACTTACGCAATGCTACTGTACGCCTAAGGAAAAACTCTATAATAGGATGGCTATGAACTTGATTTTATTTTAAAATAATTTTGAACTTCAAGATGATATTTAGGCTAAGCTTTTAAAACATATCCATTTAAAATTAATTTTCATGTGACAGGCCTCTGCAAAGCTGGAAAGAACATCCACCCAGTAGTAATGGCCAAAGCATTAAGCTGGCCTAACAGCTACACATGCTGCAGTCAGGTTAAGTATTGAAGCAGCACCCCCATTTCTCTTCTGTGAGCAGTTCATTCAACTGAATATGGGAGTTGGATTAACCTCTTTTACATTTGTTTCTACTCTACACTAAGTACTGTAAGAAGGAAAAAATATTTTCAACCTTGCCGCAAATCTCAGACATGCATACTACACATTTATGTCTATGAAATGTATTAAAATAACCATATTCTGAATCAACATTTTCTCAACAGTTACAAAACTCAAAATGGTTTGGGTTGGAAGGGACCCAAGCCCCCTGCTGTGGGCAGGAACACCTTCCACTAGACCAGGCTGCTCAGAGACCTACCCAACCAGACCTTAAATACTTCCAAGACTAGGGCATGCACAGCTTCTCTGGGCAACCTGTTTCAGTGTTTCGCAACACTCACAGTAAAGAACTTCCTCCGAATATTTTATCAATTTAAATAATCCACTGCCCTTTGTCTTTTCACTACACATTCTTGCAAAAAGTTTCTCTCCATCTTTCTTGTAGGCTCACTTCAGGACAAAGGTCACAATTACAGCACCCTAAAGCCTTCTCTTCTCCAGGCTGTACAATCCCAATTCTCTCAGCCTTTCCTCATAGGAAAGGTGCTTCATCTCTCTAATAAATTTGGTCCTCCTCTGAATTTGCTCCAACAGGTCCACACCTTCCCTGCTAGGCACCCCAGAGCTGGAAGCAGCACTGCAGGTGGGGTCTCACCAGAGCAGAGCAGAGGGGCAGAATCCCCTCCCTTTACCAGCTGCCCAGGCTGCTTTTGATGCAGCCCAGTGCAGGTTTGGCTCTCTGGGCTGTAAGTGCCCATGGCTGGGTCATGTCCAGCCTCTCTCCCACCAGCACCCCCAAGCCCCTCTGGGCAGGGCTGCTCTCACTCTCTCCATTCCCCAGCCTGGGTTGATACCAGGGGTTGCCCTGACTCAGGGCACCTTGCATTGGTCTTGTTAAACCACATCAGATTCCCATGTGCCCACTTCTCGAGCTGTCCAGGTCCCGCTGGATGGCATCCCATCCTTCAGGTGTGGCAACAGCACCTCTCAAGCTTGGTGTCATCAGTAAATCTGCCAAGGTGCACTCAACCCCACTGTCCACGTCATCAATGAAGATATTTAATAACCCTGGTCCCAGTAAGGGCCCCTGAGAGACATCACTCGTCATCCACGTCTATCAGGATGTTTAGCAGCATTCTACTTTCCATTCCAGTGAATATTAACTCATCCAAAAATTACCCAGTAGGCCAGAAAATTATCATTTGCTGTCCTCTAGCACAGAAATCATGCAAAAATTGCAAGTCTGAAAAATGCACATTAAACACCACAATTGCTAATATAGTCACTGATAGAGAAAATGGTATTTTTATTAGTCTAGAGAACAGGTGAGACCTTTTCTGGGTAAAAACAGTAGACTGTCACTAGACTAACTTGTATAGTTAGAAACAATAAAGAGCATTTTAAGAACATAGCTTTTCTCTGGACCTGAAATAGAAAGAGAAGCTTTCTGAGAACCACAATATCCTGCATTTAGTAGCACATGGAAAGTACCAAAGCGTGCAATACCATTGCATGTTTATCTGTAAAGCTGGCAGCTCCATCATCCCCCAAGAACATGTGCTTACCTGAAGAGTCTGAATACACAATATTTTCCCTAATTTTTTCAAATAAATCCATTTCTCCCATAAAACAGATACCTACTAGGTTTGGTGTGAACAGATCTCTCATTTCTATTAATAAATTACACCCATGTTAATAAATTACACTCAAAATTTAAATCTTCCTGCTTCTGAACTACCTTTTTGAAAAGACTAGTGTCAAAAGGCAGTTATTCAGTAACCCACCATCATCCCTGTAAGAATCTGCTGTAAGGAAGCTCAACAGAAACTCTGCTTGGATTTCCATTTGTGGTGCAGGGCAGTGTACTACTTTTATCCAGAGCTAAAATCAACCTGATGTTGTGCTGTTCTCAGAAGTGGGTAGTCACAAAACACTGCTGCAAAAGCCAACTGTTCCTGGCTGAATTTCTACTAAAATACAGCCCTGGCCATATCTACTACTTTTAATAAGCAGAAAGTGGTGATAAAAATAGACACATCACAAATATTTTAAACACCACACATATTTTAAAAGGTAGCAATCTGTGACCTTGGAAGATATTTGTTACCCTCGCCCAAATTTACATTTTTACACTACTCCAAGTATCTACTGTACAAGTAACTTCAGTAAGTGTATTAAATTAGTTCTATCCAATAAAACCTAAGAATGCAAAAAATCCTACTATATGGATATAAGCATAAGGGAAATAAAGCCATTTGCCACACTCCAAGGTATGTGCTCATTCAAAGTAAGATCCTTCTCAATAATCAGAGAAGGAAAAAAAAACCCAAAACCCAAAAGAAAACCCTAAACCAAAATTCCCAGTGATTTTCCATCTGAAGAGTTAAATAAGTCTTTAACTGAATTTCAAAGCAGATCTAGGGTTTTATCTGTCTGATTAAGTACAGCTTTTAACAAGTGAAGTTGTAATTAGGCATAATGATAGCAAAACAAGCAAAGTTAGAATAATGCATATAAACTCTAACATAAGAAGTGGTCTACTTCCATAATATCTCATGCTCCATCTATTCAGAGAGAATATTCATTATTTCCTATTTGTTATTCCCTCAAGGCGCTGGAGCTGGGGTAGAAACTTTCCACAGCCCCTGTACTGGCACAGGAATTTCTTGCTAGGAAGACTGCCACAAGGACCATGCTGACTCAGATAGTGCCCAGGCTCTAGAAGCATCAGGTTTCAGTATTTCTGGAACATTCAGGAGGTTTCATTCCAAGAGGCTTATAAGAATTCAATCCCATGTGGTGTTATGCCAAGAGGCTGCAATGGAGAGTTACAATTTTGTTCCTTCTGAACTGTTCAGCTGCTACCAAATACAGTTCAACTGACATGTTTAAGGCTTCTTTGAACTTTAATCAACACATGTCTCTAAAATATGGAAGCAAGTCACACAAATAAAGTTCATGGGAGATCTTTGACAAAACCAAGAAAGGAGATTGTGAACAAAAGGCTGGGCTTGATGTTACCAATCTTGATCTGACTTTAACATGACATTTCAACTGTATGGGATTAAAATACTTCCAGCAAACACAGAATGTTTGTCAGGAGCCCAACACTGACGATTTTAGGCAGAATATTGAAAAATCCTACACTAAGATCAGTTACATGCCTCACACACTTTGCTAATCCTTAAAGAAAGATTGGCTGGGTCTGAAGAAGAATCTAAAATTACACTGATGCATCCAGTAGTAACAAGAATGAAAAAGATCTATACAACTCCCATTCAAAATGAAAAACCCAACAAAAGTAGTATCTGCTAGCTAAGAAAGTACTTTTTAATGTCTTACCAGTATTTTGTCAAAAGAACAGAATTATTGTATCTTTTGTATGATTTCCATTTTCTGATGAACACAAAGCTTCTTCACTGTTTTTTGGTTATTCACTTCCAACTAGTAGAGGATATTATACATAATGATAGGGGGAAAAATCACTGCTTCAGATCCCCAACAGAAGACAATTATGCTAAGACACTGTATCTGTAATTCCCTTAACCTCATGTGTAAAAAAAAAAAGTATCATTAAAAAGAGTTGTTTTTCACACAGATGAGACTGAGAATAAAAATTCCGTATTCAGTACTTTCTAAATACTTCCTACACTAAATTCAAGAGCACAGAGTCAGTTATAAATCAACTCCTGTGGAAAATGATGCACAGACATCCAGACTACAAAGGATTAAACCAGCCACAACAAAAGAAAATCCAACCCAACAACAACAGCAGGACAAAGACAACAGAGGCATTGACTGCTTGGATAGAACAGAAATGCTCTGCCACTTTAACTCTCTCTTCAGCAGAAGACACTAATTCATCACATATCCAACATCCAATATAATTATTTTTTTCTACTATATCCAATCCTTCCTTTTCTTCTTCACTGCCCTTCCCAGAAACTCCCTGTAATTCCAAGCCTGTTTGTGTCACAGCACACAAGCAAGTAATTTTGCCTTCTCAGATTCTGCTTCCACAAACCCTTTCATTCATATCCACATTAGCATCTTTACTTGCAAATCCACTTCTTTTTATTGCTATCCCTTCACCTGAAACAGCTTTCATCTATTCCCCATCTGTCTCAGAAGGCTTTCACCATACCTATTCAGCTGAAAAACGTCTTTTTTCCCCACAAATCACTCTTACATGGATTTGCATCATATTCTTTCTGTACTGTATTCCAAGTATGTCTTTTTTACTAGAGAAGTACAAGTATTTGAAAGGTGCTGCAAATGCCAGTTGTCCACATATGTAACATCACAACATTATGTGAAGTGACAACCAGATGGAGTTATGTAACACAGATTTACCCAGAGGGTAAAGAAAACTCTAAAAAATACTACATCACTGCAGGCTTTTTTACACTCATTCTCCAGGACCCTCAAACAAAACAGAATATTATTTTCTCCATCGAAAAATATTTTTCCTTTTACCAATCCAAAGTTATTTTAGATGAGAAAAATCTCCCATGCCTCTCAACCTCAGGGTTTATAGGAATAGCAGTCAACTACCTGGCATCTTGTTTTTCATCACCTTTAGGAGAGAAAATCATTTGATGTACACTGAAATAATTTAACTCACCAATAAATGGAATTGAAGCCAAAGAGTCACCAGGTGGGCTGGAACTCGATGCTTTCCTTTCCTCTATTCTTTTTATATGGACTTCTCTCCGAGCATCATTAGGTAACCAACAGGTAGTGTCTGAGGCTGCCTCTTGGTCATTTACAGCAAGAATGTAGGACTGATGCCTCAAAGGCTGGGGAGTTTGGTGGCCAGAAGGTGATTTGTCCCGCATGACCACTGTGTCTTTGTCATTTCCCTGAACATCCATTTGCAGACTTTCAGACTCACGAACATCTTCCCTTTCAATACCATGAATCTTTTGTCTGATGGAACCATCTACGTTGTCAGAGGTAGTTAAACACTCACTTGTTGGCTGAACAAGTTTGGCAGAAGATGGAGCCAGAGAGGAGGGCTGGATGGTTTTACCAGTTTCTGTTTTGTGATCTGGAGCAACTTGCAGCTCGGGTCCTTGACTGTTGGTTTAACAGACTGCTTTGATGCGAGTGATTTACTGTTCTTTGGTCTTTGCTGGCAATAGCATCCAGGCCCTGGTTAAGGGGAATCGATGGTTTTGCTGCATAGGGAGCGGAGTTCTTCAGAGAGCTACTTTTAGAACTTCTGGCTGGTGTGAGACACAACCTCTCTTGTGAAACACCTGCAGATTTTGAAACTCCCCCAGGAGTTTGCGAATCACGAGAAGGCTGTAACATTTTGATATCTGGTGAAACTTTCTGAAAGTGAGAACCAGGCAGAGAAGCTCTACTACCTGTTCTCCTGTTATCTGAAATATAAGTATTTGGAGCAATAGGAAAATTTTGACCTCGAAGGGACATATGAAATGCATGTTGTCTAGATCTGTCATAAATACCTCGCCGATCATCTTGTTCAGTAAACCCTGTCCATTTGTAAGTCTTTCTCCTATCTCCATTTGCATCTGCAATCATATTCTCAGAATGAAAATTTTCTAGCACTTCACCCTGTTTGCTGAGATAATCCCATGACCGAGCCCTGTGATTTCTAGCATTGGATGAAGGTGCAGATAGAGTATCTTGTGAAGCACTTCGTGGCCATTCTTTCATCAGCACGGGCTCTTCAAGCCTTTCCTGGGATACACTTCTCTGCCGGATCTGGACAGACTGCGGAACCCTGTCGTGCGAGGTGCTCCTGCGCCGTACCTGAGAAGCAGTGCGACTTGGCACCACCTGATTATACTCAGCTGTGCTCTGAGAAGCTGCCCTTAAGCTGTCTAACCTTTCCTGTATTGTTCTGGAGCCATACATGTGCATGCGCCTGTTATCAATGTACTCCTTGTAAGTTTTGTAGGTCTTCCAGTCTATGTGCTGGTGGGAGGTTGGAGAACTGTAGTGATTAGTAGAGACTGAGGGCGAGTCTGTGGCTTGAGTAGAAGGTCTAGTGTTTGGGATGCCTTCTGGACATACTACATAATTTGAAGCTTTACTTACTGTTACAGTTGTATCAACTGGTCTTGTTATTGGAGTCTGAGGAAGTACAATGGCAGTGGACACTAAAGATGGTGGTGATGTGGTGGTCCATGCTTTTAGACCAGTTTGATCTTTCACACCATATCTTACTTCCTCTGTCCTGTGTGATGGACCAGCATGGTTATTTCTGCAAGATGTCAAATCTACAGCCTTCTCAGAAGGCACAATAACAGTCCTTACAGTTTCATTGCAAACACACACGGCTGTATTCGATTTTGCAATGTCTGTTGGTGATGGAGGCACTTGTATTTCCATTCTGTAGGCCCTCTCTGGCTGTGTCAATGCCCGGACTGGTCTACTGACTTGCTGCTTCCCCAGTGAGAAGTCAGAAGGGAGCTTTTCTCCAGCTTGTGCCTTAACAGAGGCTGCGGATGTCAGGCGTGGATAACATATTGGTGGTGGTTCAGGTATGTTGTGGGCATTACCACTGTAGGCCTCGTTGCCTTTCAGGTAGGCATCTTGGGAATACGCCTGCGGAGAGAAGATTAAGTGAGTATTCAGTAGTGAGGGAGATGGAAAAGTTCGCCATTTAGTCTTTGCATGATCAAGCTTCAAGGGAGGGGAGCACAGGTTCAAAATTCACACTCCCTCTAATTTCAGACAAAATGTTAGTTCCAAAGATAAAACCAGCATTCCAGCCCCTTAGTGAGCAGAAACAGAGCAAGCAAAATCATGACATACATTCCTTCCCTCAACAATTACAAAACTGAACTGATGACCAATTCTAGGAAATACTGCGAGCAGGGCACTGAGTCAGGTTTCTCAAAATCCATGAGTACACAACACAGTATTTTCCTCCCCATTAATTCTGCTTTATAACATGAGATACTTCACACATTTTTCTCATTTAAGCCTCCCATTGCTGGAAACTGGAATTTCACAGCGCTCAATAGGTTAAAATGCTGCATAATAAATTCAACTAGCACTAGAAAATTCTCTATACACTTAGGGTATAAAACAGCTCTGTTCACTTATTGCAGTATGTATGAGAAGTACAGACAAATAAATATACATACACACACTAAATATAAATAAATAAATTTTTATATAAATAAAATAATAAAAAATATAATAAACATAATAAGATATCTTCTACATAAAAGCTACTGTTCCTAAACATATAATGAATAAATTGAAGCAGTAACATATTGTTGTGAGCCAACACCCTGTAAGTCATCTTATATTTTACAGGATACAGCAAGTATATGGTACATAAATTTTACTGTAAAAAATATTAATGATATTTAGCATTTTTACTTTGAGGTAAAAATAGTATGAAAATTCATATTCACCACTGTCCATGCACTACTGAAACCCAACATGAAACCTCTAATTTCCTTACTGCACTTTGCATCTTCATGCATAACAACCTGACTCCTAAGAAAAAGATGGTTATATTATACTTAGTATGCTTCTGCAGCATTTCTGAAAGCAGCATTTGTCATTGTGAAATTAACAGAACATTCAAAATAATATATCAATGAGAAGCATACAGCATACTTATACAATATTCTATTATTGAAAAACTTCAGCATGACTTTGTTCAGTTTGAACATAATAAAATAAAGAGCCAATGCAGAGCCTGCCAATGTAATAGAAGATTAAAATAATTTCTCAGGGCTTTTATACACTATGAGTGCTATCATATCACAGCAGCATTTTCTGTTCAAATCATAACATGCTCAATTCCAGTATATCAATATGCTCTGCCTTAACAGCAGACAGTTATAAAAGCCCAAGTGCAGCCATAAAATTAATACAGAGCAAAGTAGAGAGGAGGGCGAGGCATTTCCAATATTGCTGCAATGTTACACCGAGCATTAGTGAAGTGCAAAATATTAAAGCACACTGAGAGAAAACAGACCAAATAACACAGGCACAAACCACAAATCAAGAGATCAGCAATATGAAGAAAATTCAGCTCTGACTATCTAGCTCATTATCAAAACTTGCTGTTTCATATTCTTGCTTCTCACAAATCATTAAGAAAAACATGCCTTACAAAACCATCAGAGAAATGGCTACTGTACATTTCTTACCAGTGCTGTGACATCCTTTGTAAACTGCAGCTGGCAGAAAACAGGAAAACACAGTAAAAACTGCTTACAGATGTAAAGGCAGAATTATCTTGTCATATTGATGTTGACTACAGCAAGCTAAAAATACAGCTACACTGATTTCAGTGGAAGGTACCAACAGACATAAAGGGCAGTAGAGCATAAAAAAATAACTTCACCCTCCTTGTGAGCATGTCCATCTCAGGCTTTAATCTGCTCCTTATCCTGCACCTTTACAGAAAGCAAAATACGTTTGTGCCATTTTGCCTTGTGCATCCCTACAGCTGCCTGCAGAGAGCTCTGGCTCCGTGTGATGAGATTTCCCTTCCACTACAGCAACATCACTGTCTCTCATTTCCCTGGGCTGCTACCATCCATCCCTGCTTCCTGGTGACGAAACAACGGCTTCATTATGCACTTAAAACAGCACGCCCCTTCCTCATGTATATGCGAACATGACCACCAACTGTCAGCTGACTGCAGCTGCTTTCAGCCTCTACATCTGAAATTAGAGGAATGATGCTGCAGAAATACTCTCCTCACGTGATCTGTAATTTTTTTTCCTCCACTTATAGTAAAAAATCCGGACAGGCTTCCACTGACACATTTAATGGGGGGGAGGAATGTATGAAGATAAATATTTCTAAACCTTTAAATAAATGACTATTTAAGATCTTGATGGGCTGAAGAATTAAATTGAAAAAATTTGAACAGATGCTGAAGACTCAAAAAACCAATCGAGCAAGATCCTTCTGGCATGCAAGACAAACAAATCATCATATACTGCCCCCAATCAGAAAATAATTATCAATTTATGCAGCTGATAAAACAGCTGATATCTCACCTTCTCTGGGATGTGCACACATTACACCAACAGAAAACACCCCATTTATATATTTGTAAAACATTCCCCTGACAAACAACGCTTCTTTGACTTTGACAGCAGAAAGACTAAATTCCAAAGCTGGTGTGATCTGATTGTAGCCAAAAACTACAAGTGAGTATAAAAATAAGTTCTCAGCTCTTGACAAAATTTATCACAGGTATTAAAATATCACCTTCAGAAGACAGCATTCCCACAGGGTCCAAAATGAGATCAGCTAGGTTTTCTCCTCCCCCAAAAATTAAGTTTCCATGATTGCAGGTATATTCAGACAGACAGACTGGCAGTTCTGTGTAAGACAGTTACTGGAAAGTGTACTTCCCCTCCCAATCTCATTCCACCCACTACCCAAGAAAGCACTGAAACAAAGCAGAGAATACTTCCAATAAAGAGATTGTGATACTTCCACAAAGAGTATTTGATATCTTTGTTTCATAACTCTGATTAAGGGCCTACAGAAAATAATGCAAATTACAAAGAAACTGATGGATCTGCCCTGCAAATGTCACACTGAAGGATGTATTATCAGCCTTTTTATTAATGAAATATTTTAACTGCTTTAAGCACAAAATGATGAGATTTTTAGAAGAGGTTTAGAGACTAAGAAATTTGAAATACACCAATGTATTTATTAGTTCATACATCGTTTTGATATTTAACATATTTTGCAACCACACAAAACACAGCTTGAGTATTACCCTCTCTCTTTAGTTTCTCTAACAAAAAATCATATCATATGAAAAATGTTACCTTAATCTCTGAGTGACTGCAACAGGACACATTAATAAAAATGTCATTAGGGTATGGCTGAATTTTAAGCGTTTACAGTCTTAAAACAAAACCCAAATCAACCAAACAAAAAAGGTTCACAACTTAGAGAACAAAAATGTTTTTTTTTAATATCCAGATTAGTGATGCTCCTAATTCAGACACCAGCCTTCCATTTCCAGAACTGGATATTCAGCAGTTATTCAGAAGCCCCAACATGATCCAAAATTAGTCTAGATGTTTTATGATCTCTTTTTCACCTTCTCAAAACAATGGCAGTTTCAAAAGACTAACATACAAATGCAGCAATTTAGAGTGACATTAACTGCTCTGATGGGTAACAGCTCTGCAACAATTACTAGAAGAAAATTACTGCTCTTATAGTAAAAACTCAGCATGTTTCTATTAACTGGGTACCATTTCTTCCCACCTTGCAATCTGGTTTTGTTTGCCCAAACTCCTATGGTAAAGGATTGATTTGTTTGTTTGCAAACTCCTATGGTAAAGGATTGATTTCTTACTGTGCATTTGTAGAACCGTTAAGGGTTTAACTCCTAAGGTAAAACATTCATGCCATATGATAGGCAAATTACATTTTAAGCAAATAAGCAATTTTACAAGGTATTTAATCAACCACCTAAAATTCAGCTGAAGGGCTTTGGTCCCACTTTTACCCCCCTGATTTTATGCTGTTGGATGCTAGAACAGTAACAGCCAAATGCATGGGGATTCCTCTGGGAAAGGATCACAGGGAAACCCTGTACTTTCAAGAGCTCAAACTAACCATACCCACCACCCATTAGCCCAAATCCATGAAAACATGCAGTCCTATGTTTCACTGAGGATGGGTGTGATTCACTCCCCTACAGGATGAATAACAACACCAACTTCAACAGAACTATTCACTAAATTGGTGAAAAGCACTTTGATGAGTCAGAAGCCAACATGCCCAACTCCTTGCAAGACTGAGCTTGAGGCATTCTTCTTTCCTTCTCCAATCAGTTTGGCTTCAGATTTTATTTCTTCACTAGTAAATTGTTCTCTTCCCCGGTCTTAACCTAATCTCACTGTCATCATGAGTATGGAAACTGCACACCAGAATAGGTTCACCTCCCTCTTAAAAGGAAACATTTTCTAGTTACAGTTTGTTCTGGCAAGAATATTATTAATACAGTTCAAGTGCTTTCATTTTACTCTGAGACACCCAAACACTACGGTCAGATAATGTTATTTGAAAAAAACCCAAAACTGCATACCCTTTCTTCCTAAAGGCAGTGCATTTTTAGTATATAAAATTTATTGCCTTAGGCCAAATAAGTTTTATTTCCAAATACAAGCTGTGTAAGAGACTTTCATGTAAAGTCTAAATTGTGGTTAGGAGTGTTGATGCAAATGGTATTTTCTAACATGTATTGTTTGACAACAAAATTTAAGTTTCTTCTTCTAGGTCACTGTGCCTTCACACCACACGCTGTCTTCCATTGTACTTGCTGCCACAGCTTTAATATTAATCTCTGTGCACATCAGTAACTCAGCACAAAACCTGCAAGTAAAAAAGTGCTCCAAATCTCTGGACTAAATACAGCTACTTAGAAAAACATCTCTATCTTTATTAAAAGATAAAGCAATGAAAGTATTTCACAGCTTGCCATGTTGCTCCACTAGGTCTGATGCAACTGGATGGTCACAGGAAGAAAAACAAAATTAAACTGGCAGACTAACATTGAAGCGAATTGTCACAGACCTGTAGTCAGAGACACGAGGTTACTGGGGCATGTAAAACTCTAGGATACATTTCCTCATTTAAGTTATTTTTCTTTGCTGTTGTTAGAGGGGGTTCCCCCCTTTTTTTGTTTTAATTACAGGTGCACGGCTGGCAATTTCAGGGTAATACAAGGCCTTGAGAGCCACCAAATACCACAAAAATTCTAAGTTCAGAAATGATAATGCACCACTCTCTTCTCTGCTGTACAGATCTTCCAGTATACTGGAAATTTCCATATTACCTGACTAGAAAGAAGGAAAAACAGAAAAGAAAATCTGTGCTTCAGTTGACTTCTACTCATTTTCCTGGTCATTCTCATCTAGGATTTTTGGTTCCCTTACTATCTATGACAAAAGAAACATTTTTGTTCCAATGTGGTAAACTTTCAGTTACTTTTCTGCAGCTTCATTGGTCTGTAATTCTGAGGAAAGATTAAGATTTAACTAAGTTCATCAAAAACACAGTAGTAAACAGCCCCCTTTTATTCCACCTTTACCAATATTCGTAGAATGTTCAATAACATCTTTCTGTAAATGAAACTGCAAAGTTCTTTCTGGAAAGCTAAGGAACATTTCAACAGATTTGGACACTAATTAAATGTAATGGCGACAACACCTAAGACCAGAAGTAACCTCTTACCTTTAGGGACCATTCCTGAAAGGAAGCATTTTTTTAGAAATGAAACTACTGGAGATAGGCTAAAAGTTAGGTAAGATGAACTTTTAAGCGAGTGCAGTGAGAAAAGTGCTAGAAAATGAATGGTGAATAAAAAGGATACCTTACCTATAGTATGTATGTTTATACACAACATAGTTATACACATCTACAAAATAATATCCACATATATTTACCTGTAATATGCATCACATATAATGATTAATATGCTACATTACCAATAACTTTCCAAATAAACAGCTCCAATGCAGATCATATTAAAGATACCATTTTTCAAAGAGTGCTATTTTCAAGTGCCTGGTACCTAGCAAATCAGTGACTTGAAGGCTGTATTCTTTTTTGCATGCACAAGGAACAGTTAGTCAGTAAGTACCTTCCAAGATGAAACATTCCCAGAAAAAATGGTCCAAAAATCCTGCATACAGAGGACACACTAGACACAACAAAG